>NC_069500.1:733237489-733553739 GCF_027579735.1 Bombina bombina | reverse complement strand
AGATCACAGCTTGCAAACTGCTGTGTCTGGATCTTTACAGGAGAGACCTGGATCCCAGCTGAGCTGGAGGTGTCTGGAAAAGCACTGCTCATACCGGGCTTTAAACCGAGAGAGGACAAGGCACAAGCTAAAGAGGAGGACGGCAGACTGCAGACAATCCCTAGGCTGCTGCAGCACAGCAAACAATGCTGTAAAAACGCAAGCAAGGAGCAGAGAAAAGGTGAGAGGCTGCACAACTCATCCACTTCATTGAGTTATTAATATTATTTAATGCAGTGATGGCATTCCCTGAAAGGTGACAGCGAAAAAAAAATCACTCTGCAGCAAAAGGGGCAGCATTTTAATGATTATAGCTGAGGGAGGGAATCATTTTACATCAGCCAACACTTAAGAGTACAACAATATGAGGATTTCTTATACATTTATTAAAGGATACCCATAACCTAGGATACATTGAATATGCATTCATCAAATTATTATAAATTATTATTATTTTATTCTTGTGGAGACAACCTAAATTAGTTAAATATGTACAATTAACGACACTAAATTTGCATACTTATTGCAAATGATGTAATGATATACAGTACAATTATGGGTATGCGTATACAGACACACAGTCCTGCATATTTACATGTTTACAAAAGAATGCCATTAAACAATGAAACATACAGCATGTACTATGGTTATAGTGAAGTAATGCATTCCATTTCCTGATCTTATGGATACACTTCACAAATACTGCAATATGAATAAGCTTGTTTTATTTTTCTATACATTATGTCAATTTCCCCCTGATTTATCCACACTGGCAGTCTTTCTGATTCAACAAACAATGCTATGATTCAAACTGATTGCTATTGATATACAATTTCTAATGTAACAGTTTAGCAAACCTGTGTCATTGTGAATGACCATAGCTTAAAACTGGTGGAAGTTCATTACACTGACCATGTGTATTAAATCCAATGTTCTTCATTAGGTCATGTGTCCTAGGACAAGGACAGTTCAAATGAATAGGGTTTTTACAGCACTGTGCTTGGTCCATGCTTTGTGCATACTGTATGAAGGGATCTGTAGCTTCAATGTAAACCTTTCCTATGAGGATGGTTGTAAGGGATAACCATGTAAATCATCTTATTTTCTGACACTGCACTCTGTTCTAACTGTTCCTTAATGAAAATACATTGCAGATATATATATATATATATATATATATATATATATTCTTTTCAATTAAATCACAATGACAGTGCTTTTGCAAATCTGTTTTCACAGAAGAGGAATATCCCATTATCCTCCCACGTCTGCAGTCAAAAAGGTTTAACATGAATATCGCATTTATGTTACACTTATTTATTAAGTTAAGGGAGAACCATTAATACATATTTTTCATGTTCTGAATTGCCACATTGGTGGAACCATACTATAGTTGTAGGTCATACATATGTGGATACAGATCTGTGGCATCAAATGGTATAGATAATCTACGTAAGATAAAAACATTTTTATCTCATATGGAAACCAGCTGCTGGACGTGAACAGCAAAGACAGAAAATTACATTTAAGGTGGAATGATTTTGACCTGGGGAGATTATTCATTAGAGAGTGCATACCAAGAGGCAAACATAAATAAAGAAATAAGTAATACAAAACTGCACACAGTGTGTTTCTCTACAATTTGTAAAAGACATAGCTTTGTATTGCTTTAGCTATTAAAAAAGCTAATTGTGATATATATATAATATTTCTGATCTGATTGTTCATAATTAAACAATATTAACAATATTATTTTCTATTTTAAGATATATAACCATGTGAATTGCACATTTACAATCCTTTAGAAAAGCTTATCAAATTATTTATCTACCAAAATCTGCAAAGATTTTAATGGTGAATTATGTAGAAACATCTTTAGATTCAGTTTTCTAAAGGATTGTGATCAACCCCATTGAGTGTTATTTTTAGTAAATGATAGTGTGGGATTTTGTCCTGCTCTATAAATACATAGCCATTGTTAAATTTTACAGTGTGACATGGGAACTCATTCATAAACACTGTAGCTATATAGATAGGTCAGGCTTCACTATAGCCTGTATGACTTTAACTCTCCTCCCTTCTCTTTTGTTTCTCATTGCAGTGGAAGGAAAATCCTGCAATTCTACATTCACATTAAATCTGTGGGGGTGTGTTTTGCAGGACATAAGAGAGCTATAATGGCTTCTCCCAACTAGTCTTCTGGGATAGGCTCATATGGTCTCCCTGTTATCAAGTTGTGTTGTGCATATGGTCAGCATTATACTTAGACCACCTAAGTATGTGCAGTCAGCACTACTGATATTTCCAATCAGGATAGTTTGCACTTATGCCGTCTTCACGCTGTATAGAGCTAATTTCCTGCAATCTGTGTATTTTGGTGAGTCAACATATTTTTTTTCCATAGATTAATACAGACTGCTGTCAGAATGTATAGATCTACAGTGCATATATATATATATTACCACCAATCTATTTCTACATTATTGTTTTTTCATTAATATTGTATGATGGATAGCAGTTTTTGTATATTCAGTCATTTCAGTCCTTTTTGCTGTAATACTATATTTTGATGTCCGTCATGTGTGCATGTGTTTATTCTGTAACTTAGTAATTCTCGTACTTCCCTGCCATACATGTTTTTTATTTTTTTTATTTTAAAGGGACAGTTAAGTCAAACTTAAACTTTCATTATTTAGATAGGGCATGCAATTTTAAACAACTTTCCAATTTACTGTTATCAAATTTGCTTCTTTCTCTTGGTATTCTTTATTGAAAGCTAAACCTAGGTAGACTGATGCTAATTTCTAAGCCCTTGAAGATTGCCTCTTATCTCAGTACATTTTGACAGTTTTTTTTACAGCTAGACAACACTAGTTTATGTGTGCCATATAGATAAAGTTGTGCTTACCCCCGTGGAGTTACTTATTAGTCAGCGCTGATTGGCTGAAATGCAAGTCAATAGAACTGAGATGAGGGCAGTCTGGAGAGGTTTGGCTACAAGGTAATCACAGAGGTAAAAAGTGTATTAATATAACAGTATTGGTTATGCAAAATTTGCGAATGGACAAGAAAGGGATTATCTATCTTTTTAAACAATAAAAATTCTGGAGTAGACTATCGCTTTAAGTCTCAAGGATAATCTAATCCCTACATTCTCTCCATGCTAGAATTGTTACATGTGTAGAAATACTCTAGAACGTTTAGTCTTTACCACCGTACCAGATGATTTTCTTTACTTAAGCATTGCTGGGGGAAAACAAATAGAATACTGCAGGTAATGATACCTTCTAACACACAAATATGATTTATGCCATAGTATGGTATGCTATTATATGATAATGGTGTGGCACATAGCTTTTAAAAGTAAGTTCATATTTCTGCTAACTGTTCTACAGCCTTCCATAACACACTTTGTCAGAAACACTAGGCATGCTTAAGTTCATCATTGAGCAATAGAGCTGCCCATGAGACTAGGAATGGGTTTCCCTAATATCATAAGATACTGTAGAACTTTGTTACCCTCATAGTTAGGCTTAGCCTTAAAGTTATGGTAAATCCTAGCGTTTGTGAAACGCTAGGATTCACCAGTGGAACAAATAAAGGGGACTTTCAGTCATGAAGTGTAAGATATTTTGCGCTAAAAGTTCCTTTATTTGTTTGAAGAATTCGCCACACTAAGCTCCTCAGGCAGCCCACGGCAGAATGCTATTTTGATAAGAGAGGTGGCCTTTCGCACCTTTTAGCAATAGCCTTGCGGGCTATCTGGCTTGGCGCCAGCTGGCCTGCACAGCTATTAGTATATACATTAGCACACAAAAGAAACAAAAGGGAGGGGGGGTCTCACCCTCAAAACATGAGGAGAAATGAAAAATAACTAAAACTCAGCTTTTTATTATATTAATAGAAAAAAAAAGAAAATAAATGGTTATAAGCAATTAAAAACACAAGAGATTATCAACATACAGTGGCATGAATGGTCCAGTTCACAGTATGATCCTATAAGTACAATATAATTCTATAGACCAATATAGGCTTAATACCAGAAACGTACAAAATAGGTAACTATCCCAATTACATTGGGCAACACAAAACAAAAGATCCCTGAATAAAGTCTACCAGTGACTCTTAAGTCTCCATATGGAGCACCACAAAAGGGATTGGCGATCTGCTATTCTTACGTGTTCCTCCAATATAATTATTTAAAAAAAGCTAGGTGTTCCTGTACTAGGCTGGTATATCAAAAACATCTAATAATAAAAAAACAATCCATCAACATATTCAGTAATACAATGTAATAGAATACCAAAGCCCCTGGCAAGGACCCAATCATGTCACAAAATGCCTGACGCACGTTTCGCTCCTGCTTTATTAAAGGGAAATTCATTCTCATTCCAGTTTAAATAGGCTATTCTAGCCAATCATCACTTCTCACCAGGATTGAACCAATCATCTTTTATTTGACTTGCAACGGTTATAAGCAGCTGTTCTAAATGAAAAAAGCGTCACTTTTGTTCATTTACCATTAATCCATTGATAACATTTCTATATCAATAGATGTTTAATGTGTCAGTGAATTAACTACACATATACCTATCCGATTGCATTTTTCTTACTAGTATATACCCCTCTACATATTGAGCTGTTTGTAATTGTTTACGTTATCTAGAGAGAGATCTCATTGGACAGTGCGTCCCTCTTGACTGGCAAATCACTAACATTATTTAACATATACACACACACAGCCCACGTGGGCCAAGCCCACCGATTTACCCATTGTTGGTGACGATTTTAATCTAATATGCATGTCACCAGCAGACTCATGTTATTGGCCACTATGATTAGTAGTTGTGTAAAGTCCCCTTTATTTGTTCCACTGGTAAATCCTAGCATTTCACAAACTCTATGATTTACCATCACTTTAACCTCAACAAAAATCTATTAGCCCTTTCCGGTCCTTTAAATGCTTAATTGGTGCGGCCGGCAGGTCTTATTTAATTTATGCGCCAATATTTTTGAATTACACAGCTAAATAGCAAGTTACCGCTAGATGTCACTATTTAGCTGTGCAAAAGCGGCAAAGAATATACCCGACATTTGAGCGCATGCACTAAAACCCTTTGTCGGATATATTCCGGATATATTCCGACAAAGGACCGCAAAGGGTTAAGCTAGGTGAACTAGAGGCAGAGAGTTACTGTATGGTTACATTATTGATTAAAGGGACAGTCTACACTAAAATTTAGGGCTGCAACTAACAATTATTTTCATAATCGATTAATCGGACGATTATTTTTTCGATTAATCAACTAATCGTATAAAAAATAAATAAAAAATGTTTCCCTATATTTAAAATTAAAATCCATATACTGAGTGTTATAAATATAAACTTCAGACTAAAACTTTACAACTTAACATTAACAACTGTTGGTCCATTTTTTTAAGCAGCAGAACACATTTTTATAATTAAGCAAAACAAAACCACAAACTGTTTGAAAAGAGGTAGAACTAGATAGAGGTAGACTATCACTGTTTAGAGCATTCTGTTATTCACTCTTTCAGAAACTTTGCATTGGAATACAAAAATGTCCACATTCTCTTGGCTAAGGCTGGTTCTCTTTTGCAGCTATTTTGCCTGCAGCAGAGAAGAGGCACTCAGATGGTGTTGAGGTGCCTGAGATGCATAAGTAGGGTTTTGCCAATTTCACCAAGGTGGGCTATTTATCTTTGTTAGCGCTCCACCAATGCAAGGGGCGTCTTAAAGTAAGCCTGGTCTTCATTATGACATAAAGATATCTTGAATATCTATATGCAATGGTAAACAACCAGCTATAAAGGTAAGGGGAAAAAAAATATCTAGTCCGCACTTAAAATAACAGATATATACTTACAGAGGTTGAATTTGGTAAATACAGTATTTTAATTAATTAAAAATATAAAAAACCAAAAAGGCAAAAGGGCTAAAGACAATATATCAGTAACAGGACACAGCCTTACATATTTATCGCAATGTAGCAAGGGATCTGCTAAAAATTGTGCAAACAGGTAATAGTGACATAAATTCATAAAACAAATGCCAACAATCTAGGGCTAGGTGTACATAACAAGCTCAGCACTATATCATGCAAAGCACAGTCCCAAATCACCTGATTTAATATAAACAATCTAAATTATGACTCCTATTTTATTTCTGTGTTGCACATAAGACAGGAGTAGTTGTAAACTTAAAAAGAAACTTATATAGTGTCCTAAGAAAGTGAAAAGTAAACGTCTGTAGACATCCTTTAGGCTAAGGGCATAACCATAAAACAAATATGTGCAGGAGCTCATCGGAGTGAAGCAGCTAGTGCTGTGCACAGACCAACTAATTGCCAACCAACTAATCGATTATAATATTCGTTGACAACTATTTTTATAATCGATTAATTATCGATTATGCCGATTAGTTGTTCCAGCTCTACTAAAAATTTTATTGTTTAAAAAGTTAGATAACGTCTTTACAACCCATTCCCCAGCTTTGCATAACCAACATTGTTATATTAATATACTGTATAACATTTAAACCTCTAAATTTCTGCCTGTTTCTAAGCCACTAAATGCAGCCTCTTATAACATGCTTTTTTATTTTATTAGCTTTTCACAACAAGATACTGCTAGTTCATGTGGGCCATTTAGATAACATTGTGTTCATGCCGGGGAGTTATTTAAGAGTCAGCACAAAACAGCACTAATTGGCAGTAGATAATAAATAAAGTCATGCTCTCAGGGGGCTGTCAGGAGATTTTTAGACACAAGGTAATCAGAGGTAAAAAGTATATTAAAAGCACAGTCTAGTCCAAAACAAACCTTTATAATTCAGATAGGGCATGTAATTTTAAACAATTTTCCAATTTACTTCTATCACCAATTTTGCTTTGTTCTCTTGGTATTCTTAGTTTAAAGCTAAATCTAGGAGGTTCATATGCTAATTTCTAAACCCTTGAAGGCCGCCTCTTAGCTCAGGGCATTTTGACAGTTTTTTTTTTAGAGGATATTAGTTCATGTGTTTTATATAGATAACACTGTGCTCACACACGTGGAGTTACCTAGGAGCCAGCACTGATTGGCTAAAATGCAAGTCTGTCAAAAGAACTAAAATAAGGGGCAGTTTGCAGAGGCTTAGATACAAGATAATAACACTGGTAAAAACTATATTAATATAACTGTGTTGGTTGTACAAAACTGGGGAATGGGTAATAAAGGGATTATCTATCTTTAAAAATAACAATTATATTGTAGTAGTAGCTTGTATTTGGATCAGTGATACATTTTGTTAAGAGCAACAATGTTTACCAAATTCCTTCTCTTGCTCTACCTTGTCAATCTACAAATTATGTTTCTATGGCCACATTTGGGCAGTGCTTACTCCCAGCGCCGGCACAAATGCAGGGGTGATGACGTGGCGCTGTGGGTACGTCACCAGTTAGGGAGCTCTGACAAAATTCTCCCATTGCAACGTCCCACGTCACCACGCATTGACAGATTTGTAGGCATGCGCAAAGGGATCTGCATAGTACAGAGACGCTTCTAATTGCATACAATATTTCTAATACCTTTTAAGTTTTAGAAATATTGCATGCAAATAGAAACGTCTCACATATGAATTATATATGTGTAATTCATTATCGTGCAGCAGATCCCTTTGTGCATGGAAACGTTTATTATTAGCTCCCTTACTTGTAAAAGTATTATTAAATTTCAACACTTCATTTATATAAATAAGTGTTGTAAATTTTAATAGTACTTTCAAAAATCGTGATAATAAATAATGCATACATTAACTTTTACATTAGTGTATGTGCCAATCAGGAACTATGTATGATATGAGATTGGACCTCTTAATCACACCTCGCTGTCAGTAGTCTTTTATGTTTCTAATTAGTTTACATATTGTATGTATTTTACAATAGTATTGTTGCACCTTTTATATTCCCAATAAAGTTATGCCTTATGTGGCTTTTGACAGTTGCTGACACAAAAATATGGCAGCCTCCACGAGCAACACGTGTGAAAAGTCCCAGCTTTACCAGCACGCTGGAAGCGCTGGGACTTACGTCATTAGAGCACTTGGAGAACGACCAGCATCTCACTGGCAAGTATTAAGAAAACGATCCAAGCGAGTCCCAGTTCGCTTTGAGCGCTTGCCGAACGCATCCTTAAAGGGACATCAAACACTTGCTTTACTGTGATCTTATGAGATTTTACTACAATCTCGCAAGATTTCATAGTAAAAATAGTCAAATAACATGACTGTGCCTGCACATGCCAGATGCATGCTGCCTTGAAAGTCCCAAGACAAACATCATGATTAACTGCTAAAAACAAATCCCTTTACAATGGGATGTGGTTACTGAGGATATTTTGAGGTAAAATATGTTCCCTTTTTTACATAGAGAAGTTCTGGTGATATTTTCTCGTAATCTTTTTACAGCTATGCTTTATCACTTTCAAGTACTTCAACATTTGAGTATAATGCAATAGAAGTGCATAATAAAAAAGACAATGCAATACGACTTACTATGAATTTTAAATTAGCTTTTTGACATATTTCAAAATGTTGTTAAATTTACCAGCCCCCTGTATCATGTGGTAGCCGTCAGCCAATCACAGACTTGTATATGTATAAACTGTGAACTCTTGCAACTGATACCTCAGAAATGGTGCATATAAAAATACTGTGCACAGTTTGAGAATGGAAATAAATTGGAAAATTCCTGAAATTTGCATGCTCTGTGTAAATAATGAAAGTTTATTTTTAACTTTAGTGTCCCTTTTTAAGGAGGTCAATTTCTATGCTATTCCAGATTATATTAGTATTGTGTATGTTTTAGCTATGGTCCATTTTACCCTTCTAACATGAAAGCAGTTGGAAAGTTGTGATTATTTTTTTTTTTTTGTGTGTTACTGTCTTTGTGGATCTCCATATTGAGGACCCTCTCAAAATGAATCTCTTTTAAATGTAATACTTTATCAGAAGCTGGTTCCCTGAGGCTCTTTAGAGACTATATAAGATCCACTATTGAGATGTATGTGCTATTGGTTAAAAAGCGGGGAACGGATAAACTATCTATTTGGAAACAAATTAAAAATAAAATGGACAGATTTTTTTTTATAATTATTCTTAGCAATTCAAATTGAAAAGGTCATCATTTGTTGGTCTGAAGTGCATACTTGTTAACAGACCTGCCCTTTGGGTAGGGTGAGAGGGGTACCTGCCTAGGGCCCCCCAGTTTGGGGGGGCCCCACACATTGAGGGTATGAGAAGGTGCACATGACAGGAAACAGTGCTGCCATCTAGTGCTCTTGCTAATGTATAACATTATTGCAGAACTGCTGCCATATAGTACTACAGACACGTGCATACTCCTGAACTTACTTTCCTGCTTGTCAACAAGTGATAACAAGAAAACAAAAAAGCAGAAATGTTAAGCGTAGAAGCCGGCCCATTTTTGGTTCAGAACCTGGGTAGCGCTTGCATTTAGCCACCAATAACTAAATGTATTTACAAGTAACAGTATGTAAGTGTGCAAGAATAAAAAAAGTTTAATAACACCAATAGCTACTTACTATTTTAATGGGATTTATGAGGTTGATGGGATGAACACAGTTTCTGAATATTTGGTGGGATATTAGACACTCGCATTTTTAAGCTTCCACTTCCTATCCATATATCAAGAGCAGGAGCAGCAATGCACTACTGGGAGCTAGCTGCAAAAAACCCCCACTGACTTCAGCTCAGCATTTAAGCTGCAGCCCTCAGAGCTCGGTGAGTCTGATTGACAACTGCCTGCACTACAAACACACTGCTGTCCCACTCACTGACTACACATGCAGTCACAAGCCGATTAAGGAGACTACGCGTGCAGTCAGGAGCCAATGTGCCACCAATAGGAATAGTTTCAGTTCCCACTGAGCTGCGCCAATAGGTTAAGATGATCTGTGTCCCCCTAGGTATCAATCACGTGTCACGTAGCAGGCAGTAACCCTTAAAGTGATGGTAAATCTAACTATAGTTGAGTTAACATTTTAGAAGTATTACTTAATATAAGCACAGTGATGCTTTTGTTTTTTTTAAATAAACTTTTTTTCTTACAAAATTTTCATTTATAAATGCGCCCCGTTACCTGTTCCCTGACTGCCTCCCTGTTAGAATTTCAGAAATCTCTGTTTGATTGACAGGTGCATCATCCAATCTGGACTGCACCATACGCCCTATGTAAATCTGGTATTAGCACGCTCCCGTGCTTGGAGTTTTCAATGGCATCAGCAGAACTTCAATTGCGCAAGTGCAGTTGCAGCCACAATCTCGCCGCTGCTTAGAGTAACACACTACATTACCCTGTCACTGCTTGGTGAAAAGTTTAAACGGTGCAGTAATAATTTTTAATTTAATAGCACTTTTATTTTATTTGCTGGTACTTAGATAATAAGCACGTTGGGGGAGGGGCGGCTCATGGGGGGATTCTTTAGTACTGTCTTCTGTGCTGCAGTAAACAGTGAATTTGTGAAATGATACTGACAGGGTAATGTAGTGTTTTACTATAATCAGCGTGAGATCGTGGCTGCAACTGAACTTGCGCAATTGAAGTTCTGCTGATGCAATTGAAAACTCCAAGCACGGGAGCGTGCTAATACCAGATTTACATAGGGCGTATGGTGCAGTCCCAATTGGATGATGCACCTGTCAATCAAACAGAGATTTCTGAAATTCTAACAGGGAGGCAGTCAGGGAACAGGTAACGGGCGCATTTATAAATGAAAATTTTATAAGAAAAAAAGTATATTTAAAAAAAACAAAAGCATCACTGTGCTTATATTAAGTAATACTTCTAAAATATTAACTCAACTATAGTTAGATTTACCATCACTTTAATGTTCTCGGTACTTGTATTCTTAAATTGCTATTTTGTAAAAAAAATCACCACTTTTTATTTTCAAACTTTGGCATAGATTGGTGGTAAAATAGTTGCATGAAAAGAGTCAAAATACCCCACGTTTAATACCTTAGGTTGTCTTTTAAAAAAATATACACGTGAAGGGTTATTCAGGGATTCCTGACAGATATCAGTGTTACAATGTAACTATCGCTAATTTTGAAAAAAAATAAATGGTTTGGAAATAGCAAAGTGCTACTTGTACTTATTGCCCTATAACTTGCAAAAAAAACACGTAACAGGACAAAATTTAAAAACTATTTAGCATGGGTGTTTTTTGGTAGTTGTAGATGTGTAACAGATTTTGGGGGTCAAAGTTACTAAAAGTGTGTTTTTTTCATCATATTTTATATTTGTTTTATAGTAAATGATAAGATATGATGAAAATAATGGTATCTTTAGAAAGTCCATTTAATGGCGAGAAAACGGTATATAATATGTGTGGGTACAGTAAATGAGTAAGATGAAAATTACAGCTAAACACAAACACTGGAGAAATGTAAAAATAGCCCTGGTCCTTAAGGCTAAGAAAATTTAAAAATGGTCTGATCACTAAAGGGCAAGCAACTAAAATGGTTTCCTCTGTCTATGTTTGAGGTTAGTAAGGGCATGAGTTTTCTTACCCGCCGAATAAATTTAATTTTGTTTGTTCTCTATTATTGTGGAAATATTAAAATGGTATAAGATGTGTGGGTAAACCTTCCATAACGTGGTAGGAACAAATAATCTCGAGTTTTGATATTGCTTTGGCATTCTTGTGCATTGTTCTTGGAAATTCTTTTTTGTAAAACGTTTAATTTTAAATGTAACAAAATGCCACAATTTTTTGCTTACTAATACATAGAAGCCAAGGAAATAAAACAAATCAGAGGTTTGTTAATGACATCATAAGTGACATCTTGATGACATCATATGCATTATACGGGTAGATTACGAGTTTTGTGTTATGAGTAAAAAAGCAGCGTTATGGGTTATAACGCTGCTTTTTCACTACTGCTGTTATTACGAGTCTTGTAGGTACAGCTGTCCCGCACACTTTTTTGGCCGTACTGCAAATTAACTTACACAATTTTCGTAAAGTCTTTTTTTCAATGGGACTTCCACAAGCTTTTTTTTTGGAGGCCAAAAAGTGAGCGGCACAGCCTATCCCGCAAGATAGCATAAAACTCATAACTAAAGTGTTAAAAAGTACACTAACATCCATAAACTACCTATTAAC
Source organism: Bombina bombina (assembly GCF_027579735.1). Lineage (NCBI taxonomy): Eukaryota > Metazoa > Chordata > Amphibia > Anura > Bombinatoridae > Bombina > Bombina bombina. Next base: position 733,541,511 of record NC_069500.1, on the reverse strand, counting down.
CCCTAAACTGAGGCCCTCCCGCATCGCAAACAATGAAATAAAAATATTAACCCCTAATCTGCCACTCCCGACATCGCCACCAGTAAAATAAACATATTAACCCCTAAACCGCCGCACTCCAGCATCGTAAACACTAGTTAAATATTATTAACCCCTAATATGCCGCCCCAACGTCGCCGCCACCTACCTACCTTTATTAACCCCTAATATGCGGCCCCCAATGCCGCCGCTATACTAAATTTATTTATTAACCCCTAAACCTAAGTCTAACCCTAACACCCCCTAACTTAAATATAATTAAAATAAATCTAAATAAAAATTAATATCATTAACTAAATAATTCCTATTTAAAACTAAATACTTACCTATAAAATAATAAACCCTAAGCTAGCTACAATATAACTAATAGTTACATTGTAGATAGCTTAGGGTTTATTTTTATTTTAAAAAGTTTGTATTTATTTTAACTAGGTAGAATAGTTACTAATTAGTTAACTATTTACTAACTACCTAGCTAAAATAAATACAAATTTGCCTGTAAAATAAAATCTAACGTGAGTTACACTAACGCCGAACATTACACAACAATTAAATAAATTACCTAAATTAAATACAATTACCTAAATTACACAAAATAAAAAACAAATTATCTAGGGCTGCAACAACTAATCGGTAAGTTTGATCATAAAAATAGTTGTCAACAAATCTCATTATCAATTAGGTGGTCAGCGATTAGTTGGTCAGTTGCACAGCACCAGCTGCTTTAATCTGATGATCTACTGCAACTAATATTGTGCAAAAAAAATTGAATTTATTTATTTTTTTAATCTTTTTTTCTATCCGATTAATCGGACAATAATCATCCGATTAATCAGATAGAAAATAAATAAATTAAAATGTTTGCACAATACCATGTGCAGGAGTTCATCGGATTGAAGCAGCTGGTGCTGTGCAATTAACCAACTAATCACTGACCAATAATGAGATTCTTTGACTATTTTTATGATCAAATCTTACCGATTAGTTGTTGCAGCCCTAAAATTGTCAGATCTTTAAACTAATTACACCTAATCTAATAGCCCTATCAAAATAAAAAAGCCCCCCCAAAATAAAAAATACCCTAGCCTAAACTAAACTACCAATAGCCCTTAAAAAGGCCTTTTGCGGGGGCATTGCCTCAAAGAAGTCAACTCTTTTACCTGTAAAAAAAAATACAAACAACCCCCCCAACAGTAAACCCCCCCCACCCACACAACCAAACCCCCCAAATAAAATCCTAACTAAAAGAACCTAAGCTCCCCATTGCCCTGAAAAGGGCATTTGGATGGGTATTGCCCTTAAAAGGGCATTTAGCTCTATTGCTGCCCAAACCCTAACCTAAAAATAAAACCCACCCAATAAACCCTTAAAAAACCTAACACTAACCCCTGAAGATCCACTTACAGTTTTGAAGAGCCGACATCCATCCTCAGCAAAGCGGCAAGAAGTCCTCAACGAAGCCGGGAAGAAGTGGTCCTCCAGACGGGCAGAAGTCTTCATCCAGACGGCATCTTCTATCTTCATCCATCCGGCGCGGAGCGGGTCCATCTTCAAGACATCCGGCGTGGAGCATCCTCTTCTTCTGACGACTAATGACGAATGAAGGTTCCTTTAAATGACGTCATCCAAGATGGCGTCCCTTGAATTCTGATTGGAATCGGAATTAAAGGTGAAAAAATCCTATTGGCTGATGCAATCAGCCAATAAGATTGAGCTTGCATTCTTTTGGCTGTTCCAATCAGCCAATCAGCTACTTTACAATGCCACCTGGCTGGCAAACATTTGCTGTGAAGAACACTGCATAGTACAATCAGTACAGTACTGTAATCAGAAAGGTAATAGCGGTTGTTTTACATAAATATAAACTATCATTTAGAACACAAAAATCAAGCCAAAGACACAGACAGAGAAGATTATGGCTTACTGGTAGGAAAATTATGGAATTTTTTTTAATAATTTTATTTTAAAAAATTAATGAAAAAGTCTACATTTTAGAATAATTCTGAATCTTGGATTTCCAGATTTGTATCTGTATATGTAGATCACATTGCTAATTCTTGATCAATAGAAATGTGGAACAGATTCACCAAGGACCGTTTCCAGATTCTTCTAAATCCGCACACTCTTCAATGTTATTCTATGCAGCCGATTCTCTAAAGAATACAGTGTGAAGCGGCAGCTGTACAGACTAGAAAGACAATAGAGCTGACATACTTGGAGAGGGTTGGTGAATATGATTTTTTTTTTCCCAATGATGAAGTATAGAGCTTTATTCAAGTGTTTCATTGCACTATGAATATTAAGTGATGGTATGAAATATTATTTTGGTGTATTTGTTATAAATATACATATCCTGCTAGAAACCCGTTCTTGGTGAAGTGTTGCAGCTTTATAAATAGCAGCATTGATCACAATTCAGGCAAATAGTTACTAGTTATCTTGCTCAGTGCTATAGATAAACACCTAATTGATTGCATCTTCTCGTATTTTATTTACCATCAAAGCTACACTAGAGGAATCTCAACCATGACTGTGTGATGTCATTGATGTTATACGGTCTGTGGTTGCTTTGTTTAATTTATGATGTCTTATCTAATTTCACTGATGATGTCATGAACAAATCACATGGTAGTTTTTTTTCTTTTATTTGCATTTAAGTGGGCATTTTAATTAAGTCCATTTATGGCACTGTATTGAAGATTTAAATGATGGGCTTCTCCAAATCAGTAATTATTAATCAGTAACTGTATGAGACCAAAGCAATAATGTAATTTGCTATGGTACAGACTTGACTTTTACTAATTAATTGTCTCTGATTTCAGGTTTCATGCTTGTACCTGTTGACATAATTCATTTTTACTCACTTCTGTTGTACTTTAAAATAGATAAAGAAGCGTTGTCCTTGGCAATAAGAAATCATCTTGGTGGGATTTAAACACATTGCATCTGTAGTCCACTCTCCAGCATCCACCCACTCACTCTGCACACATGTGTAGCTGGTCTAAGCACTGTTGCAAGATGTTTTTTTCTGTGGCTGATGACTCATATAAACAGTGCTGTCACGGTTGTTAGTAGGCGGCTAGGTGAAGACACTTCTGGACAAACTTTGCTGCTAATTTATTAAATGTGTCTATTTAAACACTCTCCTCCAACCTCTGCTTGCTCATAGCATGACTATTATTACTGCCCTACAGAAGATGCAAGCTGAGATAAGGTATAGGTGGCAAATGATGAGTGAGGATAAAAGGAGACAACAAGGTCTTAGAGAGATTGATATCAGGCTGTACTTTGGCTTGGTGGATTATTGTGCTTGAGTGCTTAAAAATTCTGTTTTTCTACCTACAGCTATACAGTGCTCAACAGCAAAAATTGTCATTGTTTTTAGTATTTACAGTGAAACTTTTGCACCGTGAGAAGGGAACATGAAAAATACAGCAATAAATAAATGGCTTTTGGATTCACCCTCAGTGCAGTACTATTATAACCATTTTGTTTGGGCTTATCAGTGGGGGATTGCATATAATATACATTGGTATGCTTAGTGTGTGTTTCACATTGCTTATGCCATAGATGGTTTAATGGCAAGTTCAGTCACACAGAGCAATAATTGAAAGCTGGAATGGACTCGGGAAGACTCTCTCTATTGAGGGGCACAAGTTGTTCACAAGAATATACAGATTGTTTTGATGGAGGAGAAGGGCCCTGCTCCAAAGAGCTTACAGTCTACAGTTTAAATAGAGAGACATAAGGATTGGGGTAGCTTGTCACATGAAATGTAGTTACAGCAGTAAATCAAGGCAGTTCAAGATTTATTTTGAGTAGGATGAAAAACAGAGGAGACACGATAAACCTCTCTGAATAGGTGTGTTTTCAAGGAGCGCCTGAAGCTATACAAGGCGGAAAACAGTCTGATGGTGAAGGATAGAGAGTTCCAGAGGACAGGGGCAGTGCAAGAGTCTTGGAGGTGAGAGAGAGATGTATAAATAGGTGGGGAGAGACGTAGGTTAGTGGTTGGTCGAAGAAGACGGCGAGGGAGTATTTCTAGAGAGGAAATATAGTTGGAACTGAGGCTGCTGAGTGTCTTATAGGTTAGCAGTGTTTCTCAACCACGGTCCTCAAGTACCCCCAACAGGCCAGGTTTTCTTTATAGCTAAACTAGAGCACAGGTAAAATAATCATCTGATCAGTAACCATGGTTACTAATCTGCTCTCTCATATCAGCTAATTATTTCACCTGTGCTCTAGTTCAGCTATAAAAAAACAAACAAGGCCTGTTAGGGGTACTTGAGGACCGCGGTTGAGAAACACTGCTCTAGAGAGTATGGGGAACCAGTTTAGAGACAGGCAGAGAGCGGAGCAGCCAACGTAGATTGGTGACTTAAAGGGACACTGAACCCAAATTTTTTCTTTTGTGATTCAGATAGAGCGTGTATTTTTAAGCAACTTTCTAATTTACTCCTATTATCAATTTTTCTTCGTTCTCTTGCTATCTTTATTTGAAAAAGGCAAAGGTTCAGCACTCTGTGCAGCACGTTTTTATTGGTGGATGAATTTATCCACCAATCAGCAAGGACGACCCAGTTTGTACACCAAAAATGGGCCGGCATCTAAACTTATATTCTTGCATTTCAAATAAAGATACAAAGAGAATAAAGACAATTTAATAATAGGAGTTAATTAGAAAGTTGCTTAAAATGTCATGCTCTATCTGAATCTCAAAAGAAAATATTTGGGTTCAGTGTCCCTTTAAGTGGATAAGTCTAGCTGAAGCATTCATAATAGGTTAGAGGGGGAGAAGTGGTGTTTGGGCAGTCCATTTAGAAGTAGATTGCAGTAGCCAATGTCTGATTAAATGAGGGAATTACTTAGTTTTTTTATTTTATTTTGTTTTTTGAGTAAGGAAAGGTTGGGCAGGATTTGTCGAGCACTTTTATATTGTGAGTGAATGTGAGTTCAAAGTGTGGAGAATAGAGTCTCCAACTGTAAGAGAAATTACATTTTTGGGGGGCTTTTTATTTATTTTTATTTGTTGCCCCTCCCACTCTAGAAAAGTTTCTGCAGAAGCCCAAGTCTGTTTCCTTCCAAGTGAGTACTTGTGTTTTATCACCCATGTATCAGCTGCAGACACAATAAGTCCAATGCTAATACTAAAGCATGCAATGTTACATTTGGAGGGTATTAAATCAATCAAGGTAAGTATGTGATTTTATTAAAAACAAAAAAGAACATATTTTTAATATTAGCTGTTACTATTGTAAGTCTTCTAACTGCATCTTTTCTAAAATAAAATAAAAACACTTAAATCGCATAATTATGGCTGCATAAGTGTTTTTTTTTTCTCCCTATTTTCCTTTCCTGAGCCAGTGGCTGTCACTTGGGCCCAATTTAATTTGCCTTTTCCTCTTCTTTTATTCTGTTTTTAAGGCATTCAGTTGTATGTTTCATTTACAGCTCATTCATGTTAGTCATTCTATAATTGTGTGTGTGTGTGTGTATGTATGTACTGTATGTATTTGTATATGTTACCGCTAAAGTGCGAAAGCCGTTAATGTGCACATTACCTAGCTAATCTGCAGATTAACGGATTTGCTTAGTTAAAGTGCGGAATCGAGTTTTCAGCATTTTACCTAGGTAATGTGCACATTAACGGCTTCCGTATCTTTAAAGTGCATTTCCTTTCACAATTTCCTTTCACAACTTTTAGTGCGTGCCTGAATGTACTCCTAGTATGCAAGCAAGCACCGAATTGGTGAGGAAAATGAAGAAAAGATTCTTCGCAAATCTCTTTAGCGAAAATTCAAAATATAATAGTGTTTTAATGACAAAACGAAAGTATGATTCCATAATTGAAGATGTAAAGAGAATAAAAGTTTACAAGAAGGAAGAATCATCTCGAGATTATCGAATAATTCAAAGGTATGATGTGTTGACTTTACATGGCTGTGAAAAACTCATTGAGCCGTTGTCAGATGCGCGAGAAAGTGTGAAAAAGTTTGTCCGTGCCGAAGAATTGTTTGACATATTGTATTCTACTCATTTGTCAATTGGACACGGTGGAAAGACAGAATGATCAAGCAATTAAATATACTGTATAAAAACATAACCCAAGCCCAAATAAAAATGTTTTTGGATTTATGCGAACCTTGTCAACAAAAACAAAAAAGTTTGAAAAAAGGGATTGTTGTAAAGCCGATTATTTCATCGCATTTCAATAGCAGATGCCAGGTGGATCTCATCGATTACCAATCTCAACCAGATGGAAAGTTTAAGTTTCTTCTCGTATACCAAGACCACTTAATAAAATTTGTTGTATTGAAGCCTCTCACATCAAAACGGGGAGATGAAGTAGCCTATAATTTGCTCAATATTTTTCTCCTTTTTGGCGCAAAAAGTATTTTGCATTCTGATAAAGGACGCGAATTTTGTAATAAAATCTTAGACAGTGTAACACAGTTGTGGCCAGAAATCAAAATGGTTAATGGCAAACCTAGACACAGCCAAAGTCAAGGAAGTGTAGAACGAGTGAATCAAGACATTGAAAACATGCTCACTACTTGGATGGCTAATAACCAAACTAACGAGTGAGGGCGTACGATTTGTACAATTCATGAAGAATCGTGCCTGTCATTCTGCAATTAAAAGAAGTCCATATGAAGCCATATTTGGTTGTCCCGCAAAAGTGGGATTGTCTTCTTCTATTATACTCAGCGCTGCGGAATCTGTTGGCGCTCTACAAATACCTGATAATAATACCACAAAGTGTATTACATTCCATAAATACTGAAGAAGACCTTGAAAAATTAGAAGATTCACAAGAGACTGTGATTACTGGATCACATTTAAACTTTAATCAAGAGGACATTCCGTTACCCTCAACTTCTGCAGAATCCCCATCACAGTTTCGTACAGAGCCTGTAAAGAGGACTATACAAGACATGGTCTGTATTGTTTGCTCAAAAGCAGCATCAGATGCTCACAATTGTAAATTGTGTGATATGTTTGTTCACGTAATTTGTGGTGAAATAGATCCTAAAGAGGAAGGGTATGGTAAGAATGTATTGTGCAACATCTGTAAAAAGAATATGGATCAGAAAATACAGCGTGATGAATCCAAGAAAGGTTTAGAAAAACAAGCAAAGAAAATGTTAGCAGTTTCTAATGCAAAGCACCCAAATGTCGATGAAGGTGTCACTGTGAGAATTACCCGAAGTAGACAGAGCAAAAACTGATGCCCGGTCGATTTTAGCTGTGGTACTTAGTAAAAACAGAGGATGGTTTTTATAAACTTGGTACTAAAACGGGTATTTTAAATCAATTGTATGCAAAATCTGAATTCAGTGTTTGCAAAGAGAGATTTTTAACGAAAGAAGATGTCCCTGCTGTAGAAATATCTTTACGTCAAACAGCAATAAAACAATCCCTTGGTACTGGTCAGGATTTCAGAAAATGTGACTGCAAATCTAAATGTACCACAAATAGGTGTGCTTGTCGCAAAAAACTATTGCTATGTAATTCAAAGTGTCACCAATTTTTAGATTGCACAAATTAGTAAGCATAATTTTATCATATATTTTGCAAGTTCATTAATTGATTGATGATTAACTATTAGATATTGCTGTTCCAGAAAATATCTTATTTTCACTTTAACGAGTGATTTGTTATAGTTCACTTGAACGAAATAAATAAATAACATGATGTTAATTTCATTAATTGTTATAGTTCACTTTAAAGGGACACTGTACCCAATTTTTTTCTTTCGTGATTCAGATAGAGCATGACATTTTAAGCAACTTTCTAATTTACTCCTATTATCAAATTGTCTTCATTCTCTTGGTATCTTTATTTGAAATGCAAGAAAGTAAGTTTAGATGCCGGCCCATTTTTGGTGATCAACCTGGGTTGTTCTTGCTGATTGATGGATAAACTCATCCTCCAATAAAAAAAGTGCTGTCCAGAGTTCTGAATAAAAAAAAAAGCTTAGATGTCTTCTTTTTAAAATAAAGATAGCAAGAGAATGAAGAAAAATTGATAATAGGAATAAATTAGAAAGTGGCTTAAAATTGCATGCTCTATCTGAATCATGAAAGAAGAAATTTGGGTTCAGTGTCCCTTTAACAAAATATATAGTTAACAAAATAAATTGTTGCTGTTGTTCCAGAAAATATCTTATTTTCACTTTAACGAGTGCCATTGTTACTGTTACTGTTGCTGTTGTTCCAGAAAGTATCTTATTTTCACTTTAACGAGTGCAGAGTAGGTAACGTTCAGATTATCTAGGTAATTTGCAGATTACCTAGGTAACTTGATAAAAGAAACAATTTTTCTGCACTTTAACGGATTGCGCTAGTTAATCTGCACATTACCTAGATAATCTGCAGAATAACTGATTTCTGCACTTTAGCGGTAACATATATTCACAATTAAAGACACGTTAAACTTGTACCACATCTCAGCAATAAAGCACTGCATCAATGTTTTAAAATAATTGAACATTGATTTAGTGCTACAACTCATAAGCAGTTCAGGTAATAACCTTGAAAAGTCTGTGGGGAATACATTGTTCTCTGATTTAATCAATCACTTGTTGGAATGTTAAAGACGTTCACCAGAATTAAATATGATAGAGGCACTCAAGACTTTTGCAGGGTATGAAACTAAACCTATATTTCATTGTATATTTAATTGTAGTTTTCAGCAAAATTAAGCTAAATAAATAATACATGTATATTGTATAGTTAATTTATTTTCCTTAATCAAACATCAATGCACATAAACCCTTCAAATACTCTTTAGTGTTTTTTATATTATCTCCTCTGCTAAGACCAGCTGGGTATGGATATAAATGGATTACTGCAATAACCAAACAAAAACTATTGTGCATGTAGCAAGGTTAGTGTTTTATATCTTTGACGGTGGAAAAAACAAACGTAAATGACATGAAAATCGAACAACATAATGAAAAAACATTTTTACTATGCATTATTCATTAAAGGGATATAAAAGTGTTAAAAAAAAAAGGTTGTAATGTGTTAATGCATTTTATTACTACATAGGTATTAAACACATAGACAAAATAAATTCCAGAGCAGAAATATACTAATATGCCAATCACAAGAGGCCACCAATCAACAGGTAGTTACCAGAAGTGCATTGCTGCTGAGCATACCCAGGTATGCTTTTCAACAAAAGGAACCAAGAGCACAAAAGTAAATTTAATAACAGAAGTAAATTGCATACATAATGAAAACTCTCTCAGAAGACCAAGATTTATCAAGGGGTCTCAGCACAAGATTTAAGGTTGCTTCTCAACCCTATTCTCGACATGTTATGTGGAGGATATCAATCTCCCCGGACTTTTCCGACCAGGGAGATTGACAGCCCCTGTTTGCTGGCACGGGGCAGGGTTGCACATGAGTGCACGTGTGCAATGATAAATGTGGGCAGTAGATTGCTGCTACCAGAGGAGATGGCTGCGGACAGGAGCGAGGATGTATGCCCCTGTCCGCCAGTAGTATGCTAAATCTAGGCCAAAGACTCCCCACAAGACTTCTCCCAACAAAATTTCTCATAAGGCGCCTCCAAACAAACTTAGTAACCTGTAATACATAGGTGGTAGTTTAGCTCCCTTTCCTCACATTGTAATAACCAAAAAATATGTCCGTAATCAGTTATGTTTGAACAGGGGACTTTTTTTTTTTTTTTCTCATAAGTGATCGTACTACTAAAAATGTAACAAACTTATCAAAAACATATGGTGTGCAGTGTACTGTATCTTTTCAAGGAAAAACACCCAGAGCACAGCAAAGAATAGATTAAACCTCTGCCAAAAACCGTTTAGCCTGTAATATTGAAACCATTCTATTGAAAGCAAATAAACTGGCTTTAATATACATTTAACCGTTTGGTATTCATTTTATGTGTTGAAGCATACATTTTCTATCCCTTACACTCAGCTGAAACCTTTTGCAGTTGTTACGTGTATGCATGGTGCTTTCATAAGCATAAGAGAGCTCTGCGCTGTGTCTGAATTGTCCTCCGCTAGTATTACCTCCTGGTTCATCCACCTCCAAATGTTGCCACCCAGATAACATATTCCCCTAGCACTGATGGCCCAACCAGACTCCAGAGTTATCAGCTCCTGCTAGACCAGCCAACTATACTAAAAGAGTAATGTTCCCCTTCATGTTTCTGATGACTTGCTATTCCACTGTTAGTGCACTCTAAATTGTTTCTTTAGGTTAATTTTTTGTATTCCAGATAGCTGGTTTTGCTCATTGCAGCCACCACCCATTGTTTTTAAACATGTACATTTAAATAAATCACGTCTACAGGAAGAGCAGACCTGCTCATCTTATCCCTCTATATACTTTCATTAAAGACAGTGGTTTCAATGAGTGAAACCTTCTATTTCAATTGTAAGAATAAACCTTCTAATACCTGTAATATTATTCAGGTGGCATAACAACTATTTGAAAACACATTTAAAAAGAAACAAAATGTACAGTACAGTGACTCTTTGACACCAGCTCCCCCTTCTGCAATGTCCCTGACACCGCCCATTTACATATACTCTGTGTCATTTATCTAATCGTATGTGTTTTAAATCTGTATGTCCGCATATAAGTGAGCTGTGTGTTGTTGGCTTATGTTTAAATATGTTATAGTTATTTCATAAATTATTTATTATATTATATCTATACATAAATTATATTATGCTTTGGTTTTGTAACTATATAGATGTCAGGGTTTCTATTTACAGGAACTGACTCAATTAGTAGTGGTAGGAGTGGTTCCCTAGGGATATGGAGCAGCTCATTAAACAGACTGTCTGCTTTTCCCATGGACTATGAATCCTCACAAAACAGCTACTCGCTCAAAATTAAAGGGACATTGGACTAAAAGATGTTCTATTTTTGTATTAAGACGACTACATCAACCACTGACATACCGACTTCTTCTGATCTGACACTATATGAAGAGCTACTCACCATCTGCCTCCTTGCATCTACTGATGATGTGTAATTAGATTTTTTTAAATCATTTTTAGATCAAAGTCAGCAGCAATATAGTATAGGTTCAGAAAATGACATGATTGCTGACATAAGAAGAAAAAAAGATGCACCTGAGCTTCTTTATTCCTACACAATGCCACAGTGGGATGGGGCGAAAAAAATGCTTCTGACAATTATCACAATTGTCTCCGACATGCAGCCACAAAACATTCACTAGTACAGGGGTCGACACATCTGTTTAAAATGTTGGAGCCAGTAAGAGTATTTAGTAGCCAGACATACTTTTAAGAGCCAGACAGTGGTATCTGTATATAGATCTATGGGGAATAACCCAAAAAAGGGTTAGGAGCCAGGGGTAAAATAGTAGGAGCCAGTGGCTTCGAGGTTTGTCGAGCTCTGCACTAGTAGGCCAATTGATTGTCCATCTGAGACTCATGCTTCGAAAAAAATTTCCAGGGACATTTTGCAGCACATAAATCAAGTGAACAGGCTATGTGAGTATTCAGCACATCCACTGATGGTTCCCATAGCTCCATCTGCTCTGCCCACAAAAACAGTATGCACAAAATATTATATTAGTCTACTGTTTTGATGTAAAGTGAGGATATACTTGAATGACACAATATGTAAATAAATATATAGATAAGACCAACAATGATTTCCTATGTAAGTCTCACAGTTTGACAGCATTACCAGGTCCACACCTCAGGGCATAATTTTTTTTTATAATGGGGGCCTGATCCCCTGGACAGTTATATAACATTGACAGGAGGTCAAAATCCAAAAATATCCAATTGAAGCGACAGTCTTTCATTATTCAAATAGGGCATTTAATTTTAAACTATTTTCAAATTTACATCTATCACCTATTTTGCTTTGTTTTCTTGGTATTCTTAGTTGAAAGCTAAACCTAGGTGGTTCATATGCTAATTTTTAAGCCCTTGAAGGACGCCTCTCATCTCAGGGCATTTTGACAGTTTTTCACCACTAGAGGGTGTTAGTTCATGTGTTTCATATAGATAACACGGTCCTCATGCACGTGGAGTTCCTAGAAGCCAGCACTGATTGGTTAAAATGCAAGTCTGTGAAAAGAACTGAAATAAGGGGCAGTTTGCAAAGGCTTAGATACAAGGTAATCCACCACAAAGAAAAACATGGAGCGCTAGCGTATGTAAAACATAACCTTTATTGTGGTTATTTAAGAACAGGACATATAGTCAATCAAAAAAGACAGAGATGGGATACCTCTGGCTGGCAGGCTTACGCGTTTCGGCAAAGCCGTAATCATAGCATACTATGCCAGCCACAGGTGTGCTTTATATACAAAATTAGAAACAACACCATTGGTTAAAAGGACATGTCATTTAAAACAACAGTACGCCCAGAGAGATTTTTGCATTTAACCCCTTATATTTCGGAGGTGAAAGAACAGATCTATCCTTGATTACATTATAAATATATATAGGTGGTATTTTGGAGACATATGAGGTTATTCACAATAAATAATTAAATAAATCGTCCATTATAGACGTTAAATAAATAGTTATTTTGTTATGTTCGCTACCTTAGATCACAGTCACAGTTAATCCCGTCATATCCATGGCCTATAGTAACGGTCTTATATTTAAACAAATTTAAACAAATCAAATTATAGATCTGTTACATAGTACAAATATGCACTATCGTTACTAAAGACTAGAAAAGTGTCAGTATAATGATCTCAGATTGTGTCAGTCAGATATGGGGAAAGTTGTGTATTTAATATATTATTGAATGATGTTATTTAATATCTTATAATTTTGTAGATATTATGAAAAAGATGGGATCGGGTATTATTATTCCCAATAGTTTATAAGGTCGAATTCTGAGTTCAGGCCTTTTGGTATCCTTGTATCCATTTTTAGGATCCACAACATTTCTCTTTTAGATAGTTACTCCACGGTCACCCCCTCTTTTTGGTTTAGGAACCATATCTATTGGTTGCCATGAAAAACATGTAAGGTCCTTATTATGAACCTGAGCAAAATGATGCACCACAGGGGTAGTTGCCTTGCCCCTCCTGATGGTAGACAAGTGCTCAATAATTCTTGTTCTAATGTCTCTAGTGGTGAGCCCGATGTACTGTTTTCCACATACCGTACAGGTTACACAGTAGATGACAAAGGTAGAGGTGCAATTAAGACAAAAATTGATCTCATAGGTCTTCCCTGTTACAGTAGAGGTAAAGTGTTCTGACATAGTTAAATAATCACATGCTCCACATCTTGAGCTTCCACATTTGTAGGAGCCTTTACAACTGAGCCAGGCACTCCCCTGGGTGATAGTCTTCGGTAAGACTGTTGGGGACAATATATTGCCTAGGCTCTTGTTTCGTCGGTATGAGCATCTAAGCCCTTCTTTAACACATTGTGTAAGTCTATCGTCTGCTATTAGCATACCAAAATGGTATTTGACGATTCTGCATACTTCCTCATACTGTGCACTGTATTCAGTGACAAATGTAACTCCCTTCTGGGCCTTCCCATTAGTCTGGTTTGATTTGTCCCTTAACAAATCACGTCTGTCCATTCTGTCCACCTCCCTTTGTGCCCTACTTATTACCTTTCTAGGATAGCCTCTCTGAGATAAACGTTTTCTGACTTCCATCATTTGGTTGGCACTCTCATTGGCCTCGGAACAATTCCGTTTGGCCCTTATGAGTTGTCCCTTGGCTATAGCATACGGCACATGTCTGGGGTGGCAGCTTCTTGCATGTAGTAGTGAGTTGCCTGATATAGGCTTTCTATATAGGCTTGTCTCAATCCGACCATCAGGAGTCCCACTCAGTACTACATCCAAAAAGTTAATCTTGGTCCTTTGAGTTTCACTTGTAAATTTTAGACCAATATCATTGTCATTAAGCTTCCCTAGAAACTTTCCAAATCATCAGAGCTGCCCCCCCAAATGAGGATTAGATCATCTATAAAGCGGCGGTAGAAGGTAATACAACCACGGAGGGGGTTCTTATCTCCAAAGATGTGGGACAGCTCCCACCAACCCATAAATAGGTTGGCGTAAGAGGGGGCAAACTTCGCCCCCATAGCTGTCCCACATCTCTGGAGATAGAACACACCCTCGAATTCAAAAAAATTGTGAGTTAACAAGAACTCAGCCACTTGTAGTACATATCTCTGAAAACCTTCAGTAAGGGAGGACCAACCCCTGAGGAAGAACGACATAGCCTCCAATCCCTTTGAATGGGGAATGGAAGAATAGAGGGCTGTGACGTCTATGGTGACCCACTGATTATTCTCTTCCACCCATGCAACATCATTTATCAGATTCATTAGGTGCTTGGTGTCCCTGAGATAGCTGGGGAGAGCTTCAACAAATGGATGTAGAATCATGTCCAGCCATTGAGACAAGCGTTCAAAGAGAGATCCTATACCACTTACTATAGGTCGTCCCTTCACATCTGTGAGGGACTTATGCACCTTAGGTAGATGATGGAATACTGGAGTGACCGGATGTTCCACAAATATATATGACATAGTGTCCTGATCAATAAAGCCGTTTTCCATTCCATCATCTAAAAGGTGCATAAGTTCTCTCTTGAACCGGCTTGTAGGGTTCGTGGTTAAAACTGAATAGCAATGTCTGTCATCCAGTTGGCGCATTGCCTCATTGACATATTGCGCCCTATTCATTACCACCACTGAACCACCCTTGTCTGCATTTTTTATGACCAGATCGTGGTTATTGGCCAGGGAGGACAACGCTTCCCTTTCAATCCTATTCAAATTATTTGTAGTATTGCGGCCAGTAGAGTCAGCCAAAAGCTTGAGATCACGCTCCACTCTTTTATAGAAATTTTCAATTACATTCCCCCTACTTTGTATTGGATAGAATTTAGAAGGAGGTTTTAAGCTCCTTGCTTTGCTAGTGATTTGCAAAGATTCAAGTCCCTCACTTTCCAGCATGAGAGTGTTTAGTGAAACCAAGTCACATGATTCGGGAAAGCTAAGATCAGTATTTAGATTGGTGGTGACCCATTTGGGACCCTCCCCTTCACAAATAGACATAGTATCATTGCCTGAGAAATGACCCTTTAATGTTACATTTCGGATTAACCGATTCACATCAATAATTGTATGAAAAAGATTAAAATTCATAGTTGGTACAAAGCCCAAACCAAGACTTAATACACGTATCTGGGCATCTGTTAACACAGTATCTGAGAGATTTATAACACATGTCATTTGTATTTTGTTTGATTCCTCGTTTCCCTCAACCTGTAGCCTGGCTTCTGTTGGCCTCTGGCCCTTCCCCCTCTGTCTGGATTGCTCTGGGGCAAGGAAAAAAAAAACCTGTTGCAAATGTTCTTGCCCAATATCTGAGTTGGTGGCTTTAGCTAGTCCACCCCTGGGTTCTGTTAATAGCTTGGCTGGTTCACTGGCTTTATATTTACTCCCTGTCTCCCTTTGTCCATTATTCTGATTGGAAATTGTATTCATATGTGTTGTTGTATGAACATTTGTGGGCTCAACCTGGCTATTTTTTAGAATACCTCTCGGTGTTGTAGTCTCATCCCCACTAGCACTGTCCCCAGACTCTGCCTCAGTGTCGGAAAAGGTCACTTGGGTCTGTCTCCTACCCCTCCTATTGCGTCTCCCTCTACTACGGTTCTGTTGTCTGCGAACCTGAGTTCGTCTTGTCCGGTTCCACACATAAACTGAGTCTGTGTCATAGTCTGTCTGGTCGCGTATGTATTTATTGTGTTTAGTGTCAATAACTGATTTCTTAACCTCAACAATGGTATTCTTTAAAACCATGTCAAATCTACCATAATCTATATCATTTCTTCTGGAATTGAGTTCTGTTTGTATTTCACATATGTTTTCTCTAACACACGACAGCATTTTTGTTTTATATTCACAAAGCAATAACATTAATCTCACAGAACATTCTGTTAATATCATGTTCCAAGCTTTTATAAATTCAGAGTCATTAGTATCAAATGTAGGATACTTGTTAATTCGTAATCCTCTTGGGACAATACATAACTCAATATACTTATTCATAGACCAAATGTCCCATTGTAGCTTTATTTCTCTGATTTTAAGCTTTTCCATGTCATCAAAAAGTTCCCCTAAAGAGGAATAAGCTTTGTCAGTTGAGAAAATTCTGGACAGTTCTGTATCCGGTTCACCTCCAGTCTCTATCGGTTGTAGTGAAAAATATTGAGAGACCATAGCATTGTCCATATTGGAGTCCCCCTGCATGTTTTAGAACTGACCTCTCGAGCGCTGCCCAGATGCGCTAACAAATACACAATACCAAAAGCACAAATGAGAAGATCAGTTACAAAAACAAGAACAAAGTAGATGTTGCAAAGAAAACTTTTTTCCTTCATGCACCGCAGCAACTCAAACTGCAGTGTACCCAGAGCAAGTGTACATTTCAATCTTTGTGTAGTAGAGATAATCAGAAAGATACAGTCTCACCTCTGCTGTCTTCCACCCGGGGAGCTTTAAACTTTCAGCAGGATCCTTTGCAAGTAGAGCCGGCGTCATATGCACCTTTACCCTGATCTGTATCTCCGTATCTCATCCACCGTTACCCGGCACTTTTCCAGAGGCACCGTGTTTCCGCGCCCACCAGGGGGCGTGTCCAAGTTACAACGGATGATCCTCCAACCGGATAGCTAAACAGGTACCACGTGCGCCATCACTTCAGACGCCTCCACTCAGAATCCTCCAATCCTCAGGCTGCCTTTCGTTGCGCCTCTCTATACGAACCAATACTGGGGCTCTGGTATTTCAGCGTTCTGTGCTCAGTGTTCAGCGTAGTGGTATTTAGTATATGCTCTGGGGATAATTTGCAGCATACAATGCAGGGACACTAGCGCTCTCAGGGCAAGGAAATCCACCACAAAGAAAAACATGGAGCGCTAGCGTATGTAAAACATAACCTTTATTGTGGTTATTTAAGAACAGGACATATAGTCAATCAAAAAAGACAGAGATGGGATACCTCTGGCTGGCAGGCTTACGCGTTTCGGCAAAGCCGTAATCATAGCATACTATGCCAGCCACAGGTGTGCTTTATATACAAAATTAGAAACAACACCATTGGTTAAAAGGACATGTCATTTAAAACAACAGTACGCCCAGAGAGATTTTTGCATTTAACCCCTTATATTTCGGAGGTGAAAGAACAGATCTATCCTTGATTACATTATAAATATATATAGGTGGTATTTTGGAGACATATGAGGTTATTCACAATAAATAATTAAATAAATCGTCCATTATAGACGTTAAATAAATAGTTATTTTGTTATGTTCGCTACCTTAGATCACAGTCACAGTTAATCCCGTCATATCCATGGCCTATAGTAACGGTCTTATATTTAAACAAATTTAAACAAATCAAATTATAGATCTGTTACATAGTACAAATATGCACTATCGTTACTAAAGACTAGAAAAGTGTCAGTATAATGATCTCAGATTGTGTCAGTCAGATATGGGGAAAGTTGTGTATTTAATATATTATTGAATGATGTTATTTAATATCTTATAATTTTGTAGATATTATGAAAAAGATGGGATCGGGTATTATTATTCCCAATAGTTTATAAGGTCGAATTCTGAGTTCAGGCCTTTTGGTATCCTTGTATCCATTTTTAGGATCCACAACATTTCTCTTTTAGATAGAGTTACTCCACGGTCACCCCCTCTTTTTGGTTTAGGAACCATATCTATTGGTTGCCATGAAAAACATGTAAGGTCCTTATTATGAACCTGAGCAAAATGATGCACCACAGGGGTAGTTGCCTTGCCCCTCCTGATGGTAGACAAGTGCTCAATAATTCTTGTTCTAATGTCTCTAGTGGTGAGCCCGATGTACTGTTTTCCACATACCGTACAGGTTACACAGTAGATGACAAAGGTAGAGGTGCAATTAAGACAAAAATTGATCTCATAGGTCTTCCCTGTTACAGTAGAGGTAAAGTGTTCTGACATAGTTAAATAATCACATGCTCCACATCTTGAGCTTCCACATTTGTAGGAGCCTTTACAACTGAGCCAGGCACTCCCCTGGGTGATAGTCTTCGGTAAGACTGTTGGGGACAATATATTGCCTAGGCTCTTGTTTCGTCGGTATGAGCATCTAAGCCCTTCTTTAACACATTGTGTAAGTCTATCGTCTGCTATTAGCATACCAAAATGGTATTTGACGATTCTGCATACTTCCTCATACTGTGCACTGTATTCAGTGACAAATGTAACTCCCTTCTGGGCCTTCCCATTAGTCTGGTTTGATTTGTCCCTTAACAAATCACGTCTGTCCATTCTGTCCACCTCCCTTTGTGCCCTACTTATTACCTTTCTAGGATAGCCTCTCTGAGATAAACGTTTTCTGACTTCCATCATTTGGTTGGCACTCTCATTGGCCTCAGAACAATTCCGTTTGGCCCTTATGAGTTGTCCCTTGGCTATAGCATACGGCACATGTCTGGGGTGGCAGCTTCTTGCATGTAGTAGTGAGTTGCCTGATATAGGCTTTCTATATAGGCTTGTCTCAATCCGACCATCAGGAGTCCCACTCAGTACTACATCCAAAAAGTTAATCTTGGTCCTTTGAGTTTCACTTGTAAATTTTAGACCAATATCATTGTCATTAAGCTTCCCTAGAAACTTTTCCAAATCATCAGAGCTGCCCCCCCAAATGAGGATTAGATCATCTATAAAGCGGCGGTAGAAGGTAATACAACCACGGAGGGGGTTCTTATCTCCAAAGATGTGGGACAGCTCCCACCAACCCATAAATAGGTTGGCGTAAGAGGGGGCAAACTTCGCCCCCATAGCTGTCCCACATCTCTGGAGATAGAACACACCCTCGAATTCAAAAAAATTGTGAGTTAACAAGAACTCAGCCACTTGTAGTACATATCTCTGAAAACCTTCAGTAAGGGAGGACCAACCCCTGAAACACGGTGCCTCTGGAAAAGTGCCGGGTAACGGTGGACGAGATACGGAGATACAGATCAGGGTAAAGGTGCATATGACGCCGGCTCTACTTGCAAAGGATCCTGCTGAAAGTTTAAAGCTCCCCGGGTGGAAGACAGCAGAGGTGAGACTGTATCTTTCTGATTATCTCTACTACACAAAGATTGAAATGTACACTTGCTCTGGGTACACTGCAGTTTGAGTTGCTGCGGTGCATGAAGGAAAAAAGTTTTCTTTGCAACATCTACTTTGTTCTTGTTTTTGTAACTGATCTTCTCATTTGTGCTTTTGGTATTGTGTATTTGTTAGCGCATCTGGGCAGCGCTCGAGAGGTCAGTTCTAAAACATGCAGGGGGACTCCAATATGGACAATGCTATGGTCTCTCAATATTTTTCACTACAACCGATAGAGACTGGAGGTGAACCGGATACAGAACTGTCCAGAATTTTCTCAACTGACAAAGCTTATTCCTCTTTAGGGGAACTTTTTGATGACATGGAAAAGCTTAAAATCAGAGAAATAAAGCTACAATGGGACATTTGGTCTATGAATAAGTATATTGAGTTATGTATTGTCCCAAGAGGATTACGAATTAACAAGTATCCTACATTTGATACTAATGACTCTGAATTTATAAAAGCTTGGAACATGATATTAACAGAATGTTCTGTGAGATTAATGTTATTGCTTTGTGAATATAAAACAAAAATGCTGTCGTGTGTTAGAGAAAACATATGTGAAATACAAACAGAACTCAATTCCAGAAGAAATGATATAGATTATGGTAGATTTGACATGGTTTTAAAGAATACCATTGTTGAGGTTAAGAAATCAGTTATTGACACTAAACACAATAAATACATACGCGACCAGACAGACTATGACACAGACTCAGTTTATGTGTGGAACCGGACAAGACGAACTCAGGTTCGCAGACAACAGAACCGTAGTAGAGGGAGACGCAATAGGAGGGGTAGGAGACAGACCCAAGTGACCTTTTCCGACACTGAGGCAGAGTCTGGGGACAGTGCTAGTGGGGATGAGACTACAACACCGAGAGGTATTCTAAAAAATAGCCAGGTTGAGCCCACAAATGTTCATACAACAACACATATGAATACAATTTCCAATCAGAATAATGGACAAAGGGAGACAGGGAGTAAATATAAAGCCAGTGAACCAGCCAAGCTATTAACAGAACCCAGGGGTGGACTAGCTAAAGCCACCAACTCAGATATTGGGCAAGAACATTTGCAACAGGTTTTTTTTTTCCTTGCCCCAGAGCAATCCAGACAGAGGGGGAAGGGCCAGAGGCCAACAGAAGCCAGGCTACAGGTTGAGGGAAACGAGGAATCAAACAAAATACAAATGACATGTGTTATAAATCTCTCAGATACTGTGTTAACAGATGCCCAGATACGTGTATTAAGTCTTGGTTTGGGCTTTGTACCAACTATGAATTTTAATCTTTTTCATACAATTATTGATGTGAATCGGTTAATCCGAAATGTAACATTAAAGGGTCATTTCTCAGGCAATGATACTATGTCTATTTGTGAAGGGGAGGGTCCCAAATGGGTCACCACCAATCTAAATACTGATCTTAGCTTTCCCGAATCATGTGACTTGGTTTCACTAAACACTCTCATGCTGGAAAGTGAGGGACTTGAATCTTTGCAAATCACTAGCAAAGCAAGGAGCTTAAAACCTCCTTCTAAATTCTACCCAATACAAAGTAGGGGGAATGTAATTGAAAATTTCTATAAAAGAGTGGAGCGTGATCTCAAGCTTTTGGCTGACTCTACTGGCCGCAATACTACAAATAATTTGAATAGGATTGAAAGGGAAGCGTTGTCCTCCCTGGCCAATAACCACGATCTGGTCATAAAAAATGCAGACAAGGGTGGTTCAGTGGTGGTAATGAATAGGGCGCAATATGTCAATGAGGCAATGCGCCAACTGGATGACAGACATTGCTATTCAGTTTTAACCACGAACCCTACAAGCCGGTTCAAGAGAGAACTTATGCACCTTTTAGATGATGGAATGGAAAACGGCTTTATTGATCAGGACACTATGTCATATATATTTGTGGAACATCCGGTCACTCCAGTATTCCATCATCTACCTAAGGTGCATAAGTCCCTCACAGATGTGAAGGGACGACCTATAGTAAGTGGTATAGGATCTCTCTTTGAACGCTTGTCTCAATGGCTGGACATGATTCTACATCCATTTGTTGAAGCTCTCCCCAGCTATCTCAGGGACACCAAGCACCTAATGAATCTGATAAATGATGTTGCATGGGTGGAAGAGAATAATCAGTGGGTCACCATAGACGTCACAGCCCTCTATTCTTCCATTCCCCATTCAAAGGGATTGGAGGCTATGTCGTTCTTCCTCAGGGGTTGGTCCTCCCTTACTGAAGGTTTTCAGAGATATGTACTACAAGTGGCTGAGTTCTTGTTAACTCACAATTTTTTTGAATTCGAGGGTGTGTTCTATCTCCAGAGATGTGGGACAGCTATGGGGGCGAAGTTTGCCCCCTCTTACGCCAACCTATTTATGGGTTGGTGGGAGCTGTCCCACATCTTTGGAGATAAGAACCCCCTCCGTGGTTGTATTACCTTCTACCGCCGCTTTATAGATGATCTAATCCTCATTTGGGGGGGCAGCTCTGATGATTTGGAAAAGTTTCTAGGGAAGCTTAATGACAATGATATTGGTCTAAAATTTACAAGTGAAACTCAAAGGACCAAGATTAACTTTTTGGATGTAGTACTGAGTGGGACTCCTGATGGTCGGATTGAGACAAGCCTATATAGAAAGCCTATATCAGGCAACTCACTACTACATGCAAGAAGCTGCCACCCCAGACATGTGCCGTATGCTATAGCCAAGGGACAACTCATAAGGGCCAAACGGAATTGTTCCGAGGCCAATGAGAGTGCCAACCAAATGATGGAAGTCAGAAAACGTTTATCTCAGAGAGGCTATCCTAGAAAGGTAATAAGTAGGGCACAAAGGGAGGTGGACAGAATGGACAGACGTGATTTGTTAAGGGACAAATCAAACCAGACTAATGGGAAGGCCCAGAAGGGAGTTACATTTGTCACTGAATACAGTGCACAGTATGAGGAAGTATGCAGAATCGTCAAATACCATTTTGGTATGCTAATAGCAGACGATAGACTTACACAATGTGTTAAAGAAGGGCTTAGATGCTCATACCGACAAAACAAGAGCCTAGGCAATATATTGTCCCCAACAGTCTTACCGAAGACTATCACCCAGGGGAGTGCCTGGCTCAGTTGTAAAGGCTCCTACAAATGTGGAAGCTCAAGATGTGGAGCATGTGATTATTTAACTATGTCAGAACACTTTACCTCTACTGTAACAGGGAAGACCTATGAGATCAATTTTTGTCTTAATTGCACCTCTACCTTTGTCATCTACTGTGTAACCTGTACGGTATGTGGAAAACAGTACATCGGGCTCACCACTAGAGACATTAGAACAAGAATTATTGAGCACTTGTCTACCATCAGGAGGGGCAAGGCAACTACCCCTGTGGTGCATCATTTTGCTCAGGTTCATAATAAGGACCTTACATGTTTTTCATGGCAACCAATAGATATGGTTCCTAAACCAAAAAGAGGGGGTGACCGTGGAGTAACTCTATCTAAAAGAGAAATGTTGTGGATCCTAAAAATGGATACAAGGATACCAAAAGGCCTGAACTCAGAATTCGACCTTATAAACTATTGGGAATAATAATACCCGATCCCATCTTTTTCATAATATCTACAAAATTATAAGATATTAAATAACATCATTCAATAATATATTAAATACACAACTTTCCCCATATCTGACTGACACAATCTGAGATCATTATACTGACACTTTTCTAGTCTTTAGTAACGATAGTGCATATTTGTACTATGTAACAGATCTATAATTTGATTTGTTTAAATTTGTTTAAATATAAGACCGTTACTATAGGCCATGGATATGACGGGATTAACTGTGACTGTGATCTAAGGTAGCGAACATAACAAAATAACTATTTATTTAACGTCTATAATGGACGATTTATTTAATTATTTATTGTGAATAACCTCATATGTCTCCAAAATACCACCTATATATATTTATAATGTAATCAAGGATAGATCTGTTCTTTCACCTCCGAAATATAAGGGGTTAAATGCAAAAATCTCTCTGGGCGTACTGTTGTTTTAAATGACATGTCCTTTTAACCAATGGTGTTGTTTCTAATTTTGTATATAAAGCACACCTGTGGCTGGCATAGTATGCTATGATTACGGCTTTGCCGAAACGCGTAAGCCTGCCAGCCAGAGGTATCCCATCTCTGTCTTTTTTGATTGACTATATGTCCTGTTCTTAAATAACCACAATAAAGGTTATGTTTTACATACGCTAGCGCTCCATGTTTTTCTTTGTGGTGGATTTCCTTGCCCTGAGAGCGCTAGTGTCCCTGCATTGTATGCTGCAAATTATCCCCAGAGCATATACTAAATACCACTACGCTGAACACTGAGCACAGAACGCTGAAATACCAGAGCCCCAGTATTGGTTCGTATAGAGAGGCGCAACGAAAGGCAGCCTGAGGATTGGAGGATTCTGAGTGGAGGCGTCTGAAGTGATGGCGCACGTGGTACCTGTTTAGCTATCCGGTTGGAGGATCATCCGTTGTAACTTGGACACGCCCCCTGGTGGGCGCGGAAACACGGTGCCTCTGGAAAAGTGCCGGGTAACGGTGGACGAGATACGGAGATACAGATCAGGGTAAAGGTGCATATGACGCCGGCTCTACTTGCAAAGGATCCTGCTGAAAGTTTAAAGCTCCCCGGGTGGAAGACAGCAGAGGTGAGACTGTATCTTTCTGATTATCTCTACTACACAAAGACTGAAATGTACACTTGCTCTGGGTACACTGCAGTTTGAGTTGCTGCGGTGCATGAAGGAAAAAAGTTTTCTTTGCAACATCTACTTTGTTCTTGTTTTTGTAACTGATCTTCTCATTTGTGCTTTTGGTATTGTGTTTAGATACAAGGTAATCAGAGGTAAACAGTGAATTAATATAACTGTTGGTTATGCAAAACTAAGGAATGGGTAATAAAGGGATTATCTATCTTTTAAAAAAAAAAATTCTGGTGTAGACTGTCCCTTTAAGGACTAGATTAACTGTATGTTTAATACTTACTAGTAAATAGCGCTCTACTCGTAAATATTCGAAATAATCCATGTAATAAATATATATATATATATATATATATATATATATATATATATATATATATATTACAGTATGTTTAATAATTTTATTTTTTTAAAATATTTTATATGTAATATTTTAATAATGCGCCTTAAGAATACTTACGTTTTCATGTGTGCTAACCTGACCCTGTTAACTTCTAAATAGCGAAACACAATGCACAAAATGCAAATTTTACATTCCTATGTTCATCACATAGAAGATAATGTACTTTGTTTTATTATTAAATACATATTTATATGTGGCGGGGAGATGAGAGAGTTGGGTACATTAGTAACCTTTTTTTTGTTGTTTTTGTTTTGTTTGTTTGTATGTCTGGGAGAGATATTAATTGTAAAAATAAGTAAAGGAGAAGAACGATCACAAATACGTCACAAGCGTAGTATGTTATCTGGAATCGGTATATATATGGCTAATCTTGGCTTGTTTTCTATTTTCTGTATTGTCTTTTATTATGTCATATACTAATGTAAGGAGGACTTTCGACCCTTACCTTGACACTGACTGTTATTTCTTAAATTTTATATGGAATAATTTATTCACTGTGATGCACTATTTTATATTTGATTATTGTAATGTGTCTTCTTTGCTATAAATAAAAGTTTAAAAAAAACAAACATATTTATATGTATCTGATACTGTGCACATAAAATATATATACCTATATATCTATTCCCATAGATATATAAGTATGTGTGTGTGTGTATATATGTATATATATATATATATATACATACACACACACGTGTCTGTTTTAAATCTAATGAGAGTCCTAGACCATTGGTATAAACTTTTGAGTTTAGGGTCCACTCCTCCTGTCATAGGCTCCACTTTAGATTATGCATAATAGGTCAGTATTAATCATGTACAAGATTTGGTATATTATTTATTTCCAATAGACGATTATCCCCTTGCAGTATACTTTGGTATACATTTTTGAGTTTAGGGTCCACTATATCCTCTTGTCATAGGCACCATTTTAGATTATACATAATAGGTCAGCATTAAACATGTACTGGATTTGGTACATTATTTCCAATAGACGATTATCCCCTTGCAGTATATTTTGGTTTTAGGATAACTCCCTTAACAATTGATAATTATTTCCTCTTGTCATAGGCTCTTATCCGTACTATACACAGATGATGTTTTTATACACACATTACTTTGTATTGGATCTAGTAATATGTTTTTAATGCATATTACACATGGGGATATATAACCTTAGGGTTAGCCAATGTTTTAGCCATTTCATTATGTGCTTATTTGATTAATGCCATTAACATGTTTTTTGCAGCACAGTGGCCTTGGTTTGCTGTGACCACGCACAGCCCATTGGATCTGCGTTATCGATTGGGTCTTCCTTTTACTATTATTATGAGCACTTTGGCAGTGAACGGTGTGTTGCCATGGCAACACTGATACTGGCTGCTGATTGGGCCTAGTAGGCATGTGCCCTTTCAGGAAGTACTTGGATTATGTTTTCTGATCAGGCTGTAACGGTTCTGTAAGTAACAACGGCTTTACAGAGCCCCATTTATGTATGTGTCTGTGCACATTTTGTTAATGGAAGTAAATTGGAAAGTTGTTTAAAATTGCATGCTGTATCTGAATCATGAAGTTTAATTTTGACTTGAGTGTCCCTTTAACTACACACTATATTTGTTTACTATGTGATTGGGTGGTTACCATGACTACCTTTTGGCATTTTTTTGGTCCTAATTGGGGGTGGGGTTTGTGTAATGTTTGTTATATATTGTTTGTACTTTGTATACACTGTGTCTGAGGAAGGGG
This sequence comes from Bombina bombina, assembly GCF_027579735.1. Lineage (NCBI taxonomy): Eukaryota > Metazoa > Chordata > Amphibia > Anura > Bombinatoridae > Bombina > Bombina bombina. The sequence continues at coordinate 733,515,369 of NC_069500.1, read as the reverse complement.
ATACTTTGTCCCCAAAACGTCACTACTTTCACGGTAAAAGATTTGGAAAGACCAGAGAGTGCCAGTTTTGTGTTCAGCTATATTTAATTACACTAGCACCCTGGCAGTTGATATACTGAGTGAGAGTGCTCTTCCTTGTTACTATATATATATACAGGTGGCCCTCGTTTTACAACGGTTCAATTTACACAGTTTCAGAATAACAACCTTTTTTCCAGTCATGTGACTGCTATTGAAAAGCATTGAGAAGCAGTGCATTTATTAAAATAGCCAGTAGGTGGAGCTGTCCGCTTCTGTTGCAGCAAAGCCAAGCAAGATTAAATTAATCAGTTTAACCAGACCTGAGCTATCGAGCAGATTTCAAAGGAACAAGATCTTCCTGCCTATAAATCAGTCCAGATTGGAATACATAGAAAGAACTGTTTGTAGAAAAATGCAAGTGAAGTCTGTGTTGTGTGATTATTTTATTAGGTTTATAATGCTGTTTAGCAAATGTTTTTGTTCATTTAACTTAGGTTAATTACATATTCTGTGTTGTGTGATTATTTCATTAGGTTTATAATGCTGTTTAGCATTTAAAGTCTTAATTTCAAAGCTTTAAAAATAATGTATTGTGTTACTTATGACAATTTTAAAAGGGGCCTGGAACCTAACTCCCTCACTTCCCATTGACTTACATTATAAACTGGGTTTCAATTTACAACGGTTTCGATTTACAACCATTCCTTCTGGAACCTAACCCCGGCGTAAACTGAGGGCTACCTGTATATATATATATATATATATATATATATATATATATATATATAATCACACACACACACTGTAAATTTGCTGCCCACTCAATATAACTCAACACACAGCCATTAATGTCTAAACCATTGGCAACAAAAGTGAGTACACCCCTTTTGTTGCCAACGGTTTAGACATTAATGGTTGTGTGTTGAGTTATTTTGAGGAGACAGCAAATTTACACTGTTATACAGGCTGTACACTCACTACTTTACTTTGTAGCAAAGTGTCATTTCTTCAGTGTTGTTACATGAAAAGATATAATAAAACATGTGCAAAAATGGGAGGGGTGTACTTACTTTTGTGAGATACTGTATGTGTGTATGTATTTATTGTACATATGTATCATTCTAATGTTCTTCACTTGACCTTTTTATTCTTAAATTATATATATATATACACATACACATACATACATATACATACATACACATATACACACATACACAAACACACATATACAGTTGTATGCAAAAGTTTAGGCACCTCTGACATTTTCCATGATTTTCATTTATAAATAATTGGGCGTTTGGATTAGCAATTTCATTTTGGTCTATCAAATAGCTGAAGGACACAGTAATATTTCAGTAGTGAAATGAGGTTTATTGGATTAACAGAAAATGTGCAATATGCTTCCAATGAAATTAGACAGGTGGGCACCCTTGTCATTTTGTTGATTTGAATACCTGTAACTACCTAGCACTGATTAATTGGAACACACAATTGGTTTGGTGAGATACTGTATATAAAGCCCTTTGCCTGCCTTTTTTCTCCTAACTCCTGAGACCTCATATCTTTGAGCCCTTATAACTTTTTATGCATTCTTTTTTAAAAAAGAAAGTATCACACAGTGTTACCCGACGAGCATTTAATTCAATTGTGCTCAAGCGAATGTGTTTACTTTCAACTCGTCATACTTCCAAAGTGTGCAAAGAGCCGCAATATACCCCTTATTGCTCACAGACAACAGTTAGCTCCCCAATCGTAATCTAGACCTAATATATTAAAGGGTGTATGCTTTTGTAAGACTTTCCCATTTTCACCAATAAAACTGACAGAGTTGTCCTCATCAGCCAGTGAGCATTAGTAGGAAGTAAATAATCAATACTGCTGTATTTGGTTCAGTTTAAATTGAAACCACTTATGCTCAGGGGTCCATTCACAAAGAGATGAATTGTAGGTGATTTAAAAGCTTTAATTTACTATGCAGTTATCAGGGGCCAAACCCAGTGGGTATCTCCTGCAAGAAGAGCTGAGTTATACCTGCACAATGCATAGTTAATGCTGCATAAAATTCACAGGCAATTCTCCTATTTTAGGTAAATTGTACAAATCATTAACTATAAAATGTGCAGAGCTAACTCAGCTCTTCTTGAAGGAGAAACCCACTGGGTTTCCAATCATAAACAATACATAATGGGCCAGAATACTAGTGGAACAATATCATTTGCATGCGAGTGATATTGGGCTTTTATGTTCGTTTGTGCGCAATATAAATTGCGCTTGTATAACAAGTTGAAAGTAAATGCATGAGCGCAACTGCAATTTATGCTAGAAGATTACAGTGACCTCAGAGCTCTGGTCAACTAAAAAGTGTCACAAAACACATCAAAAATACATTACAGAGTACACTCATAATAACACCATATAAAAAATTATTAAAAAAAAATATATTGCATGAAAAAGTTATAAAGGCTCAAAGATATGAGATCTCAAAGGGCTTTAACATAGAGATGCATACATTCTAAATATGTATTTATATATGTATTTACAGACATATATATAAACACACATGTACACACATATATATATGTGTATGTATATATGTATGTGTGTGTGTGTGTGTGTATGTATATATGTATGTGTGTGTGTATGTATATATATATATATATATATATGTGTGTGTGTGTGTGTGTATGTATATATGTATGTGTGTGTATGTATATATATATATATGTGTGTGTGTATGTATATATGTGTGTGTGTGTATGTGTGTATGTATGTGTGTGTGTGTGTATGTATATATGTATGTGTGTGTGTGTGTGTGTATATATATATATATATATATATATGTGTGTGTGTGTGTGTATGTATATATATATATATATATGTGTGTGTGTGTGTGTATGTATATATGTATATGTATGTGTGTGTGTATATATATATATGTGTGTATGTGTGAGAATGGCACTACTAAATGACGACCCAATTGGTAAATTAACTAGAATATGTTGAGGGAGTGGGTGCTGTATACTGGAGCATTTAGGCAAAAAGAGTAGTGGTATGACCAACTATAAAGGTGTATACTAAATAGCACTACTCATCATTTATACCACTGGTAATACAGATCTGTGTCTTTACTTATACACTGTATGTCATGTGTATGTATTATCATATTCACTTATGAGAGACAGGAATGTTCCTAATTATGGGAACACATAAAAGGTTAAAAGGTCAACTTTATTGGTAAATATTAAAAAATGGGAAAATACAATAAAAAAAGATAGTAAAAACTTAATGATTGAGCACCGAAAGGGTTAGTACTAGTGGGGTTGAATAAGATAAGGGTACAACACTTTATAAATGGGTGATAACCCAAATGAAAATCCGTTGTGCATGGTAGGGATTGTCAGTCACCAAAAGATGGAATATGGATTAGTTTTCCTAATTAGGGGAGAGAAGTAGTTAGCGACTCTATAAGTTCATATGTAGTGCTGCTGTTGATAATTCTCTTGCCATGTATAAGTATTTTATATAAGTTATTCTGAAGTTAAATACTCCTAATAAAATATAATATTTGCGAGGGTAAATAGAATATTCAACCATACTGTATAAAGATCAACTGATGGAAGGGGGTTATTAGGTTGCAAAGTAATTTGTTTATTCCTCCTTGTGTTTGTATTGGAAGGAGGTATTGTGCCTAATAGCTGGATTAATCGATTATAAACCAGTGAGGTGGAGTACAAAGTTAAATTATAGATAATTCATTGTCTCAGTTTAAACGTTGATACCTCTATCAGTCACTATAAAGCTATAGTAATATCATCTTGTATACAGCAACTAATGCAAGTGGTGTGAAAATGGCAGAGATGTCAAATATGCCGGGAACTAAAAGTAACCGATTTGTGTCCGGTAAAATAACCGCATAAGACACGCAACATATAAGGTTGTCAATTGTATGATTTTAATATAGGTCACTGATCTTATAGTTTTCTGAAAATTAAAACAACATACAGGTTCCTTAATGCTAAACAATGTTAAATTTATCAAAACTATTAGTTTATTCATTTATTTAGGAGATACGAAACTGAAACTAATATTTTGGTTTTTAGAAAGTAAAAAAGCACTAGAGTGTAGCTAAATATAAAGAAAAGCGCTAAATAAGAATCTTTCCACAATCAGAATAATTATCCCCACTAAGTTACAAAACAGAGCCAAGTAACTGTTATTATAGTAGTGGACCGCAGACCGGTGCTAAGAGTATTAGGAAGTAATCACTATGATTAAAAAAGATGGTCTCATAGATCCTCGGCTTGACAAAGCGTTCACGACTGAACGCTTTATCAAAGGCAAAACATGGTGTAGCAGATCTGAGGTGCATGCCTATTGATCAGATTAAACGTCATCCAAGAGGGGTGACACTAGGAAACAGTTGCTCTGTAGAGAAGTAGAGTGGATCTATAGGCTGCAAACAATGGCCCCATGGGGGTTAAATAAGCAAGTGCCGCTATCCTGTTTCTTCTCTGAAGGATAAGCACCTGCTGCTTTATGACATATATGTGTGATACCTATGTCTTACAATATAATGTACATACGGAGTACTCCTGGTCCCTTGTAATTAGTTTAGGGATACATTTGTGAAGCGCCATGTCTTAGGACATATAGGTTAAGTGTATTCAAGTAATTATGTGATTATATGTTACATCGCTAGTGACTGTCTAGTACCAATCCGGTTTACAAATTTATTTTGTTTGATTATATTTTCTCATGGTCTTTCGCTATTTGCAGTATTTTTTACAGGCTTGAGTAATGTTTAGAGGTTGCCATAACAACCTTGTAACCTGGTGACAGGTTAATATTCCGGCTGCAGAACTCAAATCTCAGTGAATGTGAATAGGGAGTATGTGATAGCCGGACCCAGATCAGGTATAACGTCACTTCCGGTGACCCAATGTTCTGTATACATTCTGTGTTTCGTTTGGAATATGTGACTTATTTATCTTTCTTTGTTGTACATATTATTTGCAGATTATACCCTTGACAAAGGTCTAATAAAAAGACTGAAACGTTGGGAGATTCATATTCCAGATTGTACCGGAAATAAAACAAACTTTTGTTGCAAGAGTGCCTGGATATTGTTGTGATTATATATATATATATATTGGTTTTTTTTCTTCTTTTAAGTGTGGAATTTATTGTAGTTCAGGTAATGAATCTATAACACTAAAAACAACAGCAAGGTGACTGAGGCACGTCCCTCGGTGTACTGTGACACTGGTCACTGGAGACCTTTGGCAATATGCTGTAATATAATCTCAGATATGTCTCCTTCAAAACAGCTGTAATAAACAATGTTTCTCTTATTTGTTAATATTATATTTCTGTTTATTTTTAGGTCTGCAGCGCAGGCAAATTGTCACCAAAGTTTTTTTTTTTATATTTAAATACGTACATAATTAAAGGGGCCGTAAATTAATCATTATATATGCATAGTTTGCATTAGAACTGAAGTACTGCATTGTGAAATACATACATGTGAAATAAACATTTTAAAAGGATTTAAAACAGACATATTATTAATGATTTTTTTTTAAACTATATGTAAACAGTATGCTTAGCTTACCTCCCTTAAAGGGACATACAACATGTTGGGATAGAGACAAAATATAATATGATGTACTTTAATTAATTTACCTGCAAATTTATACTGCAGTGCCTCGCCATTAACCATTTTATTTTAAGTTTCCGAATTGTAAAGTTTTAACTCCCCCCCCACACAATTCCTTCTATGGCTGTATCTATATCCACCTTTGATTTGGTAGAATGCAGACTTTATCATTCATTATCTGCTTAAGCATGCCTAGAAGCAAAAAATATGCTGTGAACTCAGTTGAAATAAAATGCTTGTGTTTCTGATGCTAAACACTGATAACGGGGGGTGGATCAGACCACTCCAGACAGCTTGGCTATGTAACTCATTTTGCTTATTTTTTAAATATATTTTAAAATACATGCCAGCCATTTTTAAACAATATTTTTTTATGCAAACTATTTTTTTACTTAATTAGCCCTTTTAGGATATGCACAGATCTCAACATGTTTTATGGCACTTTCATTTTGTGGCCAGTTGTGAATGAGTTTGTGCACTGCTGTAATCAATCAGGCTACTGGCTAGTATGCAGCTGGTTCAGGCAATTTGGAACATTTTGATAGAAACCTTGTTTAGAGAATTTGCTTTTTGGCAAAGAATGTTTGAGACAAGCATATGGTTACAAAAAAAGCAAGATCTGTTACAGCAAAAACATAAATAATGAATGTATATTGCAATTTTTAGTAAAGAATACACTGTTGCAGTGAATCTTGCTTCAAATCAGATAATATTTTTAATGCATATTTTGGGCTAGATAACAAGTGATGCACTAACATTAGCAAGCTGAAAGAATAGTAGTAGGGGGCACAATGGTATTTTTGATATTAGCAGTGAAAATTTGGTAACAATAATATGTCAAATATAAACAGTGGTGATATTATATCATATCATTGGAAACAGCATATATGATTAATTAAAAGATAACGTATTCTACAAATGAAAATCTAAAAGGAAAAAAAGAAAAGTCCTTAAATAACATGTAGATGGTATCAGTGTGGATAGATGGATGGGCACAATCAGGCAGCTATCTGTAGAGGATCAAGGCCACGACCCAGGGTCAGTAATCTGCAGAAAAAAAGAGGACAGAAGCGCCACATGGCCCAATATTGTAGAGAATATTTCAAAATTGTGAAGATGTGATGGTTGCACTCACATGAGATATGACACCCCTAGTGGTGTAGACGGAGCAATCTGGGGTCAATAGCAGTCACCCAGAAGACTGATCTCCGGTGGATATGTATTGATCTGTGGAGGACAATACAAAGCACAAAGGGGTGCCTATATGGCCTAGTATTACTGATGCAAATGGATAATAGTATAATATATTAAATGCACTCACATTTGATGGAGCACCTCCCTTGGTGCTACAGGGGCAAACTGGGGTCAATATGGTCACCCAGTAGACTTAATCACCGGCAGCCAGGAACTCCCAATGGTCCAAAAGCAGATTTAAAGTGTAGACGGTATAGCAAAAACAGGCAGCAAGTGGGAAGTAAAATAACTTACTTTATTTAAAAAGTTAAAAGTTGTAGCAACGTGTTTCTAAGCCACCAGTGGCTGTTTCATCAGGCTTAAAGAAGATACCATCTACACTTTAAATCTGCTTTTGGACCATTGAGAGTTCCTGGCTGCCGGTGATTGTCTACTGGTTGACCATATTGACCCCAGTTTGCCCCTGTAGCACCAAGGGAGCTGCTCCATCAAATGTGAGTGCATTTCATATATTATACTATTATCCATTTGCATCAGCAATACTAGGCCATATAGGCACCCCTTTGTGCTTTGTATTGTCCTCCACAGATCACTACATATCCACCGGAGATCAGTCTTCTGGGTGACTGCTATTGACCCCAGATTGCTCCGTCTACACCACTAGGGGTGTCCTATCTCATGTGAGTACAACCATCACATCTTCACAATTTTGAAAAAGCCTCTACAATTTTGGGCTATGTGGCGCTTCTGTCCTCTTTTTTTTCTGAACGTTGGCAAGCACTTGATATTGAAATATAGCACTAATTTGCGCGCATATTACAAGTTGAAATTAAATACAAGTGCAAACTAAATTTGCACTTATCGGGCTAGCGCGACTGAAGTCCTCTCATAAAGGTTCGGGACTAAATAAAAAGTTGCACAAAACACAACATAAATCCATCAAATAAAGTGTTATACTCATATATACACTCTGATAAAAACTATTCATATACATATTAAAAAAAAACCCGTTAAGGGTTAAAAGGTATATTGTATATAACAAGGTATTTGAATGGAAAGGGCTATATTATATACAGATAAATACACGTGTGTGTATGTATATATGTGTATGTATGTCTGTGTGTATATGTGTATATACATACATACATACATACATACATACATACATTCATACATACATAAGACAAAAAGAAGAACTGGCTCCCGAGAAGAGGGAGAGTCACACAGGGCTACCCACCCATACACACGGCATTCCAGTATACCCTTATCTGGCACAAACCTAGAGTAAATAAATTAGTAAAATCAGGACAGTACTTGTGATATGCAACTTAATCTACATTTATTCATACTATTTACACTAACCCACAAGCAATAAGAGTCACAATTGAAGGGTATCCTTAATTATTTAGGGAACTCCCTGTCTATGTTCCAGAGTTGAATGATTCATTCACTTAATCCTCTGTATCCCAATACCTCTTGTTTAATATAGCATTCAAATGAATGGCCCTTTCAAAAATCTTCAATATGCACCCCCACGGCTGAAATACTGGTAGCTCACATCTGGATGGGTTATATAATGCAAAATACAGCTTTGTCCAGCAAGCAACACCTCTGTCGACGTGGTTAGTAAAGCAAGGCAATTCAGTCCCTCCAGACAAAAACCAGAGCTCGAATACATATTCCCCAGATCTAAATGGGTTAACTGTTTTCTGGTCCGCAAAGGAGCAATGCATCTCTGTGTGGTTAGTAAAGCAGTATCTGCCGTTCTACCTTACGATATGTGTATGTGTGTATGTGTATGTGTATGTATGTATGTCCAGCCCTCGCTCACAATATATATATATCTATCAGCCAGCCTGTTCACTTGTTGTGTAAAGGTTTATATCAGGCGATAAAACCCACCTCCATTCTATAATCATTGGTGAAAACTGTGAAAGCCTTTATCAAAGCTTGTCTCTCATTGGCCCTCGGGGATGTATTTCTTTTAACAGTCAACCCGTTTGGCTGTTATACCAGTTTTAGTCCATTAGGGGGCATCATTATCAATACTGCTACAGAAAATACAGATATTCTTATATATTCTTAAATGTATATTTAATATACTCACTATTTCCTGATATTAATAAATGCATCTGGTCCAAATATATGGGGCTATCTAATACTATTTATTCTCCCTGAATATATATTCACAACTCTATTACACTGTCATAAGCACTGACCAGAAGGCATTTGATGTAAACATGCTTAATCAAGTTTAGAAACATTAGCATTTAAAGGCTTATATGCATATCTGTGGGCTTTGCAGGCACAATCAAGTGAAACCAATGTACTGTATATTGCAAAAAATGCTCCCAATCGAAGTGGAAATGTACTTTACAATCCATTTCTGCCACTTATACTAATTGTGCATAACCATTGTCAGGTTAGGTAAAGTCCCGAATCAGACCCAAATGCTAGAATGATTATTAACAACACACTAGCACACTGAGTATAAACCAGTATCTGACCCCACAACATCCTCACTGGAAAAGAATGAAACAAGGTGAGATAGAACTTACAGATTCCAGGGAATACCACCAGGAAGCTTGATTGAATATAGGGGGTTAGGAAATAGACGTAGTCAGGCGGGCAATGATTTGGCAACGAGAGATCAAGCAATAAGGTAAACTCAGATTTGAGAGGGTTAAACAGACGTGGTCAAGCAAGCAAAGTCCGTTAACAGAATATCAGGCAACAAAGTATCCAAATGAGTACTCGCAAAGCCACAGCAAGGAAAAACAAACGGGCATCAGGTGAAGGACACGCCGGAATTTGAACCCGGACTGACGTCGGCAGAATGGGACGGCTTCAGGAAGCGTGTCAGCAGAGTGAGACAGCTTCAGAGGCAAGGATGTTGCTAAGCAACGCAGCAACAGAGCCGCAGAAGCGAGGAGCGTGACATCCATTGGATGGGCTTAAAGGTTTATTAAATGTATTTTGAACACCAGCTATTGTACACAATTAACTTTGTTCTTCTTCTGGCAATGGAATAGCAGCAATTTGTATTGTATTAAAGGGACGTGGAACATTAAACGTTCATGATTTACTTTAGAAAGAGACTGCAATAAAAAAAAACTTTCTGAACATGGGTGGACAGAAACCAACAAAGCCCTCGTGTGTGGTCCAATACTAAAATTTGAGTGCATCTCTTTTTTAATTTCTGCAAATTATGACCCTGAGGGAAGTCTCCCTAAGGGTGATGCAGGAAACCAGACATGGACCCGTTGCTCAGTGTGCCTAGAGGAATATGGCTGCACCTCACTGACGAGGCCCACACTAGGCCAAAACATACGCCTGGGGTTTTGACATTTCTATTGTGCAGAGAGGAATTGCCTGGTATTTCGGGACTGTACTGCACTGTTAAATCTACAGGACAGTTCTTCTCTGTGAAAGGCGCATGTTGAGCAAAAAGAGCCTGCTCCTAGGGTGGTAATTTGCCATAGAACAAGCTATTATGCTATTCATTCCCAGATTCAGCGTTTCTCTTTTTTTTATTAATGCAATACTAAAATTTGCCTGTCTGCTGAAGCTCACACTCCCTCACAGTCACAACCGCTAGAGTAGCTCAGTTGTCACTGCAGTGCTAGATCTTTTAAACAGCTGTGAGTATAAGCAGAACACCAGGAGCCCCTTTGGGGCCCCCTTATGTGCCAGGCCCTTGGTCCAGGTCCTATTGCCCGACTTCTCATTCCGCTACTATTTCTAATGTACCTCTTTCTCATGGTAGCTTTTGTTGAAATGTTAGCTTCTTCCCATGGGAGGTTCAGGAGTGTGCACGTGAATTTAATATTCTATATATAACATTGGTATAACATTGTAGCAAATACTGTGTCCTCTACAGCACAAAAAAGCTTTGTCAAGGAGGATGCTCACAGGAAAACTACACTGCCAATTGTAGTCAGTGGTCTAACCTAACAGTCATCTCAGAAGACAGTTTTACTATGCCTCTCTGGGGCTTTTAAAGGATCAGGAAGCAAGGGTGATGCTATAAATACCCTGTAGCCATGGGCATCCACAAGAAGGGGCATTTGCTGCCCCCTGGATTTCCCTCCACATCTGGAGTACAAACTGCAGACAAAAAGACCATTGAATGTCATTTTTTCCCCTTTTTAATTTCCTTAACTGTAGCTCTATTTTAGAGGAAGAATCTTACAGTATTCTGGGTGTTACACAGCATTCTGGAATTTATAGTTCACTATTTCCCTCTCAGTATTGTGCCACTGCAGTTCTGTACTCTAATTCCCAGCATGCATTGTGCAGTGGTGGTGAGTGAGCTTCCTGGAAGTCTGAAAGTATTACATGAGGTCACACCCCCTCATCCATGAGTCTGTGTGTGCTATGAGCCAAGTAGGGGGGATTTCCACTTCATCACGTTTTTAACAGTAGCAAAGAATAAGCTATTTAATTAATTAAATAATAGCAATGTCAGTTAAACATGTCCAGAGTCCTCCTATTTACATACTAGAATAGTTTGTTAAAAGTTTTGGCAATAGCAAAAATAGAGGAATGTTTATTGCATATTTTAGGTAATGTACTGTTAGCAGTTTTAGACTGTATATGTATAGGTTAGCTTATGTTCGTTCTTTTGTGTTTTAATTTTGATGATGGTTTTTCTTCTTTATAACTGTAAAATGCTACAGATCAAATAAACAAAGAACTAAATAATAAATTAAAACTATATGCTCCTTCTATTTTCACATAAGTTAGGAGTTTGGATAAAGACATTCATTTTATTACACTTAAAAAATAAAAAAAATGCGTAAAAGTGTAATAAAGCGACAGTCTAGCCAAAATTTCAACTTTCATAATTCAGATAGGCAGGCAATTTTAAACAACTTTCCAATTCTATCATCAAATTTGCTTTGTTCTCCTGGTATTCTTTGCTGAAAGCTAAACCTAGGTAGGCTCATATTTTAAACAATAAGCTTTAAAGGGACAGTCTACTCCAGAATTTTTATTGTTTAAAAACATATGGCTAGATTATGAGTCTTGCGTTAGGCTTAAAAAGCAGCGTTGGCCGGTCCCAACGCTGCTTTTTAACGCCCGCTGGTATTACGAGTCTTGCAGGTACAGGTGTACTGCTCACTTTTTTTGGCCAGACTTACCACTTACGTAAATTGCGTTTCCTATTTTTTCAATGGGACTTGCATAGCGCCGGTATTCCGAGTCTGACAAAAAGTGAGCGGTAGACCCTCTCCTGTCAAGACTGGTACCGCATTTTAAAGTCAGTAGTTAAGAGTTTTATGGTACAACGCCGTAGCATAAAACTCTTAACTAAAGTTCTAAAAAGTACACTAACACCCATAAACTACCTATTAACCCCTAAACCGAGCCCCCCCCACATCACAAACACTAAAATAAAAATTTTAACCCCTAATCTGCTGAACCAGACATCGCCGCCACTATAATAAATATATTAACCCCTAAACCGCTGCACTCCGGCCTCGCAAACATTAGTTAAATATTATTAACCCCTAATCTGCCATCCCTAACATCACCGACACATACCTACATTTATTAACCTCTAATCTGCCGACCCAACGTCGCCGCCACTATACTAAAGTTATTAACCGCTAAATCTAAGCTTAACCCTAACACCTCCTAACTTAAATATAATTTAAATAAATCTAAATAAAATTACTATCATTAACTAAATTATTCCTATTTAAAACTAAATACTTACCTGTAAAATAAACCCTAAGCTAGCTACAATATAACTAATAGTTACATTGTAGCTAGCTTATGGTTTATTTTTATTTTACAGGCAAGTTTGTATTTATTTTAACTAGGTAGAATAGTTCCTAAATAGTTATTAACTTTTTAATAACTACCTAGCTAAAATAAATACAAAGTTACCTGTAAAATAAAACCTAACCTAAGTTACAATTACACCTAACACTACACTATAATTAAATTAATTCCCTAAATTAAATAAAATTATCTAAAGTACAAAAAAACAAACACTAAATTACAGAAAATAATAAACAAATTACAAGATTTTTAATCTAATCCCCCTAACAAAATAATAAAAAAATAAAAAATAAAAAAAAAGCCCTACCCTACACTAAATTACAAATAGCCCTTAAAAGGGCCTTTTGAGGGGCATTGCCCCAAAGTAATCAGCTCTTTTACCTGTAAAAAAAAATTACAAATCCCCCCCCAACACTAAAACCCACCACCCACACAACCAACCCTACTCTAAAACCCACCCAATACCCCCTTAAAAAAACCTTACACTAACCCCTTGAAGATCACCTTACTGGGAGAAGTCTTCACCCAACCGGGCCGAAGTCCTCAACGAAGCCGGGAGAAATCTTCATCCAAGCAGGGCGAAGTGGTCCTCCAGACGGCAGAAGTCTTCATCCAGACGGCATCTTCATCCTTCCGGCGCGGAGCGGGTCCATCTTCAAGACATCCGACGCGGCGCATCCTCTTCAATCAACGGCGAACACAGAATGAAGGTACCTTTTAAGTGACGTCATCCAAGATGGCGTCCCTTCAATTCCGATTGGCTGATAGAATTCTATCAGCCAATCGGAATTAAGGTAGAAAAAATCCTATTGGCTGATCCAATCAGCCAATAGAATGCGAGCTCAATCGTATTGTAATTTTTTTTACAGGTAAAAGAGCTGATTACTTTGGGGCAATGCCCCGCAAAAGGCCCTTTTAAGGGCTAATTGTAATTTAGTGTAGGGTAGGGTTTTTTTTTATTTTGGGTGGGCTTTTTTATTTTGTTAGGGGGATTAGATTAGGTGTAATCAGTTTAAAAATCTTGTAATTTATTATTTTTTGTAATTTAGTGTTTGTTTTTTTTGTACTTTAGATAATTTTATTTAATTGTATTTAATTTAGTTAATTTATTTAATTATAGTGTAGTGTTAAGTGTAATTGTAACTTAGGTTAGGTTTTATTTTACAGGTCAATTTGTATTTATTTGAACTAGGTAGTTAGTAAATAGTTAATAACTATTTAGTAACTATTCTACCTAGTTAAAATAAATACAAACTTGCCTGTAAAATAAAAATAAACCCTAAGCTAGCTACAATGTTGTGGGGCGGCAGATTAGGGGTTAATAAATGTAGGTAGGTGGCGTTGATGTTAGGGCCGGCAGATTAGGGGTTAATAATATTTAACTAATGTTTGCGAGGCGGGAGTGCGGTGGTTTAGGGGTTAATATGTTTATTATAATGGTGACGACGTTGGGGGCAGCAGATTAGGGGTTAAAAAATGTAGGTAGGTGGCGGCAGATTAGGGGTTAATAAATATAATGTAGGTGTCGGCGATGTTGGGGGCAGCAGATTAGGGGTTCATAAGTATAATGTAGGTGGCGGCGGTGTCCGGAGCGGCAGATAATGGGTTAATAATATGATGTAGGTTACGGCGATGTCAGGGGCAGCAGATTACGGGTTAATAAGTGTAAGATTAGGGTTTTTTAGACTCGGGTTCATGTTAGTGTGTTAGGTGTAGACATAAAATGTATTTCCCCATAGGAATCAATGGGGCTGCGTTAAGGAGCTTTACGCTGCTTTTTGGCAAGTGTTAGACTTTTTTTCAGCCGGCTCTCCCCGTTGATTCCTATGGGGAAATTGTGCACGAGCACATTACACCAGCTCACCGCTAACGTAAGCAGCGCTGGTATTGGAGTGCGGTAAGGAGCAAAATTTTGCTCAACGCTCACTTCTTGTCTGGGTTGTAAAAACCCGTAATACCAGCGCTGTCTGTAAGTGAGCGGTGAGCATAAACTGCTCGTTAGCACCGCACAGCCTTTAACGCCAAACTCGTAATCTAACCGATAGATAATCCCTTGCTCATTCCCCAGTTTTGCATAACCAACACTGTTATATTAAAGGGACAGTCTAGTCAAAATTAAACTTTTATGATTCAGATAGGGAATGCAATCTTAAACAACTTTTCAATTCACTTTTATCATCAAATTTGCTTTGTGCTCTTGGTATTCTTTGTTGAAAGCTAAACCTAGGTAGGCTCATATGCAAATTTTTAAAACCTTGAAAGCCGCGCCTTATTTCAATGCATTTGGCAGTTTTTCAGAGCTAGAGGGCATAAGTTCTTGTGTGACATACAAAAACATTGTGACCATGCCCGTTTATTTACAAGTGAGAGGGCACTGATTGGCTAAATGCAAGTCTTTCAAAAGAACTGAAATAAGGGGGCAGTCTGCAAAGGCTTAGATACAAGGTAATCACAGAGGTAAAAAGTATATTAATATAACCGTGTTGGTTATGCAAAACAGGGGAATCTGTAATTAAGGGATTATCTATCTTTTTAAACAATAACAATTCTGGAGTAGACTGTCCCTTTAATATACTTTTTACCTCTGATTACCTTGTATTTAAAGGGACACTGAACCCAAATTTTTTCTTTCAGGATTCAGAGCATGAAATTTTAAGCAACTACTCCTATTATCAAATTTTCTTCATTCTTTTGGTATCTTTAATTGAAATGCAAGAATGTAAGTTTAGATGCTGGCCCATTTTTGGTGAACAACCTGGGTTGTCCTTGCTGATTGGTGAATAAATTAATCCACCAATGAAAAAGTGCTGCCCAGAGTTCTGAATATAAAAAAAGCTTAGATGCTTTCTTTGTCAAATAAAGATATCAAGAGAATGAAGGAAAAATTGATAATAGGAGTAAATTAGAAAGTTTCTTAAAATTGCATGCTCTATCTGAATCACGAAAGAAAAAAATTTGGATTCAGTGTCCCTTTAAGCCTCTGCATACTGCCCCCTTATTTCAGTTCTTTTGACAGACTTGCATTTTAGCCAATCTGTGCTGACTCATAAATAACTCCACGGAAGTGAGCACAAAGTTATCCATATGGCACACATGAACTAGCACTGTCTAGCTGTAAAAAAAACTGTCAAAATGCACTGAGGTAAGAGGGGGGCCTTCAAGGGCTTAGAAATTAGCATATGAGCCTGCCTAGGTTTAGCTTTCAACAAAGAATACCAAGAGAACAAAGAAAATTTGATTTAAAAAAAGTAAATTGTAAGTTGTTTTTGCTGAATCATGAAAGTTTAAAATTTTAGAGTCACTATATAATAAACTTTAAAGGGGCAGTCTAAATAAAATTATAGTGTACTAGTAAACTAGGACTAGTAGCATTTTGGGGATAAATATACAGTTGTACTCATAAGTTTACATACCCTGGCAGAAGTTTTGATTCCTTGGCCATTTTTCAGAGAATATGAATGATAACACAAAAACTTTTCTTTCACTCATGGTTAATGTTTGGCTGAAGCCATTTATTATCAATCAACTGTGTTTACTCTTTTTAAATCATAATGACAACAGAAACTACCCAAATGACCCTGATCAAATGCTTACATACCCCAGTTCTTAATACAGTGTATTGCCCCCTTTAACATAAATGACAGCTTGAAGTCTTTTGTGGTGTTTGTGGATGAGTGTCTATCTTATCAGATGGTAAAGCTGCCCATTCTTCCTGGCAAAAAGCCTCCAGTTCCTGTAAATTCTTAAGCTGTCTTGCATGAACTGCACGTTTGAGATCTCCTTAGAGTGGCTCAATGATATTGAGGTCAGGAGACTGAGATGGCCACTCCAGAACCTTCACTTTATTCTGCTGTAGCCAATGACAGGTCGACTTTGGCCTTGTGTTTAGGATCATTGTCATGTTGGAATGTCCAAGTACATCCCATGCGCAGCTTCCGGGCTGATGAATGCAAATTTTCCTCCAGTATTTTGTGATAACATACTGCATTCATCTTGCCATCAATTCTGACCAAATTTCCTGTGCCTTTGTAGCTCACACATCCCCAAAAGATCAGCGATCCACCTCCGTGTTTCACAGTAGGAATGGTGTACCTTTCATCATAGACCTTGTTGACTCCTCTCCAAATTTAGCATTTATGGTTGTGGCCAAAAAGCTCAAATTTGGTCTCATCACTCCAAATGACTTTGTGCCAGAAGGTTTGAGGCTTGTCTCTGTGCTGTTTGGCGTATTGTAAGCGGGATACTTTGTGGCATTTGCGTAGTAATGGCTTTCTTCTGGTGACTCTACCATGCAGCCCATTTTCTTCAATTGCATCTGGAAACAGCCACACCACATGTTTTCAGAGTCCTGTATTTCACCTAAAATTATTTGTGGGTTTTTCTTTGCATCCTGAACAATTTTCAGTTGTAGCTGAAATTTTAGTTGGTCTACCTGACCGTGGTTTGGTTTTAACAGAACCCCTCATTTTCCACTTCTTGATTAGAGTTTGAACACTGCTAATTGACATTCTCAATTCCTTGGATATCTTTTTATATCCCTTTCCTGTTTTTATACAGTTAAACTACCTTTTCCCGCAGGTCCTTTGACAATTCTTTTGCTTTCCCCATAAATCTAGAAACGTCAGTGCAGCACTGGATGAAAGATGCAAGGGTCTGTCAGGAGTCCAGAAACTCATTGACCTTTTATACACACACACTAATTTCAAGAAAACAGATCACAGGTGAGGATAGTTACCTTTAATAGCCATTCAAACCTCTTTATGTCAACTTGTGTGCATGTTATCAGGTCAAAATCACCAGGGCATGTAAACTTTTGATCAGGGTAATTTGGGTAGTTTCTGTTGTCGTGATTTAAAAAGAGTAAATTTGATTAACAGTTGATTGATAATAAATGGCTTCAGCCAAACACTAACCATGAGAGAGAGAAAAGTTTTTGTGTTATTAATATTCTCTGAAAAATGGCCAAGAAATCATAGTCTGCCAGGGTATGTAAACTTAGGAGCACAGATATATATATATATGTGTGTGTTTATTGTCTGGGCATATTTCACTTTATTGCCTGGAGCCAATATTTAATCTAGTTATACAAATAAACTGTTGGGTCACAAAAACTTCCTATGAGAAACATTCACTTTTTAGACCTGTATGTGACCTTATCTCTCCTGGATCTGTCCTGTTTAGACTTCTCATTCTGGTAATTGCTTTCCATAAACAAATCTTACAAAACTATCCAAGTTGTCAACCTAATTTAAAAGGGTGACTTCCAGAAATGTCCTCTACATGTCACAGTACCTCTTGCATTCAGGAATGTGCAAGCTATAATGTTTATATAAGATCTAATCTTGTACACAATGCATACATGTATATGTACCTTTTGTTTACCATAAAGCATTTTTTATTACAGGGGCAACCAGACAGCAGGGTGAATAAACTCACTTTTCCAAGTTTAGTATTGGTCCTTCACAAATCACTTGTATGTAATGCTATAAATATGCATACAATGGTGAAAATAAATAGAAACTTTAGCGTTCTGTAAATACTGGTAACAATTTGTAATAGTAATTAGGGGCATCTCGTTTAGCAGTAATTATTCCAGTTAAATGTTTGCTGTAGCCATTAATCCAATGGTATTTTGGCCCATTCTTCTTTAGAAAACATCAAAGCAGTCTTGCATGAACATGATGTCCTGCAACTACATTTAGATGAGTTAAAGGGACACTCTAAAAAAAAACCCACTCCCTACAGTATAGTCGCCAGAAATAGATATGTATATCATGCAGACAACCCCTACACAGGGTCCAACATGCACAATTTCTTCTTTTCCACCTGTGCAGTTTGCAGGTTTACTAGAATAGATTAAAGGGATATGAAACCCCCAAAAATTAACTAAAAAAAGTTTCCAATTTACTTCTATTGTCAAATTTGCTTTGTTCCCATACTATTCTGTGTTAGAGATACCTAGGTATTGGGAGCACTACATGGCAGGAAATAGTGCTGCCATTTAGAGCTCTTGCAAATAGATAAAATAGTTGCAAAAAAATGTCGCCATATAGTGCTCCAGAAAAGGGTCTGCTCCTATGTGTACGTCCCTGATTTTCAACAAAAGATACCAAGAGAACGAAGAGACATGTATAATAGAAGTAAATTAGAAAGTTGTTTAAAATCACATGCTCCATCTGAATCATGAAAGCAAAATATCCCTTTAATGGAAACCAACATCGTTGGAGCTTCTGCTATTCAAAATCAGAGATTCTCAGAAATGTCTTCATTCTTCTGTTGTAAAGAGCAGACACAAGTAATCATATAATTGCGTGTTTGTGTGAATATATATAATCCCCCCATCTAATTGTACTCCAGTTTCTAACTTTACTATCACTGTTGGTGACACCACTATCTCCCCATCACTCCAGGTCCGCTGCCTAGGAGTTACACTTGACTCCAATCTGTCCTTCATTACCCCACATCCAAACGCTCTCTTCATCCTGTCGCTACCACCTACGCAATATCTCCAAAATTCATCCTTTTCTGAGTGCTGAAACTACTAAACAGCTAATCCATTTCCTAGTATTTTCCCGGCTTGACTACTGTAATAACATACTAACTGGCCTTCCTCTCTCCTCCCTTCAATCCATCCTAAATGCCTCTGCTAAACTAATCCACCTCTCCCGACAGTCTGTATCTGCTGCACCCCTCTGTGAGTCCCTTCACTGGCTCTCCATTCACAGCAGAATTAAATTCAAAATTCTCACTCTGACCTACAAAGCCCTTACCAATGCAGCCCCCCTACCTGTCCTCACTCATCAACAAATATACTCCAGACCGTCCCCTAAGATCCAACAACGATCTACTCCTTGCCTCTTCTACCATCACCTCCTCCCATGCTAGACTACAGGACTTCTCTCGTGTGGCACCAACCCTCTGGAACGCACTCCCTCGAGCTGTCAGACTTTTCCCCCCAACCTCTCCTCTTTTAAATGCTCCCTAAAGACCTTGTTCAGGGAAGCCTATCACCAAATCAGTAACTAATGAATTCCACTTGCCTAATAGTTGCCCTCATCTAACTCCACACTAACATCATTCCCACCTTTGCAGTCCCCTCCTCCTGTTTCTCACCCCCCTACCCATTTAGATTAAGTTCCCACGGGAACAGGGCTCCCAATTCCCCCTGTATTTGTTAGTTAAATTTTGTCTGGTGTCTCATATTGTACCGTCCTTTTATCTTTGTTACCCATGGACAGCGCTGCGGAATCTGTTGGCGCTTTATAAATAAAGAACAATAATAAAATAATAATATAATCTATCAGCGCTCACAAGTTTATGTTGTAAGCTACTAGCCAGGCCAAAATGTTACTTGCCACTACTGATCCTGCCCACACCACACCCAATACTCCACACCCTCTTTGCATATGTTTAGCCATTGTGAAACACATTATTGTGCAGTCATTTTTAATATTAATATTATTTTTTTTAATATTTTTTATTTTATACCTTAACAAATTAAATAATGCTACATTCAGTAATAGATTAACAAAAATAAGTGCATAGCAGTTAGCAACATCGTGGTGGTTCTGGGTAAGACAACAGCTGGATAGAAATAGGAAGTTGTTGAAGTGAGAGAGTGGAGAAAGAGTGCTGAAGTCATGGAAGGTGATAGCAGATCTGGAGATTTACTTTCAATAATTATCATCTCTCCCTTCTTTCTCTTAACTATCTTTCTCCCCTCCTTCCTCTCTTCAATCTCTCTTTTTACCCTCTTCCTTATATCTCAGGCCATATTTTCTCTTTCTTTCCCCTCGAGCATATCTTTTTTACTCTAAAGCTATCTTCTCCACTTTTACTTTTACTCTTTAAAGGGACATACAACCCAATTTTTTTCTTTCATGATTTAGATAGAACATAACATTTTAAAAAACTTTCTAATTTATTTCTATTATCAAATTTTCTTAGTTTTCTTGTTATCCTTTGTGGAAAAGCAGAAATGTAAGCTCAAGACTGTGCACGTGTCTGCAGCACTATATAGCAGCAGTTTTGCAACAATGTTATACATTAGCAGGAGCACTAGATGGCAGCACTATTTCCTGTCATGTAGTGCTTCAGGCATGTGCACGCAACCTACCTAGGCATCTCTTCAACAAAGAATAACATGAGAATGAAAAAAAATTGATAATAGAAGTAAATTGGAAACTTTTTAAAAATTGTATCCTCTATCTGAATCATGAAAGAGAAAATGTTTGGGTTTAATGTCCCTTTAATTTCTCTCTCTGACCCTGTTTGCCTTCAGAAGTAACAGTCTAAGCACTACTGGTGTTCCTACAGCCCTAGAGGAATAACATATCCTTGCCCTTTCTAGGATATATAATATCCCTTCAGATAATATTTTTAGCACATAGTGTATGTCAGTGCTGCAATAGGATTGTACATTTTTTGACTCACTAACTTTTACTCGCCACCATTACATTTCCACTCGCCAATGGCAAGTAAAGAGTGGAAATTTTGATACATATATTCATACAACTGCCATCTGATTCATTTTAATGTCTAACTCAAATTAAAAAGCATTTTTATACTAAAATGCCATCATATGCTACATAGTTTGCCAGTGGGATGAACATGGTACAAAAGACTGAAACTGTGAAGAAGCGTTTAATAATGTAGAACAATTACACAAAAGGTTGAATAGTAAGGTGTACAACATTGCTGAAAGCTGCAGAAAGCTCAAAATGAAGGAGTAACAAGAAGTGACAGCTGTGTGTTACCCATGGGGCATTTCTGCTGCTGTTGGAGGAGGAAGCTCTCACTTCCTAATGCAAACCGTATTTACCATTTGATATGCATAGTATATTCAGTTCAGTGTTTTAAAGGGAAATTGTAATCAAGACTAAAATTAATGTGTCAGTGCAAATTAGTTTTGATTAGAAGCATTTTTTGAAAAATACTTGTATTATCAAAAATGTTTCTGGTAAAAGTTTTTACTATGTAAAGTATACTGTATGCTTTCAAATTACCTGATTGCACCTGCCCAGTACAGGGCCGCCACTAGAAATTTACTTAACCATTAATCAGGGCGCCCCCTTTGACATGTGCAATATTTAACCAAGTGACTAAAACGTATATGCACTTTATTCTTAACAGTAGTCGAACTTAGAAATGTTGTAAAGATAATAATACACAGGCACACTCATATATTGAAACTCACACATAAGGATTCACATATAGACACTCTAGCAGACACGCAAAGAAACGCACAAACACTCAGACACTCAGCACTTGTTTACATTGACCTGACAAGTAATGAGGTAGACTACAGTTTCTTTCCTAAGATATGGTGAGTCCACGGCTTCATTAATTACTGTTGGGAATATCACTCCTGGCCAGCAGGAGAAGGCAAAGAGCACCACAGTCAAACTGTTAAGTATCACTTCCCTTCCCACAACCCCCAGTCATTCTCTTTGCCTACGGTGCAAGGAGGAGGTGAAGTTTTCGTGTCTGTTGCAGATTGGATTTATTTTACTTCAATCAAGGTTTGTTTTTTTTTGAAAGCCAGAGTAGGTTTACTCTGTCCTTTTCCTCTCAAGATTGGGTCTAGCCGTACTCCATGTTAGTCTCTTCAGTAAGGGCAGTGGTGGCTTTAAAGCAGTTAGGAACTTGTAAGGTGGGCCTTGCTGCATTTTCCTAACAATTGGCTGCCCTAGTATAGAAAGGCAGAGTGGGTTTACTCTGTTATGTTTCTTTCTACAGGCCTCTGGGAGGAGCCTGTGTCTTTCATGCTTGGTGAGCCATCTACATGATGGACAGCGGACTTTGCAGGTAAGTGCTTTTTCTTTCAGGTGGGGAGACTATGCACATAGAGGTTTTTCTGCATCAGCACATTTAGGGCTATATAATCATTGGGTAAGGATTGATTTTAGGCATGGGGCAGGCACTATTATGCATGTGTATGGAGACAGAATTAACCCCTTTATGAGCAAAAGGGAATTGAATTGTAAGTCTCACTGTTGTGTGTTTCTACTGGGTATTTTAATAGGTTTGCTCAGTATTTTTATTTGCCTGTTAGCCCGCTTTTTATCTTAAGCTATTCAGCTCTATGGGCTTGTTACTCTGTATCTACTGGAGCACCACCATTTATGTTTCTTTAAGCAATAGCATTAGTGAGGCAGTGTCAGTCTCACAGTTTCCCAGCAATGTGTTCGTTTGACTTGGGACTAAACAGGGAAACGTTTTCTGTGGAAATGGGTTATTGGAAAGTATCGTAGCATTTTAAGATGAAGCGCGATGTAGACTTTCTTTGTGCTCTATCTCCTTTCCGTTTTTGTCCCCGCCTTCTTCTTAGGCATGATAAGGGGAACTGCGCCATTATCAGCTCTCACTGGGCCCAGTCATGTGATCATATTCCTCCAGTTTTTACTCTGAGATCATCTGGCATATTTGCTCAGATTATGTAAATGCACGCGATCTGCATTTGAAATGTGATTTGAACTCCTTGTGTATGATAATATAATATAATTGATATAGCAAAATAGTGCTGAATTTAGTAATTCAGCACTAAATTCAGCACTATTTTGCTATATCAATTTGCTATATTAAGTTGCTAAAAAATTGCGTGACATAGTCGCACTTTTTACTATTGTTTTTATATAATCTGGCATATTGTATTATATGTTAAGTGTGTTTTAGCAAGCTATCTAGCCATTGCGGTTTATCTTCTACATTGGCTAATAAGAGGAGACTCTATATTTAGGTTGTTTGTATTAGTTAATATTATATTGTGTGCCTGTGATTTTAAGCCTATCCATTTTATATATACTTCAGCTCCTCTTGTTGGAGCGCTCCTCAGTTTAATCTTTGTTTTTAATTGTATCATATTATAGGGATTAGTGAGATCCTTATTACTAGTTGGAATTTGTGGTAATAATCATTCTCTTTAGTTGAGAGCGATTTACAATGCTCTGATGGCTTGGCCTCAGTTATCCTTAGCTTGGTTCCAGTCGGACAATATCGCCTCAATGGTTTACATCAACCACCAGGGAGGAACTCGGAGTTCCTTAGCCATGTAGGAGGTGACTTGGATTGTTCAGTGGACGGAAGCTCACAATTGTTGTCTATCTGCCATCCACATTCCAAGAGTGGACAACTGGGAAGCGGTTTTCCTGAGCAGACAGATTTTTCATCCTGGGGAGTGGGAACTTCATCAGGAGGTGTTCTCCAACTTAACCCTCAAATGAGGGGTGCCGGAGTTGGATCTGATGGTGTCTCGGCAAAATGCCAAGCTGCCAAGGTACGGTTTTAAGTCAAGAGATCCACAGGCCACTTTGATAGATGCTCTGGTGGTTCCTTGGGATTTCAGGCTGGTTTCCTCCATTTGCTCTCCTTCCACGAGTCATTGCTCATAACAGGATAGAGCGTCGGTAATTCTAATAGTCCCTGCGTGGCCTCGCAGGATCTGGTATGCAGACCTAGTGGAAATGTCATCTCTTCCACCTTGGAGACGGCCTCTGAGGAAGGGCCTTCTGATTTAGGGTCCCTTCTCTCATCCAAATTTCTTTCTTTGAAGCTGATTGCTTGGAGATTGAACGCTTAGTTCTCTCTAAGCGTGGTTTTTCTGAGTCGGTCAGTGAGACCATGATTCAGGCTTGCAAGCCTGTTACGGGAAAGATTTACCATAAGATATGGCGTAAATATCTTTATTGGTGTGAATCCATGGGCTACTCTTGGAGTAGGGTCAGGATTCTTAGAATTTTGTCCTTTCTACAGGATGGTCTGGAGAAGGGTTTTGTCAGTCAGTTCTCTAAAGGGTCAGATTTCTGCATTATCTTTTTTGCTGCATAAGTGTCTGGCGGACGTGCCAGATGTGCAACCTATTTGTCAGGTTTTGGTCAGTATCTGGCCTGTGTTTAAATCTGTTGCTCCTCCTGGGAGCCTTAACTTTGTTCTTAAAGTTTTGCAGCAAGCTCAGTTTGTGCCTTTACATTCCATAGATATTAAGTTGTTATCTTAGAAGGTTTTGTTTTTTATTGCTATCTCTTCTGCTCGGAGAGTGTCTGAACTCTGTTTTGCAGTGTGATTCGCCTTATCTTCTCTTTCATGCCGATGAGGCAGTTCTTCGTACTAAGTTAGGTTCCTTCCTAAAGTGGTTTCGGACAGACATTTTATTCAGGAAATTGTTGTTCCTTCTCTTTGTCATAGTTCTTCTTTCCTGAGGAATGTTTGTTGCACAACTTAGAGGTTGTGCGTGCTTTAAAATTTTATTTACAGGCGACTAAGGATTTTTGCCAGTCTTCTGCCCTGTTTGTTTTCTCTGGGAAATGTAAAGGTCAGAAAGCTTCTGCTACTTCTCTTTCTCTCTGGTTAAGAAGTATAATTGGTTTTGCTTATGAGACTGCTGGGCAGCAGTCTGCTGAGAGAATTACAGCTCATTCCACTAGAGCTGTCCCTTCTTGGGTTTTCAAGAATTGAAGCTTCTATGGAATGGATTTGCAAGGCTGCAACTTGGTCTTCTCTGCATACTCTGTCCAAATTTTAAAAATGTTATTCTTTTACCTTGGCTGAGGTTCTTTTGGGAGACGAGTTCTTTAAGCGGTGGTGCATTCTGTTTAGGTTACCGGTCTTGTCCCTCCCTAATCATCAGTGTCCTCTAGCTTAGGTATTAGTTCCCAACAGTAATTGATGATTCCGTGGACTCACCGTATCTTAGGAAAGGACTTGAGGGTCTGTGGCTGCTTAGGGGCATGGGGGATTGGTTCAGTCCTCATTCGCCTTTCAATCTAGTGGTCCGGGACTCTGTTGAGATCCGCGGCGACATGCTCAGTCGTTTCCAAATTTTTCATGAACTAGAGTGTTTGTTCCCATTGCAGGGTGGAGGCTTTGAGGATTTAGGTCCTTCATCCTGCTGTTCTTACGGTTTTGCCTTTCATGGTCTCTTTGGAAGTGTCCTTTTAGGACTTGTTCCTTTTAGAGGTTCTCTTCCTTTGGGTCAAGACTTTCTGGACTTCGTCTGTTTTTTCTGGCAGCTTTGGCCGCTTAATTAGGAAGTAAAGGCTGTGATTCTCTGTCTTCCTTCGGGAGTTAGTCGTCTCCATATCAGGGGCGATAGGAGGTGTTGTCTCTTTTTTCCAAGCTTTTTGCTTAGGGGATGTTTTTCTGCCTGAATTCGGGATGCTTTGCATTCTTCCCCCTGGGTGTGGTCCTCTGGAACGTTAATCTGAAAGGATTATGCAGACTAGCCTTTCTTTCTACTCTCTTTCAGGTGACTCTGTTCTCGTTTCATTTACCTTAGTACTGCCCTTGGGGCCTTTGAGCTCCAGAGAAATTGTGTGACTTTGTCATGGCCTAATACCTTGCTGGGGGGGTGTTGACCTCCGGCTAAGGGTGTTCTCTTCCCTTTGGGCTGGGAATTACGAGTCCTGTACCTGTTCTCTGGATTCCCGGTTCTCATCCCATGTGAGGTCTGATTGCTTCAGGCAGAGTATCTTGTGTTTCCTGAGGGTCATTTGTTCTAGCACGATTCTGTGTCCCGGGTCCGGAGTTCTTGTCTTGGATCCTTCTTGGATGTCTGGAGACTTATGAGGATTGCTTCAGGCTTGCTTTGCTTTGATCATACTATGGCTTCATGTTTTGTGGACATGTACGCTGTTCTTATCTGTGCCCTTCCCTTTGGAGGGGATAGTTTATCTTCCTTATGAGTTGGGGTTTACTCTCTCTGGAGGATCTTTGTCCTCCAAAGGGAAGGGCACAGATAAGAACAGCGTACATGTCCACAAAACATGAAGCCATGCTCTGTGGGCTCTGTTCCACCTGTTGGAAATTGATCTCTCTACGTAGAGACTGTCTGAGAGGTGTGACCGGTCTTCCTACGGATCTATTGCACTTTTCTCTGTTCTAGGTCCTAGGGGGTTCTCCTTGGGAGTGCCTTATTTTGGAGGAGCGGTTTGGGTTGGCACCCGAGCTCTGTTGGGGTGGGTGAGTCCCCCCATTTTTCTTTCCATTCCCTGGGGTCTTGTGGTTGGAGTCTTCCTTCCCTCTGTCTATCAGACATGTCTGTCGCTTGGACTGGTCTGGTGTTGGAGCAGGATCTGAGATCTGTTGCTCTGCTATGTCATCCTTGGAGCATTCGAGGTACAGTAAGCCTTTTTGAGGTTTCTCCTTTCTCCACATTCAAGATTTGTGGGAAGGACTGGCGGCTCTTAGCCTGCAACGTTATCCGCTGGTTAGTGGATACTTAGAAATCTGAAGGATCCTATCTTCAGCTGCTTTCTACTTGCCCTGCAAGTATTTAAGTTTCAAAGTCATTTTAGATGATGGCAGCGTGCAGCGTTTTTGCTTCAGGTGTTGTTCACCAGACCTATCTGAGCTTGCTGCACAAGGTTTCTTTCTGAATATTTCGGTATTCTAAAATACCTTTTTGCGACTTGGGGACCTTTGTCTTCAGTTGCTTTCTAGAGTGCAGTTGCACTGTGTTAGGGGAAGATACTCTCTCTGTTTCAGACTCCCGACCTTATCCTGTGGTTTTTGTATTTCTGGGGTCTGGGCGTTGCCTCCCCTTGTTGGGTCTCTGGTTTTTGTTCTGTGTTTTTATTTAGGACTTGTTGTGCCCTTTTTAGGGTTTTTTCCTTGAGTTCCTTATGCTAGCCGGAAGCTAGATCAGCATTCTAATGCACTGTGGCAAACCAAGGGTTGCAAGTTCGATCCCCGGCGAGGTCTACTCAGCCTTTCCTCCTTTTGAGGTTGATAAAATGAGCAGCGCCTTGAGTCCCTTAAGGGGAATTAGCCGCGCTTTACAAGTACAATCATGTTTTCTCCGTGCCTTTTCTTCTTTGTGGAAGAATACGGTAGTTTGTTCCCTTTCTTTAGTAAGGGGTGTGTTGTTTGGAGACCGACCTCTGGGGACGGTGTCTCTTGGAGGCTGTTGACTCAGTCGAGTCTAGTTCCTGTGGTCTCTAGCAAGGCTGTGGACTATCTGAGGTCAGGGTCCTTGGGCCTTTCCCTTTTCTTTTTCAAAGTAGTTCCCAGCTTCGGACGAAGCAGGATGTTGTTGGGTAGGGGTTTTCAGGCCTGGTGCCCTCAGAATGGGCCGCCTCTTAAACCCTCACATTTTTGCATTCAATGTCCTCTATAGCTTGGGTATTGTTTTCCCAAAAGTAATGAATGCAGCTGTGGACTCTTTCCATTTATGAAGAAAAATATATGCTTACCTGATCATTTTCTTTTCTTCAGATGGAAAGAATCCACAGCTCCCCGTCTGTATTTTTTTTGTGGGGCATCTCTTATTTTTTATTCTTCTTGCAACTTTTCACCTTGGTATTTCTTCTACTGTTCCTTGTTCCTCGGCAGAATGACTGGGGGATGAGGGAAGTGGGAGGAGTATTTAAGCCTTTGGCTAGGGTGTCTTTGCCTCCTCCTGGTGGCCAGGTTCTTATTTCCCAAAAGTAATGAATGCAGCGGTGGACTCTTTCCATCTGCAGAAAAGAAAATTATCAGTTAAGCATAATTTAAGTTTTTTTTTTCTAGACATTTCCATTCCTCATGTTTTGAATAGCATATTAAAAAGATAAAATATTTATTTATTTATTTTTTATTTGAGCCTTATGTCTTCCAGGATGTTGCTGTTCAGGCAATGTTGCAGCTTTCTCCTTTAAAAGTCCCAAGCCTTCATGGCATCACATGCAGTGCCCTGCGGTTCCTCTTAATGTCCTGGAGGAGTTATTTGCCGGCTGAATTGCTGCCCAGGTATTTTTTGCTGTACCAGTGCCATTATCTGTTTTTTCTTTCTTAGGGGGAACCACGAGGATATTTAGAGTTTCAGATAGTAAAGTTTGTGTTCTGCTTCCTGCTACTCTGATTGCCCTCCCTCATAAGATGAGGTGGATAAGTCGGTAGCTTCTGAGGGTGAAATCTCAGATTCGGACAGTATAATTCCTTCATCTGATGTTGTAGTAACCTTCAGATTTAAGCTTGAACACCTCCATATATGGTAAAGGAGGTTTTGGCTACTTGGGTGCGACTCCAATACGTATGTTGTTGTCAACCCTAAAGAATCTAGTAAACTTTATAAGTACTAGGATTCCTCTGTGGAAGTTTTTCTTGTTCCAGACCGTGCTAGGAGATTTATCACAGGAATGGGAGAAGTCAGGGTTTCTTTTAACCCGTTTCCTGTCTTTACAAAGATGTTTTCCTGTTGCTGTCTCCATTAAATATCAGAGTGCACGGTGCCAAAGGTAGGAGGGCATTTCTACTCTGGCTAAGAGAACTATGATTCCTAGAGAGGATAGCTGTTCCTTTCAGGATCAATGGACTTAGCTGGTGGCTCACATGGAAGTTTGTATTGCCACTGTGTCAAGTGTAGCATCTTATTGGTGCGATGCCTTGTCTGATTCCAATTTGGTAGGGACTCCATTGGAGGATATTCAGTACAGAATTAAGGCTCTTGAGCTAGCTAATTCTTTCATTTCTGATGCTACCATACAAGTTTTTCAGCCGGGGGCCAAGATATCTGGATTTGCTGTGCCAGCCCGCGTTGTGGACAGTGGATTATTCCTCTGAGTCCAAGAATAGACCTAAAGGAATTTGTCCCAATCCAGGATCGTCTTCAAACATGTATACGAGATGTCCCAGATAGGCTGTCGACATAATATCTCAAGGTTACTACATAGAAGTCATTCCTTCCCTCCCTGAGGCAGGTTCCTTCTCTCAATTTTATCTGCAGGCCGGATAACAGTGAGGCCTTTTTGTAGTGCGTTTGGGACTTCTCTTCCCTGTGAGTGATAGTTCCAGTTCCTGTAGGGGAATATGGTCTAGGATTTTATTTATCCCTGTTTGTGGTTCTCGAAAAAGAGGGAATTTTTCGTCCTATAGTAGAACTAAAGTGTCTCAACAAGCTGTTTCAGGGTACCGTTCTTCAAATGGAAACCAGTAGTTCCATTTTTCCGTTGATCTAGGAGGGTCAGTTTCATGATGACCATAGACCTGGAGGGCGCGTATTTTCAAGTTCCTGAGTTTTGCCTTTCTGTCAAACACTTTCAATTTGTGGTTCTTCCTTTTGGTCTGGCCATGGCTCTTGGGGATCCTGGACGTCATAATGGTTCAGGCCCCATCTTTTCAACAAGCAAACTCTCATACAGAGATGTCTTTCTTCATTCCCACGGTTGGAAGTGAATCTCAAAATGAGGTCTCTTGTTCTAGCTACAGGGGTAGTTTTTTAGGGACCATATTAGTTTCCCTCTCTCTGAAAATATTTTTGTCAGACGTCAGAAAATAGAGGATTCTTTCTTCTTGCCTCTTTCGGCTCTCTACTGTTTGCCCCTTCAGTGGCCGAATGTATGGAGGTAATTGGTCTGATGGTGGCTTCATTGGACATCATTCCTTTGCTCGATTCCATCTGGAAGTCTGCGGTTATGCATGTTCATATAGTTGACCGGGGATCTTGTGGCTCTGTCTTGGAGGATAGCTCTAGATCTGTTGACTTGAGATTCTTCCCTGTGGATGAGAGAGAGGAATTGGTGGTAGAGCCCTCGCTTTGCTTGTGAGAGGTAGTGGGATCTTTGTCCGCATTCTCCAAAAAATGTTTGTTTTTCTCAGGAGCACATGTCTCCGGGCACATGCTTCCGGAGACCTTCCTGAGTAATTGTGACCACGGTCGCTAGCCTGTTGGGTTGGTGACTAGGGACTCAGTGGTTTACATTAACCACCTAGGAGGAACCTGGAGTTCCTTTGCCATGATTAACGTGGATTGTTTGGTGGGCGGACGCTCACATTAGTTATTTATCCACTATTCACATTTCAAGAGAGAGAATACTGGGAGCGGACTTCTTGAGCGGTCAGATTTTAAATCACGCTTTTCCCGGAAGTGTTCTCAAGGTTAAACCTCAAATGGGGGGTGCTGGAGTTGGAGATGGCAGTACGCCAAGCTTCCAAGTTATGTTTAGGGTCGAGATCAACAAGCTGCTCTGCTAAATACCCTGGCGGTTCCTTGAGATTTCAGTCTGATTGCTCTTCTTCCATGAGTTATTGCTTGTATCAAATGAGACGGAGCATCAGTATTTTAATAGTTCCTGCATAGTCCGGCATGGTTTGCAATTCAGACCTTGCACAGATGTGCACCTGTGTTTTCCTTCTGCCTATACAGACATCAGCTCCTGTGCAGGAAGTTGGTCTTCTGGGTGATCAAATAGATCCCAGACCGTATATCTAGCACTAACTGAGGTGCTCTACTAAACGTGAGTTTACTCATCACTTTAAGATCTATTTATTCTGGATCAAACAATATTGGGCCATGTGGCGCTTCTGTCTTTTCTCTTCATAGATTGCCGCTCCTGGATCCTGGCCTGGATCATCACAGATAGCTGCCTCCCATCCCAATAGAGACTTTCACTTTATTATCACAGTGTTTGTTTTGATTGTTTATTATTTTATTACTCTGTATCACATTGTTATTGATTAACACTGTATAACATTGCACATTGTATGATTTATCACTTTTAAACCACATTGATACTAGTTTATACAGCATATCACCTTGATTTATCACTTTAGCATTTTTTAATATTAATCTATAATATTTAGATATATAAGTATAGAATTATTTGGTCACATCTTCTCTCTTACACTCAGGGCGCCCCCTCTCTCTCTTTCTTGCACAGATGTATTTATTTCACCTTGGTGGTTGTTCCTGAGGAAGGACCTTCTAATTCAGGGTCCATTCTTTCATCCAACTTTCATTTTCTCTGAAGCTTCTGCTTGGAGATGGAATGCTTACTTCTGTCTAAGCATGATTTTTCTGAATCAATCATTAAGATCATGATTCAGGCTCAAAAGCCTGTCACTGGTAACCTTTACCATAAGGTATGGCGAAAATTCCGTGATTGGTGTGAATTCCAGGACTACTTTTGGAAGTAGGGTCAGGATTCCTTGGGGTTTTGCCCTTTCTCCCTAAAGGTCTGGAGGACTTTTGTCAGTCAGTTCTCTGAAGGGTCAGATTTGTGCATTATTCCTTTTTTACATAAGTGTCTGGCAGATGTGCCAGACGTGTAATTTTTTTGTCAGACCCTGGTTAGTATCAGGCCTGGGTTTAAGAATGTTGCTTTTCTTGGAGCTTTAACCTTGTTTTAAGGTTTTGCAGAGGCTCAGTTTGGGCCATAGCATTCCATAGTTTTTAATTTTTTATCTTGGGAAGTTTCCTTTTTTGCTATATATTCTGCTTGGAGAGTTTAGGTACTCTAGGCTTTGCAGTGTGATTCGCTTTATCTTACTTCGAATAAGGCGATTATTTATCCTAAGTGTTATATTATATATATATATATATATATATATATATATATATATTGTTTTGGGAATTTGTTGTTACCTCTCTGTGTCTTCATTCTTATCTCTTGAGGAACGTGTGTGCACAATTAGGATGTTGTGTGTGTTTATTATTTTTTTTCTCGTTTTTTTTGTTTGTTTTATCTGTAACAGAAAACTACTACTACTTCTCTTTTCTCTGGTTGAGAAGTTTAATTTGTTTGCTTTTCAGACTGCTGGGCTGCAGTCTCCTGAGAGAGTTATGGCCCATTGCACAAGGGCTGTCTCTTCTTCTTGGGCTTTCACAGATGAAGCTTCTGTGGATCGGTTTTGCAAGACTGCAACTTGGATCTCTTTCCAAATTTCACAAATTTGAATATTTTTGCCTCGGACAAGGCGTTTTTTGGGAGTAAGGTTATTCAAGCGGTGCTGCCTTTTGTTTAGGTCTGCCTGTCTTGTCCCTCCCTATTTGTGTCCTCTAGTTTGGGTATTGGTTCCCAATAGCAATTGATGAAGCCATGGACTCACCATATCTTAGGAAAGGAAATAAAATTCATGCTTACCTGATAAATGTATTTATTTCCGGATATGGTCCACGGCCCTGCCCTTTATTTCAAGACCGTTATTTTTTACTAAACCTGAGGCACCTCTACACCTTGTGTTACTTCTTTTTTTCTCCATTTCCCTTCGGGTCGAATGACTGGGAGTTGTGGGAAGGGAAGTGATACTTAACAGTTTGACTGTGGTGCTCTTTGCCTCCTCCTGCTGACCAGGAGTGATACTCCCAACAGTAATTAATGAAGCCGTGGAATCGCCATATCCGGAAATAAATAAATTTATTAGGTAAGCATAAATTTTCTTTTTGTCAAAAAAGGAGATTTACAAGACAAAATGTGAAGTTCTGATTATCTTTTTGTCAAGGAAGATGCCAACTATATGATGTCAACAGCATGCAGTGGCTGAAAGGAAGGGCCCTGAACTGCCTTAACAATAATTTAAAGGTTAAGTGGTGGATTGGTGATTTCCGGAAAGGTCAGTCACAAAGTCTGTAGAAAGATGTGAATAATCAGTAGTAAGGTCAAAATGTTACACACACACAAACAGGCAAACACAAACTTGCACATACACCTAAGGAAACACCCATAGAGACAGCCTTAGAAAACACACAAAGACAGACACTAACAGAAAACACACAAAGACATACACACAGACACCCACAGAAAAGAGACATACATTCATACACACACACACACCCTCACTGAGACATTCACAGAAAAAACACAAAAACATATACACACACACACACTCACAGAGACTTCCAAAGAAAACATACATACATACACAGATACCCACAGAAAATGCACAAAGACATATGCACATACTCTCACAGAGACATTCACTGAAAACAGACATACATACACACAGAGACAACCACAGAAAATGCACAAAGAAATACGCACACACCCTCACAGAGACATTGTCTAAAAAATACTCACACACACCCTCACAAAGACATCCACAGAAAATACACACTCACAGAGACACTCACAGAAAATGCACAAAGAAATATGCACACACGCTCACAGAGACATCCACAGAAAATGCACAGACATTCACGCACACACTCTCACAGAGACTTCCACAGAAAAGACATACATACATACACACACACACACACACCCTGACAGAGATACCCACAGAAAATGCACAAAGACATATGCACATACTCTCACAGAGACATCCACTGAAAACAGACATACATACACACAGAGACAACCACAGAAAATGCACAAAGAAATACGCACACACCGTCACAGAGACATTGTCTAAAAAATACTCACACACATCCTCACAAAGACATCCACAGAAAATACACACACACTCACCGAGACACTCACAGAAAATGCACAAAGAAATACGCACACACGCTCACAGAGACATCCACAGAAAATGCAGACATTCACACACACACCCTCACAGAGACATCCACAGACAATGCACAAAGACATTCACGTGCACACCCTCACAGAGACATCCGCAAAAAATGCACAGACATACACAGGCACCCACAGAAAATGCACAAAAACATATGCACACACCCTCACAGAGGCACCCACAGAAAATGCACAAAGACATACGCACACACCCTTACAGAGACATCCACAGAAAACAGACATACATACACATGCGCACACACACACACCCTTACAGAGACTCGCACAGAAAATGCACAGACATACGCACACTCTCACAGAAACATCCACAGAAAACGCACAGATATATGCACACACCCTCACAGAGACATCCACAGAAAATGCAGAAAGACAGACACACACACCCTCACAGAGAGACCCACAGAAAAAAAAATACATACACACTTGTAGAGACACCAAAAAAGCACACAGACCTAAACGCAGACACCCACAGAAACACTTACAGGAGGTAAAATGTCTGCACATTTCCATCCCCTAAATCAACTGTGTGTGACATACACGATAAAAAAAATAGCAGAAATTAAGAGATCAATTTTTCAAGAATCATATTTGTAAATGTGCAAACAAAAATACTTCTGTGAATTCAAAATTGTACATTAATGATCTGTCAGAATGGGTCGATGAAGAAATGTACTTTTGAAACTTTGACATATGTTTGGGGTTTCCCCCCCATTTTCCCCAACCAAGAGCACCACTTGAAATCTGGTGTACAAATGTTCCCATCTGTCAGCTGTACTTATGGATTTTGAAAATGCTGTATTCTATATGGTCTTGGTGGAACCATAAGCTGTGGTACTCAGTCTCATACCATTAGATCTGGTTAAATTCAGGATTTAGGCTTCTTTGTGTGTATTTCAAAATTAAGTGAGCTGTAGTGTAAACTAAACAGTGTCAAGTTAACCTCTCTCATTTCAAACCCTGAGCAATCTTAGCCTGAGAGTATAACATTTTATGCAGATGTAAAAATCTTACATATAATGCCTCCTGGCATCTGTAAAGTCCTTGCATAAAGGGGCAGTAAACTGTAATGTAATTAAAAATAAATATATATATATATATATATATATATATATATCATATCAGCCAAAAGGGCACCAACCATTTGTGTATTGAGGAGGAAACATTTCTGCATGTTTTTAAATATAGAATTTCTACAGCATTGTCAAATCATAAATACACTGCTGCATATTGCTAAAAAAAAGTTTTTTTATGGACCCCTGGCCTCACCATACAATTGCCACAATGAAGTTACAATCCAAAATTGCACAAAGAAATAAAAAAACATTTACTAAATTAGTCATACCTCTGCAAATGAGGAGTGATCTGCCGTCTGACTCAGGCACACACTGTACAAACTGAAGTGCTAAGTCTGTCTCACACTGTGCATAGTGGTCTAGTGCACACTTAAAAATCCTCTCAAATGCTAATGCTTTACTCCTTTTAATGACATTTCCTGCACTCAATAGCACTCTGCTGTAGCACCCTCTAGTGGCTGACAAAATAAAAAACTATTAAATAAATAATAGTTGTTTGCCTCATGGGGGGCCCCCTGGTCCAGTGGGCCCCTGACTGGAGTCACCCCCTGATGGCGGCCCTGTGCCCAGATGATTGTTTAAGAGATATATACATGTTAATTGGATTTAATTTATATATATGCTTATATTAGTGGTATTATACCTCAGCCATTTATTTATTTTTGTAAAAATAATAGTTGAACAGTTCCAATGTATTTATTTTGCCTTCTGCTAGTCTTGATTGCTAATACTGAAATGTTTCCCCTTCTGTAGTCTTTTTTTTTCTCACATACCACCACACAATTCAAGAATCCTCTTAAGATTGTTTATGTAATAATTATGTATTTATGATAATTTACATTGCTTTACATGATTACAGTGTCATACTTGTTTTTATGTCTATTTGATAAAAAGATTTCTGTAATAGAAATCTGTATACTAAATATGGTGGATAGGACAAATATGTATATTTCCTTAAACGGACATTGAACCCAAAATTTTATACTTTCGTGATTCAGATAGAGCATGCAATTTTAAGCAACTTTCTAATTTATTCCTATTGTCAATTTTTATTCGTTCTCTTGCTATCTTTATTTGAAAAAGAAGGCCTCTAAGCGTCTCTGTAAGGGTGTGTGTGTGTGTGTGTGTGTATGTGTGCCGGCATCTAAACGTACATTCTTGCATTTCAAATAAAGATACCAAGAGAACGAAGAAAATGTGATAATAGGAGTAAATTAGAAAGTTGCTTAAAATGTCATGCTCTGTATCACAAAAGAAAAAATTTGGGTTCAGTGTCCCTTTAATGTATGTTCATTCCAAAGCAGAATGTTTCCAATGTGTAGCCATTCTTCTTCCATAATAAACTATGCAAGCCATTAAAAAAATAAATAAAATCTAAATTGAAACTGGTACCTCAATTTTTTTTAATTTTTTTATTTTTTATTTAAATTGATATTTGGTAGCTTTAGATGCCGATTTATTAAGCCCCATATTCAGCTGTTTCCGCCGGAAACAGAGTCAAGTATCAGCGGTCTCTTAACTCGTCCACCGCCTCTGAGGTGGCGGACAGCAATCCGCCCGATCGCATACGATCGGGTTGATTGATACCCCTGCTAGCGAATGTGCAGGGGGCGGCATTGCACAAGCATTTCTAGTGAAATGCTTGTGCAATGATAAATGCAGACAGCATTATCAATGTCAGCATTTATCGATGTGCGGAGGACATGATCCACTGCAGCGGATCATGTCCATCCACACATTGATAATTGGGCCCCATAGTGTTCATCTTCTTTCCCTTAGTGTATGATACCAGTTTGGGTAAAATTCCCCCTGAATTGATTTATCTTCACCATACAGAAATTTTGGAATGGCCTATCAACTCATTCAATGGTATTATTTTGCACTGTTTTTGCCAAGATTGCTCTCCTTTGGAATCAATTGCTAATTTGTTTTTTTATTTCAATTAAAGTAGATCTGTTTTTTTACAGACTTTGTTTATAGTAATGTTTGTGTTGTCTCTCAATAAAGTATAATCTAGAGTGGATCTTCTTTAGACTTGGAGTTATTTTTTGTTGACTTTTAATGTTCATAATATTCTTACATGCTTTGTTTTCTCTTCTTTCATTCTAGGCCAATAGAAGAAATTAAAATGCCAGAGCAAAGTAACGACTATCGGGTAGTAGTTTTTGGAGCAGGGGGTGTTGGGAAAAGCTCTCTTGTCTTACGTTTTGTAAAAGGGACATTTCGGGATACTTACATACCTACCATTGAGGATACATATCGACAGGTTATCAGTTGTGACAAAAGTGTGTGCACCCTGCAAATAACGGACACCACAGGAAGCCATCAGTTTCCAGCAATGCAGCGTCTTTCCATTTCCAAGGGCCATGCATTTATTCTGGTGTTTTCTGTCACTAGCAAGCAGTCCATTGAGGAGCTGAAGCCAATTTATCAGCAGATCTTACAAATCAAGGGGAACATAGAGAGCATCCCTGTCATGTTGGTTGGAAATAAATGTGATGAGACTCAGCGGGAGGTAGACACAAAGGAAGTTGAGGCCCTGGCCAAAGAATGGAAATGTGCTTTTATGGAAACTTCAGCTAAGATGAACTACAATGTGAAAGAACTTTTCCAAGAGCTGCTAAATCTGGAGAAAAGAAGAAATATGAGTCTAAATATTGATGGCAAAAGATCCAGCAAGCAAAAGCGAGCAGACAAAATTAAAGGCAAATGCAGCCTGATGTAGGGAGACACACTGCTGATGTACCCATTTCATGCTCCTTCATGGTCACGCTGGAATTTTCTTTAAAAAAGGTGAATAATTGACATTTCTTGCTGCCTTCTAACACTGTGACCGCACAGGCATATACTGACCGCCTTGCACACCCATTGTGCAGCACTGTAGGTTTTGCATTATGTCTTTATATTTTTATTTTTATTTTGAGATTATGCAAAATCTGACAGATGGGCACGTTTTTTTTCCGTTTTTTTTTTTTTTAAGACATCGCTACTGTGAAAATAGTTTATATTTTACATCAACTTCTAGCTTGTCTATAAATAATGGCTGAATCAATAAACCAAACACAAGCATCCCATTTAATTTCTATAAAGAGTGGTGCTCCATAATAATAATAATAATAAATAAAAAATAAAAAAAAAGAATCCAAACAAAATGTCATTGTTTGGGAGTTGAGACTGTGATAGAAGGAAAGATGGACATAAGAGCACAAATATCAAAGGATGTTCAAACAGCATCTATGGAGTCGGCTCTACTATTCTTGTATAAGAAGAACTTAATAAGTGATAATATTGGCACATGGGTGCATACAAACTGGAAACCTTAAATGGGATAAGACATCCTTAGATAAATGTCTACATGGTTCTTCAAAAGTAGTAACATGTTTGACTGAAAGAAGTCTTTATAGCTTGAATGTCAGAGATGAGGATGTGATTAAATATTATGGTATTCATGAAGTGCTAATACTAAAAAAAAGGTAGCTTATGTACATGGCCTCACTTATATAATGTGTAGAAATAAATTTATATATACTATTTCTAAATATATTCACATCACTGCAACATTCCTTCTTAAGAGTTAAGTTCAGCTAAAATAACATATTTACACATATTTGCCTTTTGTAAGTATGCCAAATTTAGTCCTACAGTTTAATGGCTTTTGATTATAAAACCAGAAGCAAGATTTATGGCACTTATTACTGGTTAAATTGCCAAAAAAAACATTTATCATTCAGCCTTGAGATTCTGCAAAAAGCTTTTTACTTAACAAAATACGAAAAGAAAATGGCATCAAATGGTCGCTATTATTATTATGTATGGAAATTTCACGGAAAAGTATTTTTTTATTCACAGAAAACACACTACATTTTCATGAAATTAATGTAATCTATAAAACAAGGGAAAGCTGTCTATAAATATTAACAAAATCCTGCTATTTCAATGAAACTTGTATATAGTCAGGAATAGGTCAAAGTCTTAATGTTCTTTGTAAGCTGGGATATATTCTTCTAAATTACCACACATGGCAATGTTACTTCAATATTCTGGGAGAAATGATATCTCCAGGCTTCAGTACTATCTTTATTTCATTTAATTTTGGGATGTAAATTAGGATGTAAATTGATGTTATGTCTGCCATGGAAGGATAATGGCTACTACACAAATAACAAATTCAGAAACGCGTCAACAATTTTATCCATGGAAAAATATGTGTTGGTGAACATATCAAAACTTTCTGAATAAGGCAGGATTTTTATGAGTGGCATCTTCCATCATAATATTCCTGTATTGTGATCTATACATCTGTTGAATGTAACACATACATTTTACTTACCATGATATAGATATATATGACCAGGGCATGTTGTATGTAACACTATGAAGACATCTGAACAATTATTAATGTTATTTTTTT
This sequence comes from Bombina bombina, assembly GCF_027579735.1. Taxonomy (NCBI): domain Eukaryota; kingdom Metazoa; phylum Chordata; class Amphibia; order Anura; family Bombinatoridae; genus Bombina; species Bombina bombina. The sequence goes on along the minus strand of NC_069500.1, from coordinate 733,475,994 downwards.
TTTACATTAATTCAAATTATTTAATCAGAAGAAACAAAAATATGACACAAAGCATAAAAAAGTCTATCCCAGTATCATTCATTTTTATTAACTGCATGTGAGTTAAAAATAAATCAAAGGAAGTTGCTCGAGCTCAGGCCTATGTAGGTGTGTTCACAAGCACAATGTAAATAGTTGATTATGAAATAAAGGATATAGCACAAATGATTGATTTACACAATGTGAAAACTTTATTGGAGATAATTTACAATATATGTTCATGGTTTGTCTGCAATAGCACAAATTACTTTCCCTGCTGTATAAATTACCTATATTACATGATATCAAATAGAAGTTATGAATATATGGTTTAAAAATGTATGATTCTTAAAGCTTGTTTCTTCATAAACCATATACTGTTTTAAGAGATAAAAACTGTGTTGGTACCAAATTCTCTGTACTTCAGTTAATAATTTTTGACCTCTGCAAATACAGATAGTGTTCTATCAAAACCAGCTAACATTGAGGATCTGTTCACAGATAACTGTATTACATTTTAGTAATTACTATATTCTTCACAGAAACGTGTACAAGTGCAGTTTTGTTTAACAAAGGAAATAGCGCAATTTAGCCAGAATCTGGCAAAGGAACAATCGCAGAAAATGTATAGCAAATATTAATAATACGAGAAACATTTATTATCTTGCTTAATTAAGGTATGGACATAATTCCACAAGTGCATCAATTTAAATGGTACTAGGTTGGAAGTAGAATGTATGTAAGATTGTTGTATAGTATGTTTTATCTCCATTGTGGAGAAGCCAAAGAAAATATAAACAGAATTTAGAACAAGCTATTTTTAATCTAAGATTATGCTTACCAGTTCTTTATTAAAGAACGTTATTCTAGCTATCCAACTTTTTGGTGGTTGGGCCACATATTTGTAAACCTACGTGCTGGTGCGGCAGAACAATATAACATAAGGGCATAACATATTGTATAGAAAGCAATATTATAAACTATATCAAGCAATCTACATTTACAACCCTGAGCAGAAAAACTAAAGGGATAGTCTGCACCTTGGTCATCTTAAAGTCTTACCTTGGATTAAGCTGCAAATAGCCTTCTGCACCCCTTTTCTATATAATGCAACAGGAATGGTAAAAAAGTTATTTTAAAATTAATATTGTTTCTGGCTACTTTGAAATAGCTGCCAAGCTCCACCCACTGATGACATCACGATCTGGGCTGCATATGACATGCAATCACAAAAGACTCACTAGTTGGATTCAACAGACAGTCAATGCTATTCAGCAGAGTAACTAGATGCAGCCCAGACCATGATGTCATCAGTGGGCTGAGCTTGGCAGACATTTCAAAATGGCCAAAAACACTATTCATTTTAAAATAACTTTTTTTACTGTTCCTGCTGCATGATATAAAAAATGGTGGAGGCTATTTGCAACTTAATCTAAGGTAATACTTTAAGTTGACTACGGTGTAGACTTTCCCTTTAACAAATCTCTCCTGCTGTGTCTGCATGTCTCCAATGCAGCTAGTACACTGCATACTCTATCATTTTAACCCTCCACAACTCTTCTGAGACCTCTGCGAATACAGAAAAATCTATAGGCCGGTCAGAAGTGACCCATGCAGTGTAACAGCCCCACTCCAGTATAGCAGTCTGATGATCAAATACAAAAGAACAATCCAGCTCTGAAATAATGGTCAATTAACAAGATAACCAGCCAACCCCAGATGTTGATAGCTAAATGAGCATCTCATCCCCATCTTGGTAAGTGAGAAAGGGGTCAATGTATAGACTATCGTGTTACTATGTGAACTGAGGGGAAACTGTGTAATAGTCACAAAAGGATCTTTCCTATTTCACCAGCTACTATGTTATTCTATATAACCCTTTAACTGAAGTTGAGTGTCAAGTGAACATTAGTGAATCATCTGAATATCAGGAGCTGGTAAACTTGAGACGTTTTTAGACAGTCAAGAGTGAAATGTACTCAATGTCCCTTGGAGTTATTGATTCTCGTGTGTACTTCTCAAATATAACACTCTTGTGTTATAGTAGCCAAACATACCTTTGTAGAAATGGTTATTATGAATTCAAGTACAGTTATGTACTGTCAGTCTGTCATAAACAGACCAGCTATAAATACAGGGATTTTAGTACATAGCCAATATAGAACTAGAACTAATGGTGTAAATTCAATATGATCAGAAACAGTTATGTAATGAAGATGTAGGCCATGCATGTAGGGTTTCCGCTAGTAGTACAAGTTGAAAGTAAACGCGATCGCTTGAGCTCAATTGCAATTTACGCTAGAATGATTACTGCGTCCTCAGAACTCTAGTTAACTGTTTTGTGAAACAAAAAAGTTGCACAAAACACTTAAAACATACATTACAGAGTACAGTTACATTTATAATAACACAATCTAATATAAATTATTTTTAAAAAAAAAGATTGCACAAAAAAATTATAAAGTCTCGAACATATTCGGTCTCAGATTGACATACCCAAGCAGCTGTGGGTAAAGCCCGATGTAACATGACTTCTCAGAGTGCATCGAGTCACTGCATCAAATATATATATTTATATATATATATATATATATATATATATGATGCACTGTTTTTCACACATCTTCACTATCTTTTTTTTTTTTTTTTTGCCTTCGTCTGGGGCGTCCAAGGGAACCTTCCTTAAAGCCCCAGGCAGAGGCAACAAAAAAAGTGTAGATGGGGGAATTACATTACATCGAGCTTTACCCACAGTCGCTTGGGTAATTTCAGGTTTACCCGGGTAATCCTAGGATTACCCAGATTTCTGACTTTACCTATAACACACAAACACACACATATATATATATATATATATATATATATATTGTGTGTGTACAGATATATTTATATGTGTATATATGTAATTACAGACCAATATAAACCTATATATATATATATATGTGTGTGTGTGTGTGTGCATTGGAGCCCTTTGCCGTTAAGTTGATGAAAACATGTAAAAGCATATTTCCTTCTAAATATAAGGAGAGTCCACGGCATCATTCCTTACTGTTGGGAAATACTTAACCTGGCTACCAGGAGGAGGCAAAGACACCCCAGCAAAAGGTTTAAATACCTCTCCCACTTCCCCATCCCCCAGTCATTCTTTGCCTTTTGTCACAGGGGGATGGCAGAGAAGTGTCAGATAATTTTGGAGTAGTTCCTTAGGGAGGGTATATACCCTTTGATATTGGACTGGAGTTTTAAGTAGTCTTGTCAGGCTCTCAGTGAGAGCATTGACGAAAGTTAGAGTCTGGAGATGCAGGGAGAGTCTTCTGCGAACCCATCCAGACTGCCTGCTAACAGCTCCTAAGCAATCAGTATTGTGATGCTACAAGACTGCCACACTTGAGAGGCTGTGTTTCTGTTCCACAGCATGGATTCTGGTAAGATCGTTTCAATTTTTACATATGTTGAAATGCTAGAAGACAATAATAGAATCATGGGTTAATATCTCCTGAGAGGGATTATTGAACAGTGTGGATTAATCAAATGTGATGCTTTGATTTTATGCCGCTTTATGTTTTATGCTGGAGGTCATAGCTCAGGGATACAAGATAGGTTTCAAGTCTCATCCAGAGGTTTGGGATACTATTCAAAACTTTTTGTGGTCCCAAAGAAGGAGGGAGCTTTCCACCCGATTCTGGACCTAAAGTGCTTAAACAAATTTCGAAATGTTCCCTCGTTCAAGATGGAGACGATAAGGTCCATCCTTCCCTTTAGTTCAGGAAGGACAATTCATGACCACTATAGATCTGAAGGATACTTTCCTTCACATTCCAATCCACAAGGACCATTTCCAGTTCCTAAGGTTTGCGTTCCTGGACAGGCACTTCCAGTTTGGTCTAGCTACTGCTGCAAGGATTTTTACGAAGGTTCTAGGGGCATAGTAGTAGCTCCCTATTTGCTACAAGCACCATCTTTTCATCTGGTGGAGTCTCTCCTCTCTCTTCTACAATCTCATGGATGGAAGATAAACCTAGAAAAGAGTTCCAGGGTGGAATTTCTGGGTACTATAATAGACTCCATAGACATGAGGATATTTCTAACAAACCAGAGACAACGTAAGCTAGCTTTGGCATGTCTTGCCCTCCGGACCTCCTTAAGGCCCTCTGTGGCTCAGTGTATGGAGGTGATTGGTCTCATGGTATCCAGCATGGACATAATTCCCTTTGCCAGGTTCTGTCTCAAATCATTGAAACTGTACATGATGAGACAGTGGAACGGCGATCATTCAGATCTGTCTCAACAGATTTCTCTGGACAACCAGTCAAGAGAATTGCTCTCTTGGTGGCTCTGTCCGGATCATCTGTCCAGAGGGACATCCTTCTTAAGACCATCCTGGGAGATTGTGACTACGGAGCTGTTTGGGGTGCCAAGAAGGCACAGGGCCTGCATCAAGCAGGAGCAGGCATCAGTGATACTGATTGCTCCATCGTGGCCGAGAAGGATGGGGTTCACAGACCTGGTGGGAATGTCATCATCTCCTATGTGGAAGTTACCTTGTCGCAGGGATCTGATGGAACAAGGTCCTTTTGTTCATCAAAATCTAGATTCTCTAAGGCTGACTGCGTGGAGATTGAACACTTGATACTCTCATTCAAGCTCGTAAACCGGTTACTCGTCGCATCTATCATAAGATGTGGAGAACCTACTTATTCTGGTAAATAAATAGCAAAATAACAGCACTACTAAGATATAAATAAGCACAAATATATCCTCAAATGTCTATAGGGTGGGTGCAAGAGTAAGGTATCGCCTACATACCAACAAATCCACAAAAATCAAAAAATACTCAGCACACCTAAATGTATCAAGAAATTAAAATATTTAATGTTAGCAAGAATATCATTTACCAAAAAATTATAACAAAGAAATTCATCAATGAAATACACAATAGACACACCAAAAATGGTGAGAGGTCTCTAACCTATCCTTACTCAGACTCGCATGCAGCACACACTCGCATACATCACACGTCCCTAAGGAGAAATAGAACAGAGGCGTCTTTTCAAAAGTTTCACAGTTCAATGGTGTGAATAAGTAACCAAAGGGCTCAAAAGAGTATTTTTTTTATTTTTGTCTACTTATTCTGGTGTGCAGGAAGCCGGACTGAATATCAGCAAGTATACTCTGTCGATTACGTTGCAAGCTGTCATAACATACAGGTTTTCTTGTGTAGCCTGTGGGACATTCACAATTGTGTTTTGCTTATGAGATACGTTGCAATTATTACTGCACCATACGCTTTAGTTGTAGAGAGGCTTATATATAGTCCAGTGGATGAGGTCACGAGTTCTACGGACTGGGAAGTCTTGTATATGGGAAAGGTCTATGTGATGCATCTTGCTCTATAGGGGTGTGAGACCAAGAAATATAGGAGTGTCCTATGTATATGGTGGTTAGATATGGGCAGTGAACTGTGTTCAATGAACTACAATCAAGCTGGATAGATTGCTACATTACATGTGGATTACAATAGTTAACACTTCTCTGATGTCTGTAATGGGCTACAATCATGGATTACAAAGTATCACTTTTGAGCCCTTTGGTTACTTATTCACACCATTGAACTGTGAAACTTTTGAAAAGACGCCTCTGTTCTATTTCTCCTTAGGGACGCCTAAGGGGAAGTGTGATGTATGCGAGTGTGTGCTGGATGCGAGTCTGAGTAAGGATAGGTTAGGGACCTCTCACCATTTTTTGTTGTGTCTATTGTGTATTTCATTGATGAATTTCTTTGTTATAATTTTTTGGTAAATTATATTCTTTCTAAAATTTAAATATTTTAATTTCTTGATACATTTAGGTGTGCTGAGTATTTTTTTTATTTTTGTCTACTTATTCTGGTATGCAGAGCGTGGATTTTACTAACATAAAGTTAATGTTGCCAGGATCCTATCGTTTCTCCAGAATGGACTGGAGAAGGGCCTTTCTGCCAGTTTCCTAAGGGGGCAGATTTTGTCCCTGTCTGTTTTACTGCACAAGAGGCTCATGGAGCTTCCAGATGTACAGTCCTTTGTTAAGGCTCTGACTAGGATCAGACCTGTGATTAGATCTAATGCTCCTCCTTGGAGTCTAAATCTTGCTCTTAAGGTTTTGCAACGGGCTCCGTGTGAGCCTATCCATGAAGTTGACATTAAATTGTTGTCCTGGAAGGTTCTTTTTCTACTGGCTATTGCTTTTGCGCGCAGAGTATCTGAGATTGCTGCCTTGCAATATGAGCCTCCTTATCTGGAGTTCCATTCTGATAAGGCTGTTCTACGTACTAAGTTAGGTTTTCTTCCTAAGGTCGTGTCCTTTCTTGTGTCCTAATCCTTCTTCGAAGGAACGTTTGCTTCATAATTTGGACGTGGTTCATACCTTGAAGTTTTATCTTTAGGCTACTAATGATTTTAGACAAACTTCTTCTTCCTTAGTTTTTTTGTCTATTCCGGGAAGCGTAAGGGTCAGAAGGTCTCTTCGACTTCCTTATCTTTTTTGGTTAAGGAGTGTTATCCGCTTAGCTTATGAGACAGCGAGACATAAATTTCCTCAAAGGATTATGGCTTATTCTACTAGAGCAGTGGTTTCCATTTGGGCCTTTAAGAACGAGGCCTCTATGGATCAGATTTGTAAAGTCCTCCTTACATACTTTTTCTAAATTTTATAAGTTTGATGTTTTTTATTCGGCTGAAGCAGCTTTCAAAAGAGAGGTTTTACAGGCTGTGGTGCCCTCAGATTAGGGTCCGCCTCTTTTTGTCCCTCCAGTTATCATTCAGTGTCCTCTAGAGCTTGGGTATAGTTTTCCCAACAGTAAGGAATGATGCAGTGGACTCTCGTTATACCAAGAAGGAAAACTTAAATTATGCTTACCAGATAATTTCATTTCCTTCTGTATAAGGAGATTCCATTGCCCCCGCCCGTGTTCTCTGATGGGCGGCTCTCTAAATTTTGTTTTTCTTCTGGCACCATTTATACCCTGATATTTCTCCTACTGTTCCTTGTTCCCTCGGCAGAATGACTCGGGGATGGGGCAAGTGGGAGAGATATTTTTTTTTTTATTTTTTTTTTTTTAGATTTGTTTTTAGTTTTATTTTTTTTTTTTTATTATAAAGATTTTTATTGAGGTTATTGGGAATGACAATAATAATAATACAATAGGATACACACTATATACCCACAAATATAGATAAGATATAGTAAAACAATAGCTCTGGGCATAGATTCTGAGCATCACACAAAGCAGATGAATACAGTAACTATAAAATATGCTATTTTATCTAGCGTGCACCTTACTAATATCATTAAGAAAAAACAAAATTTACACTAAGCTTTTAGGGAAAAGTGATATTGTATAACAAGCTCAGCAAGAATGTCATGGATGAATGATGGAACCTCATTTTTTTATGTTATATATTTAGAGAATGTAACCTCCACCTTGTCAGAGAAAACAATCATAGAGTTATATAGTCTAGTAAAATTGGGGCAAGTGTGGATTAAATTTGATTGGTCGCATGTGGACCAAAGTAGTAAGCGAGGGGGAAAGGGAGTGCAGCGGGCAAGAGCCGCTCTAGTTGAATTGGGGAGGGTGGTGGGGGACGGAGCATTATAGGACACTCGAATGTTGGGGTCAAGAGAATGAGTAAGGGCATGTTATATGGTTGTATAGATAAACTGCAACAAAGCGTTCTGCTATTTCTAAGACTAGTGAGGAGGGACATAACTAATTTAACGAATAATGGTTAACAAAATAAAGTGTAACAGTAATAGCTGATGTACTCAAAGGGCTCCAACTGTGACGGCTGGCTAACACCCCTTAAATACTACGCATGCTACTTCTGATGATATATATTAACTGAAATATTTCCCTTTCAGCTCTAACCAGTACCGAACACCAAATAACCTAACTTAGATTATAATACCCATGGGTCTCCACTGCTAAGCTATGTGTGTATGATACGTGCTAGGCATGAAAACTAGGACAGAATAATCTGCAATACTGCAGTGGGTCTGGGATATAACTAATGTATACTTATCACTCTGCTGGGTGACTATTAGGGCTGAGAACCTGAGAACCAAGGAGGGATCAGCTATTTAGTTCTAAAAGGAGTGCAGAGCTTAATACCTTAAGCCGGGGGTAAATTAGGAGGATAAAGCCGCTCAGAAATTGAGACAAGGGAGGGAGGGTGGGAGAATGTGGAAGGGACAGAAATGTAGTAATATCGTGTTCATGTAATTCCTCATAGAGTAAGAGTAGTTCAATATGGGGAAGCAGTGGTTTAGTAGAGTCCCCATATAAAATACCTGTCCGATACCCAGAAGAGAGACCAGATAATTACAGATGGCTACTTCCTATTAAATGCATCTATTTAACAAGCCTATAATATAAGTGGGTTACCCGTGTCATTAATATGCACTGCCATACATATAATTATAGAATGCTGTGTTAGCAGTTGAATGTATGAGGGGCGCATCTCTGGTGTCTGGGCCTATATAAAGTAGCAAGGGCAAAAAAGTAAGTACTGTGACATCTGAGCAAGTACACATTCACAATGACAAGATTAAAACAAAGTGTATACAATATGTCTCTCCCCAGCAGTATCTTACGATGAACAATGTATGTTCCAACAGTTTGAGCTAGGTTCCGAGTGTGTGCCCCTGCTAGCCAATCCCTGCCTGATGTAACTCAATTCTCAATGGGATGGTAAATTCTGCTAGCTTCAGAGTTGGTAAGTCTACTACATATGATCGCTAAGGGTTGACTGAGTTTGAGATGTGTGTAACGAAGAGATCTAGACATAAAATAACAAGTAGAATAAACCCCAGTAGGTACCCCCATATTGTGAAAGTGGCCTTCATAAACTACTTCAGCTGTCACCTCAAATACAATGTTAGGGGTTCATATACCACTAGAAGGGAAGGGAATATAAAAGTTGCATAGAGAACTGTAATAGCACGGTTGGGAAGACATTCATAACTACCAACAATTTTCTAGATCCTATAATAACCATAAACCTAAAAAGATTTGAAAAGGAGCAAAAATTCAACTGTCATCTCAGTTATAACATGGAAATACCCCCAACCGCTGAGATGAAAGGGAACATAAAAATTAACAGTTAGAGCATAACCTTTTAATTGTATAATGTGGGCAGTCAATATTCAACCTATGCCGGACTTATGCAGCTCTAAAATAAAGAAAGGGAAAATGTTCACATGTCCGATGAACTGTCTGGTTATCCGTTGTGCAGGGTGGGAGCTTAGCGGACTCTTATCATCTCCAAGTATAGCTAAGAGCTTCGGTGACCATTTCTTAGGGCTGCCGCCATTAACCTCATGATGTTTGGGGGCTACAGGTTTGCTTTCCCAGTCACTTACGGCTCTGAACGGAGTGACCATATTGCCTGAGGTAGATGCTTCTCGACAGTGAGATCGTGTAGCGCTCTGATCTTGGCCTGCACTCCCCAGAGTCTGATGCGGCATCTCATTTAGATAAGTGCTATTCTCAATAGCTCCAGCACTGTCAGCGGTATCCTGAGAGAGATTGTCACCTGCAACACTCTGCGTGTCCCACTCTGCAGCAGCGCGTGTATCAGAGGCACACCACATGTCCGATGGTATGAAAGAATCCTCCTCCGGTTCATGCAGTTCCACAAGTAGGGCAGAAAAAAGGAGATCAAAATGTTGCCTAAGATCTCGGTAGTGCTGATCTAGGGAGTGCAGTATACTACGTTCCCAGTGCTCTATGGCATCGATGGTAGTGGGGTTATGTCTCATGGTGGTCTCTGATTCAAACGATGGTATCGCAATCCCCAAGGGGCTGTGTGTGTCAGGGACATATTCGCAGCCTACAGGGAGCCCCTAGTATGCTCAAGTTAGGTCTCACTTCTATCTCCACGTGGACGTCAATATGGCCGTTCCTTAGTCAGGCTGTGCGCAGGTTGCAGTTGATGGGGGAATGCTCCTGTTTGTCGTTGCAGGTACTCTCTCCGTTACTGAACCTCTCAATACCGACCCACAAGGTATTAGCTATAACTTTCAAAGATCTAGGGCAGTCATGAGCTGTCTTATTATGAAGTAAAAATATTATAATAACAGAGCTCTCTCAGCTTGCGACCGCTCAGGTGCCTGGCTTGCTCCGCCCCTGTGGGAGAGATATTTAAGTGTTGGCTGGGGTGTCTTTGACTCCTCCTGGTGGCCAGGTTCAGTATTTCCCAACAGTAAGGAATGATGCTGTAGACTCTCCTTATATAGAAGGAAATTAAATTATCTGGTAAGCATAATTTACGTTTTATGCAATATTCATATTTAATAAAGTGTTAGTGTGTATTTACTGTAAATATTTCACATTCCAATGTTCTGCACAGAGCAGACAATGTTTTATGTATTTTTAAATCTATATTCCTATATATCTGTGTGTATATGTGTGTATGTGTATATATATATATATATATATATATATAATGTGTCTATAAAAATAATATATATTTGTGAAGAAAAAAAAACACACACACACACATATATATATATATATATATATATATATATATATATATATATATATATAAAATTGTGTGTGTATATATGTATTTATTGTATTTTAGGAATAAATAGAACATATTCTTCTATGTATAGAACATTGCAATGAGAAATGTTTGAGCAGGGTTAGCCCACTTGAGAATATTTAATCGTGTTTGCGCATGAGCAGGGTGTTTAGTTTTTTTTTACCACTTTAATTTGCTCCAATTAGTTTATTGGGTGAATACATGAAAGTGCACACAATATTACTTATTATGCTTGCGATTACTTTTTACTTTCAACTTGTAATATAAGCGCAACCCGACATGCGCAAACAGCTAGCTTCTAGCGCAGTTAATGCTTGAGCACTAGCATTAAATAATACTGCACTTGTAATCTGGCCCTGTATTGTTAAGGTACATCAAAACGCATAACAAAAATGTAAAATTTGTATGTAAAGTACACAGAAATAAATCATATTAAATATGCACAGCAATCTTAATTTAAGTACACTAAATGTGCAAAAACACATAGAAATTCGTACAAAATACAAATAATAATTGTTCGTATTTCCTAAAATAGGCTGAACATGGGCACTCTACGGGAGTATATGAAATTGTCTCTCAAATCCCAGCATAATTCTGTAAACATTTTCAACCTACAGATCTCATTGTTTTATCTCACAAATTAAAAGGTGGCAAATTTTTATCTCAGAACTAATTACTCTGAAAGGAAAACCTATGCATACGAAAATAACAGAGATTTTAAAGGACATTGCACTGAAAACAGCATAATTTTATTTGTATTAGGCGTAATAGATTCTCCATTGCAAACTTTTACATAGCAGAGAGCTCTTATTATTTCTATAGGAGACAGCTCTTTACTTGCAGGGGAAGCCCCATAAATTGAATTCCACGAGGGATGCCCCTGCGAGTGATGGACTGGCAGACCAGTCTAGGCCACCAAATTTGTTTTAGAAATGACCCCTTGGTGACACTTCAATAAATTAATACAATAGTGAAGGGCACTGACAAAGAAATATGAAGAATGTTGTATAGATAAAAACAGTCAAACAAAAATACAAAACAATGCATGACAAACTGATAGTAACTGGTTCACAATAAATTCATTAATTAAATGGGAAGATGACCGTAAATAATGATATCCCAGATATTACACTCTATCACCATTTCCAAGCAATTGTCTTGATTTGCTTAAAAATGTAATAGTTGTTAAATGTGAATACAATTTTATTTTTTATAAAATAATGGAAGAGCACCTAGAATTGTAATTTGACAATCAAGAAAAAAAAAGTTGTTTTTTATTAAGATTTTTTCATAGAATGATGCACACAATACAAAAGCAAACTAAATAACCCAAAGCCAACATAAAATGTAGTCTTACTTATTCTTTAGGGTAGCTTTATGCATATCCCAGGCATATTGACCCTTTAATATACCATAAAACTAAGCAATGATAAGGCTTATTTTCAAAAAGAAAACCCTCCATTTCTTTATTTCTCAATAAGGAATCAAATTAGCTTCTTGTCAGTAGCAGGAAATCGCTGTCAGGAGAAACAGCACTTGAGGTCAAATAGACTAACCCATTAGAACACACAATATACTAAATATAGCGTGCAGACCTCTAGCAACCCACCCTGGGGCAAGTCACCTGTCACCAAATGCAACAATAATGATGCACCATTACGGTGGTACCATATGAACCTATCGATCACATTTGTATGATGATTATAAAGCAGACACAAACCCTACTAAACCTAGGAAACTATGTTCAAGGAACAGTATAGTGTAAATAAGAATTGTGCGATATGACCCCAACATTGGTCTAGATTACAAGTGAGCGGTGTATTTTACGTTTTAGCTATAGCGAAAGCCATGGAACAATTAAGATTTTTGCGCTAGTCGGGTTGCGCTGGTATTACAAGTTAAAAAAAAATTAATTTGCTTTAGCAGTAATCTGACTAGCACAAAAATTCGAACTTACAATACTGCGTGCGAGTTCACGTATTCCCCTATAGAAGTCAATGAAGAAAAAAAAAGGGGGGAAAAAAAACCTTATACCCTACTCTTGGGCAAATACCATAACAAATTCAAATTAGCAGTAACCTGACATGAAAATATGAATGTTTCATATTCCAATGTTCTTTTCGTAACAGAATATGTTTTGATTATTCATAAATAAATATTTCTAAATATATCTAAGGTTTTTTTACACAAATATATATCTATACATATATTTATATAAATGATTGTATATAGGTATGTATATATATATATATATACAGATAAATATAGGAATATCTATGTAAAAATACATAGAACATATTCTGCTATGTGCAGAACATTGGAATGTGAAATATTTACAATAAATATATAGTTAAACATATATATATATCTTTAGACATGTATATGTATGTATCTCTATGTTAAAATACTTTTGCGGCTTTTTTTCCCCTAACACCTGAGATCTCATATCTTTGAGCCCTTATAAGTTTTGTGTGCAATATTTTTAGTAAATAATTTTTATTTTCGGAAAAGCTCAGAAATCGCAGTTATTATTGAAGCGTAAATTTGCATAACTTTTAATATCAACGCAATTAAAAAGGAGCACAAACGATCGTGAAAACCCTTGCCAAATTGTTTGTGCTCTGCTTGTAATCTGCTTGTAATTTAGCCCATTGTGTTTATAAAATAAACCAGATATGTTATTTTTTTTATTTATTTTTTAATCCTTCTTGGCTTTCTATTTTTTAAGTGCATTGGTGCCTCCTGCATGCCCTAGGCAACAGTTAATTGGTGAATACACACCATGCCTGGGTATGGCTGTCAGTCAATTATTTTCTTTGTATGTTTTGAGATCTGTGTTGGGGATGTGCAAATTGTGTCATTCTCAGAATAAAAAATACATACAGATCCGTACGTACAAATCCCTAAATCCAGAATTCCAAAATCATAACGTAATTCTGAAATCTAAACATAAATATACATTATATTAATGAATATATTTGATCAAAAACTACTATTTTTCCTTCCTGTACATCACCATCTTCTCTGTCTGTGTTTTTGGTTTGGTTTTTATTTTCTAAAATGCAAATAATAGTCTAGCTTTATTTAAAACAACCATTCCCTTTCTGATTACGGTACTGTACTATCTTTCTGATGGTGCTATGTATACAAAAGTATTAAAAATGATATAAAACTACCTTTAAGTTACATGTATAAGCTGTATTATGACATGTAAATATTGCCTAAATTACATAAGATATTGTTGATTACACTTGATGCGAACCACTCTCCAACCTGTGCCATTTTACAATTGCAAATATTACAAAATCCAAATCTTTTCCTGTCCCAAGCAGTTTGGATAAAGGGTTTTCTACCTGTACAAGGAGTTTTTGTTATTAGCATCCTAGGACCTTTTTTTTTTAAAAAAAAAAAGCAATATTTAATATTTTTGAATGCCAATGCTTTATGAAGTAAGATAATGATTCTGTATAAAAGGCCCTAAACCTATGGGTTACAAGACGAGACAAGGCAATACATGGCAGCCCTCTTTGGCATGTAGTGTGTAATCTCCCCTCTGTAAGCAAGGTGCTAAAACAGTATTACTATACTATATCACTGCTGCTCATGGGCTAGCAACACACAGTCCCAAGTATGCACTACAACAGTGTCTCTGTGCTGTTTAAATAAATGGTATAAACCAATGTCATTCTTACCCCCTCTCCTACGCTGGGTCCGGTCTTGGGGAAGGAGGCTGTATCCGGTGACTTTCTCTGTGTCAGGTCTCGCTGCTTCAGCGTGCTTTACACTTCCTTAACCTGAGTAGATTTCCGGATTTCTCTGTCATCCAATCCAATCCCTCTTCAGACGTTGCGGAGGGGGGGGTCATCCAATCCTGCACTTCTCATTTGGTAAAGCGTGTGCTGCAGTCAGGGAATGATGAGGGGCTATCCCTCAATCCACCGTGCTTGCTCGCCAGGTAGGTCAGATTCAAAACAGGAAAAACAAAGTAGCGGAGCATCGGTAAAAAGTTAAAAAAATCTTTATTTCATGTAATTAACAAGAGTCCATGAGCTAGTGACGTATGGGATATACATTCCTACCAGGAGGGGCAAAGTTTCCCAAACCTTAAAATGCCTATAAATACACCCCTCACCACACCCACAAATCAGTTTTACAAACTTTGCCTCCAAGGGAGGTGGTGAAGTAAGTTTGTGCTAGATTCTACGTTGATATGCGCTCCGCAGCAAGTTGGAGCCCGGTTTTCCTCTCAGCGTGCAGTGAATGTCAGAGGGATGTGAAGAGAGTATTGCCTATTGAATGCAGTGATCTCCTTCTACGGGGTCTATTTCATAAGGTTCTCTGTTATCGGTCGTAGAGATTCATCTCTTACCTCCCTTTTCAGATTGACGATATACTCTTATATTTACCATTACCTCTACTGATTCTCGTTTCAGTACTGGTTTGGCTTTCTACAAACATGTAGATGAGTGTCCTGGGGTAAGTAAGTCTTATTTTCTGTGACACTCTAAGCTATGGTTGGGCACTTTATTTATAAAGTTCTAAATATATGTATTCAAACATTTATTTGCCTTGACTCAGAATGTTCAACTTTCCTTATTTTCAGACAGTCAGTTTCATATTTGGGATTATGCATTGAATTATCATATTTTTCTTACCTCAAAAATTTGACTTTTTTCCCTGTGGGCTGTTAGGCTCGCGGGGGCTGAAAATGCTTCATTTTATTGCGTCATTCTTGGCGCGGACTTTTTTGGCGCAAAAATTCTTTTCCGTTTCCGGCGTCATACGTGTCGCCGGAAGTTACATCATTTTTTGACGTTATTTTGCGCCAAAAATGTCGGCGTTCCGGATGTGGCGTCATTTTTGGCGCCAAAAGCATTTAGGCGCCAAATAATGTGGGCATCTTATTTGGCGCTAAAAAATATGGGCGTCGCTTTTGTCTCCACATTATTTCAGTCTCATTTTTCATTTGCTTCTGGTTGCTAGAAGCTTGATATTTGGCATTCTTTCCCATTCCTGAAACTGTCTTATAAGGAATTTGATCTATTTTGCTTTATATGTTGTTTTTTCTCTTACATATTGCAAGATGTCTCACGTTGCATCTGAGCCAGAAGATACTACAGGAAAATCACTGCCTGCTGGATCTACCAAAGCTAAGTGTATCTGCTGTAAACTTTTGGTAGCTATTCCTCCAGCTGTTGTTTGTAATAATTGTCATGACAAACTTGTTAAAGCAGATAGTATTTCCTTTAGTAATGTACCATTGCCTGTTGCAGTTCCCTCAACATCTAAGGTGCAGAATGTTCCTGATAACATAAGAGATTTTGTTTCTGAATCCATAAAGAAGGCTTTGTCTGTTATTTCTCCTTCTAGTAAACGTAAAAAGTCTTTTAAATCTTCTCTCTCTACAGATGAATTTTTAAATGAACACCATCATTCTGATTCTTTGGACTCTTCTGGTTCAGAGGATTCTATCTCAGAGATTGATGCTGATAAATCTTCATATTTATTTAAGATGGAATTTATTCGCTCTTTACTTAAAGAAGTACTAATTGCTTTAGAAATAGAGGATTCTAGTCCTCTTGATACTAATTCTATACGTTTGGATAAGGTTTTTAAAGCTCCTGCGGTTATTCCAGAAGTTTTTCCTGTTCCTAATGCTATTTCTGCAGTAATTTCCAAAGAATGGGATAAATTGGGTAATTCATTTACTCCTTCTAAACGTTTTAAGCAATTATATCCTGTTCTGCCTGACAGGTTAGAATTTTGGGACAAAATCCCTAAAGTTGATGGGGCTATTTCTACCCTTGCTAAACGTACTACCATTCCTACGTCAGATGGTACCTCGTTTAAGGATCCTTTAGATAGAAAAATTGAATCTTTTCTAAGAAAAGCTTATCTGTGTTCAGGTAATCTTCTTAGACCTGCTATATCATTGGCTGATGTTGCTGCAGCTTCAACTTTTTGGTTGGAAACTCTAGCGCAACAAGTAACAAATCGTGATTCTCATGATATTATTATTCTTCTCCAGCATGCTAATAATTTTATCTGTGATGCCATTTTTGATATTATTAGAGTTGATGTTAGGTTTATGTCTCTGGCTATCTTAGCCAGAAGAGCTTTATGGCTTAAGACTTGGAATGCTGATATGGCTTCTAAATCAACTCTACTTTCCATTTCTTTCCAGGGAAACAAATTATTTGGTTCTCAGTTGGATTCTATTATTTCAACTGTTACTGGTGGGAAAGGAACTTTTTTACCACAGGATAAAAAATCTAAAGGTAAAAACAGGGCTAACAATCGTTTTCGTTCCTTTCGTTTCAACAAAGAACAAAAGTCTGATCCTTCGTCCTCAGGAGCAGTTTCAGTTTGGAAACCATCTCCAGTCTGGAATAAATCCAAGCCTGCTAGAAAGGCAAAGCCTGCTTCTAAGTTCACATGAAGGTACGGCCCTCATTCCAGTTCAGCTGGTAGGGGGCAGGTTACGTTTTTTCAAAGAAATTTGGATCAATTCTGTTCACAATCTTTGGATTCAGAACATTGTTTCAGAAGGGTACAGAATTGGTTTCAAGATGAGACCTCCTGCAAAGAGATTTTTTCTTTCCCGTGTCCCAGTAAATCCAGTGAAAGCTCAAGCATTTCTGAATTGTGTTTCAGATCTAGAGTTGGCTGGAGTAATTATGCCAGTTCCAGTTCCGGAACAGGGGATGGGGTTTTATTCAAATCTCTTCATTGTACCAAAGAAGGAGAATTCCTTCAGACCAGTTCTGGATCTAAAATTATTGAATCGTTATGTAAGGATACCAACGTTCAAGATGGTAACTGTAAGGACTATACTGCCTTTTGTTCAGCAAGGGAATTATATGTCCACAATAGATTTACAGGATGCATATCTGCATATTCCGATTCATCCAGATCATTATCAGTTCCTGAGATTCTCTTTTCTAGACAAGCATTACCAATTTGTGGCTCTACCGTTTGGCCTTGCTACAGCTCCAAGAATTTTCACAAAGATTCTCGGTGCCCTTCTGTCTGTAATCAGAGAACAGGGTATTGTGGTATTTCCTTATTTGGACGATATCTTGGTACTTGCTCAGTCTTCACATTTAGCAGAGTCTCATACGAATCGACTTGTGTTGTTTCTTCAAGATCATGGTTGGAGGATCAATTTACCAAAAAGTTCTTTGATTCCTCAAACAAGGGTAACCTTTCTGGGTTTCCAGATAGATTCAGTGTCCATGACTCTGTCTTTAACAGACAAGAGACGTCTAAAATTGATTACAGCTTGTCGAAACCTTCAGTCTCAATCATTCCCTTCGGTAGCCTTATGCATGGAAATTCTAGGTCTTATGACTGCTGCATCGGACGCGATCCCCTTTGCTCGTTTTCACATGCGACCTCTTCAGCTCTGTATGCTGAACCAATGGTGCAGGGATTACACGAAGATATATCAATTAATATCTTTAAAACCGATTGTTCGACACTCTCTAACGTGGTGGACAGATCACCATCGTTTAATTCAGGGGGCTTCTTTTGTTCTTCCGACCTGGACTGTAATTTCAACAGATGCAAGTCTCACAGGTTGGGGAGCTGTGTGGGGATCTCTGACGGCACAAGGAGTTTGGGAATCTCAGGAGGTGAGATTACCGATCAATATTTTGGAACTCCGTGCAATTTTCAGAGCTCTTCAGTTTTGGCCTCTTCTGAAGAGAGAATCGTTCATTTGTTTTCAGACAGACAATGTCACAACTGTGGCATACATCAATCATCAAGGAGGGACTCACAGTCCTCTGGCTATGAAAGAAGTATCTCGAATTTTGGTTTGGGCGGAATCCAGCTCCTGTCTAATCTCTGCGGTTCATATCCCAGGTGTAGACAATTGGGAAGCGGATTATCTCAGTCGCCAAACGTTGCATCCGGGCGAATGGTCTCTTCACCCAGAGGTATTTCTTCAGATTGTTCAAATGTGGGGGCTCCCAGAGATAGATCTGATGGCCTCTCATCTAAACAAGAAACTTCCCAGGTATCTGTCCAGATCCCGGGATCCTCAGGCGGAGGCAGTGGATGCATTATCACTTCCTTGGAAGTATCATCCTGCCTATATCTTTCCGCCTCTAGTTCTTCTTCCAAGAGTAATCTCCAAGATTCTGAGGGAATGCTCGTTTGTTCTGCTAATAGCTCCGGCATGGCCTCACAGGTTTTGGTATGCGGATCTTGTCCGGATGGCATCTTGCCAACCATGGACTCTTCCGTTAAGACCAGACCTTCTGTCGCAAGGTCCTTTTTTCCATCCGGATCTGAAATCATTAAATTTAAAGGTATGGAGATTGAACGCTTGATTCTTGGTCAAAGAGGTTTCTCTGACTCCGTGATTAATACTATGTTACAGGCTCGTAAATCTGTATCTCGAGAGATATATTATAGAGTCTGGAAGACTTATATTTCTTGGTGTCTTTCTCATCATTTTTCTTGGCATTCTTTTAGAATACCGAGAATTTTACAGTTTCTTCAGGATGGTTTAGATAAGGGTTTGTCCGCAAGTTCTTTGAAAGGACAAATCTCCGCTCTTTCTGTTCTTTTTCACAGAAAGATTGCTATTCTTCCTGATATTCATTGTTTTGTACAAGCTTTGGTTCGTATAAAACCTGTCATTAAGTCAATTTCTCCTCCTTGGAGTTTGAATTTGGTTCTGGGAGCTCTTCAAGCTCCTCCGTTTGAACCTATGCATTCATTGGACATTAAATTACTTTCTTGGAAAGTTTTGTTCCTTTTGGCCATCTCTTCTGCTAGAAGAGTTTCTGAATTATCTGCTCTTTCTTGTGAGTCTCCTTTTCTGATTTTTCATCAGGATAAGGCGGTGTTGCGAACTTCTTTTGAATTTTTACCTAAAGTTGTGAATTCCAACAACATTAGTAGAGAAATTGTGGTTCCTTCATTATGTCCTAATCCTAAGAATTCTAAGGAGAAATCGTTGCATTCTTTGGATGTTGTTAGAGCTTTGAAATATTATGTTGAAGCTACGAAATCTTTCCGTAAGACTTCTAGTCTATTTGTTATCTTTTCCGGTTCTAGGAAAGGCCAGAAAGCTTCTGCCATTTCTTTGGCATCTTGGTTGAAATCTTTAATTCATCTTGCCTATGTTGAGTCGGGTAAAATTCCGCCTCAGAGAATTACAGCTCATTCTACTAGGTCAGTATCTACTTCCTGGGCGTTTAGGAATGAAGCTTCGGTTGACCAGATCTGCAAAGCAGCAACTTGGTCCTCTTTGCATACTTTTACTAAATTCTACCATTTTGATGTATTTTCTTCTTCTGAAGCAGTTTTTGGTAGAAAAGTTCTTCAGGCAGCGGTTTCAGTTTGAATCTTCTGCTTATGTTTTTCGTTAAACTTTATTTTGGGTGTGGATTATTTTCAGCAGGAATTGGCTGTCTTTATTTTATCCCTCCCTCTCTAGTGACTCTTGTGTGGAAAAGATCCACATCTTGGGTAGTCATTATCCCATACGTCACTAGCTCATGGACTCTTGTTAATTACATGAAAGAAAACATAATTTATGTAAGAACTTACCTGATAAATTCATTTCTTTCATATTAACAAGAGTCCATGAGGCCCACCCTTTTTTGTGGTGGTTATGATTTTTTTGTATAAAGCACAATTATTCCAATTCCTTATTTTATATGCTTCGCACTTTTTTTCTTATCACCCCACTTCTTGGCTATTCGTTAAACTGATTTGTGGGTGTGGTGAGGGGTGTATTTATAGGCATTTTAAGGTTTGGGAAACTTTGCCCCTCCTGGTAGGAATGTATATCCCATACGTCACTAGCTCATGGACTCTTGTTAATATGAAAGAAATGAATTTATCAGGTAAGTTCTTACATAAATTATGTTTTATTAGTTCCAAAATGTGCATAAAATAAAGTAGATTCCAAGGTGGAATTGTCCTGATAGGAGTCAGCTCATAAAGCTGACGTGTTTTGGCGTGGTGCCGATATCAAAGCTGCTAGTGTGCGGAGGTAAATTCCCCGCCTTTTAAAATAAGTAGATGACTCCTATAGGACAATGTTAATTGTGCAACATTTGCATATTAACGTGTTTTGGCGTGGTGCCGATATCAAAGCTGCTAGTGTGCGGAGGTAAATTCCCCGCCTTTTAAAATAAGTAGATGACTCCTATAGGACAATGTTAATTGTGCAACATTGTCCTATAGGAGTCATCTACTTAAAATAAGTAGATGACTCCTATAGGACAATGTTAATTGTGCAACATTTGCATATTAACGTGTTTTGGCGTGGTGCCGATATCAAAGCTGCTAGTGTGCGGAGGTAAATTCCCCGCCTTTTAAAATAAGTAGATGACTCCTATAGGACAATGTTAATTGTGCAACATTTGCATATTGCCTTTCCTATGTAACAAAGTGTTAATAAACCGGATACTTCTGCTTATAGTGCCATTTTATTATATCACCCTTTGACTAATGGACTTTAAATTTGAACCCAAATAAAACGTCTAGGATCTTGAACCAAAACTAAAACCATCAGAGCTTGTAATATTACTAAGGAAAATCACCCTTTTATCTATAGACTTTTAACATGAAAATAAAATATAGCGTCAGGGTTTTTTACATGTTTTGTTTGCCATGTGCTGCTGGCAGCCATTTTACTCACCTCTCTTGCTGACTATGGTGCATTGTGGGGGATGCTGCTCATTTCCTGCACTTCCTATTATGGCCAGAATGGTGTGCATCATCCGTGTGAGACAGGATGCAGTCTCAGAATTGTGATGTCATCACTTATGATTTAAAGGGCCTCTGTTCAGTATGATTTGCCTTTGCGT
Source organism: Bombina bombina (assembly GCF_027579735.1). Lineage (NCBI taxonomy): Eukaryota > Metazoa > Chordata > Amphibia > Anura > Bombinatoridae > Bombina > Bombina bombina. The sequence continues at coordinate 733,454,561 of NC_069500.1, read as the reverse complement.
TGTCTCAGACCTGTTTGTGAGAGTTCCTGTGTATTACCTGGCTGTCTGACGTCCTTCCTGGTTCCTGATCCCTGGCTTGTTCCTGACTCTGCTGTTTTCCTTGTTCCTGATTCCGGCTCGTCTGACTACTCGCTTTGGCTCCTGATTCGGCTCGTCTGACTATTCGCTTTGGCTCCTGACTTGGCTTGTCTGACTACCAGCTCTGGTTTTTACTCCTGGCTTGTTATTTGACCTGTGGACTTTTTATTATTTTTTGCTATTTATAAAGGTGTGATAATTTTTGCACTTCTTGTCTCAGTCTGATTCCTGCCACCCTGACATTACGCAAAGGCCATGAATCCTGATGGTGCTAATAATCCACCTTTACCTGCCATCATTTCCAGGATGGATGAACAGGATCACCGCTTGGATCAATTTGCACTAGCCCTGCAAAACCTGCTGACTCGCACTGCACATTTGGACCAAAGTGTCCCGCAAGTTTTGGCTGTTCCTGTTTCCGCTGCTGCACCTAGTCCTACCAGGAGCATGTCTGGTTCTGCACCTCTACCTCAGCAATATGGAGGCGATCCTATTCAGTGCAGAGGGTTTTTGAAGCAGGTAGGCATTTACTTTGAGATTCTACCTCAGGCGTTTCCCTCTGACAGAGCTAAGGTGGGATTTCTCATCTTGTTACTCTCTGACACAGCTCTTGCCTGGGCTAATCCCTTGTGGGAGACTAATAAACCTGTGATTTCAAATTACCCTGAATTTGTGGCCTCCTTTCGAAGGGTATTTGTTCCGGCTCGCTCCTCCTCTGCTGCTAAACGACTCATGTCCATTCAGCATGGTACAAGATCTGTTGCTCAGTATGCTATTGAGTTCCGTACGCTTGCCGCAGAGGTAAGTTGGAACAATGAAGCCCTTGTTGCCGCCTTCTTTCATGGGCTCTCTGATGCGATTAAAGATGAAGTTGCTGCCAGAGATTTACCAGAGGATCTCGAGGCATTGGTGTCTTTTTTTATCCTAATTGACATCAGACTCAGAGAGAGGCTCTCTTTCAAGGAGCGCTTGCGGAAGCCTCCTGTTCCGTTGTCTCCTACGTGTTCGTTCCCACCCATGCCTCCCTCTCTTCCCATGCCTCCTGGTCCCGAGTCACCAGGTACTGCTGAGCCAATGCAGTTGGGATTCACGCGTCTCTCTGCAGCGGAGACGGCCTTTAGGAGGAGAGAGGGGCTCTGTCTCTATTGTGGGTTACAGGGCCACCTTTTGAAGTCTTGTCCTACACGGCCAGGAAACACTCACACCTAAGGTCCTGTCGGGGGCAGACCTTGGGTGGTTTATCCTCGTCCCCGGAACCACTTAAGGAGGAACCTTTGGTCACGGTTGTCCTTTCATGGGTGGACTACTGCATAGTCACCCAGGCTCTTGTTGACTCCGGTGCTGCGGGCTATTTCATTGACAGTGCTTTTGTATCAAAGCACTCCATTCCTGTTTTGCCTCGGTCCGTTCCCCTTGCTATTGAGGCCATTGATGGCAGTCCCCTTCAGCCCGCACTCGTTACTCACGAAACTGCTCCGTTGTCCATGGCTGTTGGGGCTCTCCATTTTGAAACCCTCCAGTTCCAGGTGATAAACTCTCTGCATTTTCTGGTTGTTCTGGGTTATCCCTGGCTCCAAAAGCACAATTCCAGTCTCGACTGGCACAGGTCTGATATTTTGTTGTGGTCCCTGCAATGTATTTCCCCTTGTCTTCGGAAACCAGTTAAAGTCTTGTGCACTTCTTCGGTATCTCAATTGCCAGAGGAATACCGAGAGTTCCTAGACGTTTTTGACAAGGTGCGTGCCGGTACGTTGCCTCCTCACCGGTCTTACAATTGTGCCATAGACCTGCAATCCGGAGCCATTCCTCCTCGGGGCCGGGTTTACCCTCTGTCTGTTGCAGAGAATTGTGCTATGGAGGAGTATGTTGCCGATGCTCTGTCGCGGGGGATCATCTGCAAATCCTGCTCTCCTGCAGGGGCGGGCTTCTTCTTTGTGAAGAAAAAGGGTGGCGAGTTAAGACCATGCATCATCGATTATAGGGGTCTTAATCATCTTACCATTAAGAATGCTTACCCTATTCCGCTCATTACGGAACTCTTTGACCACCTCCAGGGAGCTGCAATCTTTACTAAACTTTGAGAGGAGCGTACAATCTCGTTAGGATCAAGGAGGGCCACAAATGGAAAACAGCATTTAACACCAGGAGCGGGCATTATGAGTATCTTGTAATGCCCTTTGGCCTATGTAATGCTCCTGCTGTTTTCCAGGAATTTATTAATGATGTCCTACGAGATATGTTGCAACAGTGTGTTGTGGTGTACTTAGACGACATCCTCATACACTCACCCACACTTGAGGCTCATCGTTCTGATGTTACACAGGTTCTTCAGAGACTACGTGAGAACGGCCTGTTTTGTAAACTCGAGAAATGTGAGTATTTGGTTCACTGGAGGGGCTACGGTTCTTGGGTTCCCTCCTCTGATGTTCATGCTCCCGCCCTCCTCTGTGCCTTCCATGCCCGTTTCCCCAATAAGCCTTTTGTCCTCCTGCGGGGGAGGGGTCGTTGAGGGGAGGGTACTGTCAGGGTTTTTTCCCTGTTTTGTTTGCCATGTGCTGCTGGCAGCCATTTTACTCACCTATCTTGCTGACTATGGTGCATTGTGGGGGATGCTGCTCATTTCCTGCACTTCCTTTAATGGCCAGACTGGTGTTCATCATCCGTGTGAGACAGGATGCAGTCTCAGAATTGTGATGTCATTATTTATTATTTAAAGGGCCTCTGTTCAGTATGCTTTACCTTTGCTTGTCTCAGACCTGTTTGTGAGAGTTCCTGTGTATTACCTGGCTGTCTGACGTCCTTCCTGGTTCCTGATCCCTGGCTTGTTCCTGACTCTGCTGTTTTCCTTGTTCCTGATTCCGGCTCGTCTGACTACTCGCTTTGGCTCCTGATTCGGCTCGTCTGAATATTCGCTTTGGCTCCTGACTCGGCTTATCTGACTACCAGCTCTGGTTTTGACTCCTGGCTTGTTATTTGATTTGTGGACTTTTTATTATTTTTTGCTATTTATAAAGGTGTGATTATTTTTGGACTTCTCGTCTCTGATGGTGATTCCTGGCACCCTGACATATAGTATCTTAGATCACTGCTGTTCTGCAATATCACCCTGTGGCTTATGAAACTTATCTTAACTTGCAGTGTGTTTAATAAGCTGGTACGTGTCTATACATGTCAGGGTACTAACCTTGATTACTAACTAGACTCAGATAGTAATGAGCCTAAGAGTACCAATGGGGTATCTTAGTGCTAGGCTTTCAACCTATATCAACAGATAACACTATGTATACAAGTATGTGACAAATAACATTCCACCTATAGTTGTATGGAGTCTCAATTTGCAATGAAACATGATAAAAAAAATCAGACACATTTCATTGGACATGTATAGATAGAGAAGGTTCTAAAGCCTCACAGAGGGGGGGTGGTGGACAGATGCAGCCCAGGTATCAGTGTCATCAAGCTGTCTACAACGATAACGAATAAGACATAATATGAATAATCATTTATCAGTATGACTAGGCAATTGAGACTCCATACAACAACTATAGGTGGAATGTTATTTGTCACATACTTGTATACATAGTGTTATATGTTGATATAGGTTGAAAGCCTAGCACTAAGATACCCCATTGGTAATCTTAGGCTCATTACTATCTGAGTCTAGTTAGTAATCAAGGTTAGTACCCTGACATGCATAGACACGTACCAGCTTATTAAACACACTGCAAGTTAAGATAAAAGTTTCATAAGCCACAGGGTGATATTGCAGAACAGCAGTGATCTAAGATACTATATTTTATTTTCATGTTAAAAGTCTATCAGGCCCATTTATCAAGCTCCGTACGGAGCTTGAAGGGCCGTGTTTCTGGCGAGTCTTCAGACTCGCCAGAAACACAACTTATGAAGCAGCGGTCTAAAGACCGCTGCTCCATAACCCTGTCCGCCTGCTCTGAACAGGCGGACAGGAATCGCCGGACATCAACCCGATCGAATACGATCGGGTTGATTGACAGCTCCCTGCTGGCGGCCGATTGGCCGCGAGTCAGCAGGGGGCGGCGTTGCACCAGCAGCTCTTGTGAGCTGCTGGTGCAATGTTAAATGCGGAGAGCGTATTGCTCTCCGCATTTAGCGAGGTCTTGCGGACCTGATCCGCAGTGTCGGATCAGGTCCGCAAGCCCTTTGATAAATGGGCCTGTATAGATCAAAGAGTGATTTTCCTTAGTAATATTACAAGCTCTGATGGTTTTAGTTTTGGTTCAAGATTCTAGACGTTTTCTTTGGGTTCATATTTAAAGTCCATTAGTCAAAGGGTGATATAATAAAATGGCACTATAAGCAGAATTGTCCGGTTTATAAACACTTTGTTACATAGGAAAGGCAATAGTTAATATTCAAATGTTGCACAATTAACATTGTCCTATAGGAGTCATCTACTTATTTTAAAAGGCAGGGAATTTACCTCCGCAAACTAGCAGCTTTGATAACGGCACCACACAGAAACATGTCCGCTGTATGAGCTGACTCCTATCAGGACAATTCCACCTTCAAATCCACTTTATTTTATGCACGTTTTGGAACTAAGAAAGATTTTAACATTTTTCCGGTGCTCCGCTACTTTGTTTTTCCAGCCCTCTTTGGCAGTCACAGAGAAAGCACCATTAATGTTGTCATACAGACAGTTGCATATTCAGATGTACTTCTATGCTCAGAAACTACAAATTACACTTAATGGGCATGCAACACACATACATCCATGTGGACTACCTACTTCAGTTAATGCTCCTGAAAATCAGAACACTCATTTAAAGGGACATGAAACCCACATTTTTTCTTTCATGATTTAGAAAGAGAATGCAATTTTAAACATCTTTCTAATTTACTTCTACTATCTTATTTGTTTTATTCTCTTTATATTCTTTGCTAAAAAGCATATCTAGATATGCTCAGTAGCTGCTTATTGGTTGCTGCACATAGAAGCCTCATGTGATTGGCTCACCCATGTGCATTGCTTTTTCTTCAACTAAGGATATCTAAAAAATGAAGCAAAATAAATAATAGAAGTAAATTGTAATGTTGTTTAAATTTGTATGTTCTATCTGAATCATGAAAGAAAGATTTTGGGTTTAGTGGCCCTTTAATTTTGAGTACATAAGACTTTTCAAGGATTTTTTTTGCACATTTAACTGCTGCATTTGTAGTTTTCAAACAGTGTCTAGCACATATCTGGTTTAGTTAGTTAAAGGGACATAAAACAAGTTGGGATAGAGACAAAATAAAATATGTACTTTAATTACTTTACCTGCAAATTTATACTGCAGTGCCTCACCATTAACCCTTTCTTTTAAGTTTCTGAATTGTAAAGCTCTAACTCCCCCCACACATCTATTGTTGTTTTGGTAGAATGCAATAGTGAACAGGGATTATCTGATGGAGCAAGCCTAGAAGCTGTGAACTCAGTTGAAATTAAATCAGGAGAAAAATAAGTAGCATCCCCAAAAGTATCAATATTCTCTAGACAAAACAAAGTCTCACCCCACCACGGTAGGGACAAAATATTAAAGCATAACTTTTAATAACGCTTTAAAATATATAAACAAACATTTAAAAACAACACTCACTAGGTGAAAAATATATAGGCAGGTAAGGTCAAGTGAATCCTAATAAGGCTATAATCCTGTTAACCTCAGTTCAGTACAACATGGGTAATTATTCCCATTGATCTGTGTTACACGAATACAAAAGATCCCTTTCTATGGTCTACCGGTGACTCATAAGCCTCCTCTCAAGAGCATAATGGGATGGCAAACTACTAAGCTCACGTGTAACTACCAGAGCAATTATTTAAGAAAGCTGGGTATTCCTGTACTAACCTGGGTAGAAAAAAAACATAACAATTGTTTCAAAAAAACATATTACCAAATAGGTGGAGGTATATAGAAATTATCAATCAGGACCAAACCCTGCCTGTAGGTGCCTGACGCACGTTTCACATTGAAGCTTTGTCAAAGGCAAACTAGTTATGGTAGATCACAGTTTAAATACGCTGCTCCAGTCTATCAAAGCTAGTCACCATTTTCCAGCCAATAGAATTTTAGTTCCAGTTTAAACCACTCACATACCTTTTTAGCACAGAGATTCTAATTCAAGTGTTAACAGCTGATTACTCCTCATAGGTCATATTACAGCACACATAATATTATAGTTGTATTCACAGCCTCATTATTCACAAAGGCATAGTTATATCAGATTTACCATACTAATCATGTGTATAAAGAGTCATATGTATTTTCTTTAACATAACTAAGAACGATATTGATGACTGTTCTCCTTTTTCAGACATATTAGACCTCATCCCAGAACGTACTTGTAAATAAACTAAAGGGCCAAATAACAACATATACTCTCTCAAAAATGTGCTTCACCTAAGTTATTATAACAGTGATTTCTTTGACATCTCTTATTTTGATCACTAATTTTGATCATGGTGATACGTCTGCCCCAAAAGGCCTGTCCGGACTACAAGCCAACTTTTCGTTCCAGAGTTCCTGTTATCCGATTGGTTCGGGGCTTGTCTTCCCCAAACCAATCACGTCAGACATACTCATGAGTAGTATGCCTAACCAGGTAGAATGTTTCTTTAGAGCTGTCAGTCACATGCTCACATACTCATTACAGCCGAGTGATTTGTGGCTTTTGGATAATCAAACTCGGGTCAGGTTTAACATAACCCTCCCTTCAGTGTATTGTTGCCGGGTATGCTAGGCATCGTTCTGTGTTATGAGTACAATAGCCATTATTACGCTCTCTATCCTGCAGTCTGAAAGAAGTTCCTTTACAGCCTACTGTTGTGTCTGTTATTTCTATAACCTGATTGGTTAGGGGCTTGTCTCCCCCATATCAATCATAATTTAACTAGTGAGGTGAATGTCTGGTAGGGACGGGCATTTTTCAGAATCTTTCAGTCAGCTGCTCACCAGCTCATATCAATTGGCTGAATGGTTTATCACCTAGTGTTGGATCTCTGGATGATAGTTAGTTACAGTCAAATGATGCATACAGACCGCTCCCTTAAAGTGAAGGTAAACTTTGATGAATGAAAGTTTTTTTAAAATACTATTAAAAACAGGGGCACTTTCATTCATCAAAGTTTAGAAGGCAGCCGTTTTGATTAAAAACTTACCTTTGTTTTTTCACAGCCAGAGCAGCTTCCCCCACGCGGAGATCCTCTGTTCACACATTATCAATGACTAATCCAGCTTCCTCCAATCACGGCATGGCCTCAGGCAATGACTACCGTGGGGGGAAAGCCATGATTGGAGGAAGCTGGATTAGTCATTGATGACATGTGAAGAGAGGATCTCGGGGTGGGGGAAGCTGCTCTGGCTGTGCAAAGAAGAGAGGTAAGTTTTTAATCAAAACGGCTGCTTTGTAAACTTTAATGAATGAAAGTGCCCCTGTTTTAATAGTATTTTTAAAAAACGGGCTTTCGTTCATCAAAGTTTACCTTCACTTTAATTTAACTCTGATATTAAGGCACAAATTTAGTTCCCTTATAACCATCTGTTCTGTATATAAATGCCATATTGGTTACACAAGAAGCGGTGTGTCTGAAGCAATGGCCATACAATGACTGTGTCTAAACGCTGAAACTTGAAAATTATTTTAAAATACATGCCAGCAATTTTTAAACAATTTTTTTATGCAAACTATTTTTAATTAATTAGCCTTTTTATGATATGCACAGATCTCAACCTGTTTTATGACACTTTAACAGCTAAGCTTGATCAACACAACCCACCATGCAATGTCCAGTAACGGTACCATTAAGTACATGTGAGTGATTAGCCACTAAATTGTCTCCTAGTGTAGTCTAATAGTTATTAGTGTGCATCAAATAATTAAATCTATTTTGTCTCCCATCTAGTTTTGCATTTATTATTTTAAAGCATAATATCTATTTTCAGCATGGTATAGTGAGTGTGTATATGCATACAGCATATGTATGTGTGTATATAATATATGTATATTTTATATATATATATATATATATATATATATATATATATATATATATAGATAGATAGATAGATAGATAGATAGATAGATAGATAGATAGATACACACACTGTACACCTGTTCAATTGCTTGGTAACACAAATTGCTAATTAGCCAATCACATGGCTGCAATTCAATGCATTTAGGCATCTAGACATGGTGAAGATGACTTTCTGAAGCTCAAACTGAGCATCAGAATGGGGAAGAAAGGGGATTTAAGCGACTTTGAACTCGGCATGGTTGTTGGTGCCAGACGGGCTGGTCTGAGATTTTAAAAAACTGCTGATCTTTTGAGATTTTCACGCACAACCATCTCTAGGGTATACAGAGAATGGTCCAAAAAAGAGAAAATATCCACTGGTTTGGTGAGTAATCTCATCCATCTAACGTCAAGGTTTGTGTCTCCCATAAACACTATGGATCAGTATCCCTGTAGATTGTAATCCAACTAATTTCACTGACCTAACATATCAGGAAATTGTCTTTTGTAATGACCTAGTAGGAGATAATGTGAATGGTTCTCCTAAGTAATACTATATTATAGCAAATAGACAATCATAATATATCACGCTATTCTGGTGTAATTTACCCAGAGCTCTCTATATAAGCCAGCCTACATCACATGTTGATTTTAAAGTACCCATTTTTTAATTAAAATATTTAATAAAGTTTGATTTTTAACCAATTTTGATGTGGAAATTCCACAAAGCTGTAATATATCAAAGGGAACAGAGTGCTATTTGTGTATCTTTTCTCACAACATTCTCCGGTTGTAATTAATTAAATGCCTTTCTATCATTTCAAACCACTCATTACAACCAAGGTATGCAGAATACCTGTCACGCCGCGCCACTCTAGCCGTTGCTAGGGGTGCGGCGTCTCCTTCCCTGCTCGTTGCCAGGTGTTGTGTCGGGTCCGGAATGCGTGCAGCGCTGACGTCATTGCCGCATGCTCCTCTCACCCTGATGCCGGTTCGGATGCCTGTGGCGCAAATCCTGCGCCTATGTAAGTCCTGTTACAACGATCTATCACTGCCCAAGTGTAGGTGTTACTTTGTGTGCTCTTGGGTGTGATAGATTGTTGCTTCAATTAGCTTATTTGTGTATGATCCCTGTCTGTCTGACTACTCTGCCTGTTTAACCCCTAAATTGCTGGGTTATATACTGCTGCTGAACTCTGCTTGTCTGACTACTCTGCCCGCTTTACGCCTTAATTGCTGGATTGATATACTGCTGCTGAACTCTGCTTGTCTAACTACTCTGCTTATTAACCCCCGTTGTTCTGGATTGCCTCTTTGTTGCCGAACCATGCCTGCCTGACCATTCTAGTGTTTTGTCCTTGGACTGCTTTACTGTTGCCAAACCCTGCCTGCCTGATCATTCTAGTGGTTTGCCCTTGGATTGCTTTACTGTTGCCAAGCCCTGCCTATCTGACTATTCCAATGATTTGCCTTGGACTGCTCTGCCGTTGCTGCCTGTGGTGAGTGCCGCCTTCCTCATCTTACTAACTTTCTCTGCTCTGGGATATTCCCTATCATTCCAGCTCGACGCAGGGATAACAAGACTACTGGCCAAGTTCGGTCTGATAGAGGAGTATCCCACGAGCATTACCATACCATCTCACAACACGTCAAACCTTGAAGCAGATGGGCTACAGCAGCAGAAGACCACTCCTGTCAGCTAAAAACATGACAATGAGTTCACTGTATTCCAATGGCCTCCACAGTCACCAGATCTCAATCCAATAGAGCACATTTGGGATGTGGTGGAAGGGGAGATTTGCATCATGGATGTGCAGTCGACAAATCTGCCTCAACTGCGTAATGCTATCATGTCAATATGGACCAAAATCTCTGAGGAATGTTTCCAACACTTTGTTAAATCTATGCCACGAAGAATTAAATCAGTTCTGAAGGCAAAAGGGGGTCCAACCCGATACTAGCAAGGTGTACCTAATAAAGTGGCCGGTGAGTGTATGTGTGTGTGTATATGTGTGTGTATATATATATATATATATATATATATATATATATATATACACACACACAAACAAAAAGGTATTAGCGCACATCCATTTTCAATATGGCCATATTATGCTTAGCCAGTCACCAACTTACAAGGTGCCCCAATATAGACTGGTCCTAACACTACAGTCCTTTGCCTTAGAGGGCTGAACCATTCCTGCTTTTACTCTTCATAATAGAATGAGACTCCCTGGCTTAATATTCACAACTCTATTACACTGTCATGAGCACACCTGAGCTTGGGTGGGGTGCTTTAACCAATGGGAGTTGGTCAGTCTCCCTGATTATGTTATATACTAGTCTTAAAGCCTGTGTACACGGGCCATTTTTTGCAGTACAGCGGTCCCACCCCTTGCTCTCTCTCTATCCCCCCTGTCTTTTATGCTCTCTCTATCCCCCCTGTCTTTTATGCTCTCTCTATCCCCCCTCTCTTTTGCTCTCTCTTTCTCCCCTCTCTTTTGCTCTCTCTCTCCCCTCTCTTTTGCTCTCTCTTTCTCTCCCCCTCTCTTTTTACTCACTCTCTCTCTCCCCCTCTCTTTTTACTCACCCTCTCCCCCCTCTCTTTTGCCCTCTCTCTTTTGCTCTCTCTCTCTCTCTCTCCCCCCTCTCTTTTGCTCTCTCTCTCCCCCTCTCTTTTGCTCTCTCTCCCCCTTTTTTGCTGTCTCTCTCCCTCTCTTTTGCTCTCTCTCTTTCCCCTTCTCGGTTGCTCTCTCTCTCCTCTCTTTAACTCTCTCTCACTTTCTCTCTTTTGCTCTCTCTCCCCCTCTCTTTTGCGCTCTCTGTCTCCCCCTCTCTTTTACTCTCTCCCCTTTCTTTTTCTCTCTCTACCCTCTCTCTCTTTTGCTCTCTCTCTCCCCTCTCTCTTTTGCTGTATCTCTCCCTTTCTTTTGCTGTCTCTCTCCATCTATTTTGCTCTCTCTCTCCTCTCTTTTGCTGTCTCTCTCCCTCTCTTTTGCTCTCTCTCCCCCTCTCTTTCGCGCTCTCCCCCCTCTCTTTTGCTCTCTCTCTCCCCTCTCTCTTTTGCTGTATCTCTCCCTCTTTTGCTCTCTCCCCCCTCTCTTTTGTTGTCTCTCTCCATCTATTTTGCTCTCTCCCCCTCTCTTTTGCGTGCTCTCTCTTTTACTCTCTCCCCTTTCTTTTGCTCTCTCTATCCCCCTCTTTTTTTCTCTCTCTCTCCCCCCTCTCTTATGCTCTCTCCCAACCCTCTTTTTTGTTCTCTCTCTCCCCTCTCTCTTTTGCTCTCTCTCTCCCTCTCTTTTGCTGTCTCTCTCCCTCTCTTTTGCTCTCTCTCCCCTCTCTTTTGCGCTCTCTATCTCCCCCTCTCTTTTGCTCTCTCTCCCCTCTCTCTTTTACTGTATCTCTCCCTCTTTTTTTCTCTCCCCCTCTCTTTTGCTGTCTCCCCCCTCTCTTTTGCTGCCTCTCTCCATCTCTTTTGCTCTCTCTCCTCCCCTCTTTTTGCTCTCTCTCTCCACCCTCATTTTTGCTCTCTCCCCCTCTCATTTGCTCTCTCTCCCCTCTCTCTTTTGCTGTCTCTCTTCCTCTCTTTTGCTGTCTCTCTTCTGCTCTCTCTCCCCCTCTTTTGCTCTCTCTCTCCCCCTCTTCTGCTCTCTCCCCTCTCTCTTTTGCTGTCTCTCTTCCTCTCTTTTGCTGTCTCTCTTCCTCTCTTTTGCTGTCTCTCCCCCTCTTTTGCTCTCTCTCTCTCCCCCTCTTCTGCTCTCTCTCTCCCCTCTCTCTTTTGCTGTCTCTCTTCCTCTCTTTTGCTCTCTATCACCCTCTTTTGCTCTCTATCACCCTCTTTTGCTCTCTATCACCCTCTTTTGCTCTTTCTCTCTCCCCCTCTTCTGCTCTCTCTATCCCCCCTCTCTTTTGCTCTCTCTTTCTCTCCTCTCTTTTGCTCTCTCTCTCCCCTCTCTTTTGCTCTCTCTCTCTCCCCCTCTCTTTTTACTCCCCCTCTCCCCCCTCTCTTTTGCTCTCTCTCTTCCCCATCTCTTTTGCCCTCTCTCTTTTAATCTCTCTCTCTCCCCCCTCTCTTTTGCTCTATCTCTCCGCCTCTCTTTTGCTCTCTCTCCCCCTTTTTTGCTGTCTCTCTCCCTCTCTTTTGCTCTCTCTCTTTCCCCCTCTCGGTTGCTCTCTCTCTCCTCTCTTTCACTCTCTCTCACTTTCTCTCTTTTGCTCTCTCTCCCCCTCTCTTTTGCGCTCTCTGTCTCCCCCTCTCTTTTACTCTCTCCCCTTTCTTTTTCTCTCTCTACCCTCTCTCTTTTGCTCTCTCTCTCCCCTCTCTCTTTTGCTGTATCTCTCCCTCTCTTTTGCTGTCTCTCTCCATCTATTTTGCTCTCTCTCTCCCCCCTCTCTCTTTTGCTGTATCTCTCCCTCTCTTTTGCTCTCTCCCCCCTCTCTTTTGTTGTCTCTCTCCATCTATTTTGCTCTCTCCCCCTCTCTTTTGCGTGCTCTCTCTTTTACTCTCTCCCCTTTCTTTTGCTCTCTCTATCCCCCTCTTTTTTTCTCTCTCTCTCTCCCCCCTCTCTTATGCTCTCTCCCAACCCTCTCTTTCACTTTCTCTCTTTTGCTCTCTCTCCCCCTCTCTTTTGCTGTCTCTCTCCCTCTCTTTTGCTCTCTCTCTTTCCCCCTCTCGGTTGCTCTCTCTCTCCTCTCTTTCACTCTCTCTCACTTTCTCTCTTTTGCTCTCTCTCCCCCTCTCTTTTGCGCTCTCTGTCTCCCCCTCTCTTTTACTCTCTCCCCTTTCTTTTTCTCTCTCTACCCTCTCTCTCTTTTGCTCTCTCTCTCCCCTCTCTCTTTTGCTGTATCTCTCCCTTTCTTTTGCTGTCTCTCTCCATCTATTTTGCTCTCTCTCTCCTCTCTTTTGCTGTCTCTCTCCCTCTCTTTTGCTCTCTCTCCCCCTCTCTTTCGCGCTCTCCCCCCTCTCTTTTGCTCTCTCTCTCCCCTCTCTCTTTTGCTGTATCTCTCCCTCTTTTGCTCTCTCCCCCCTCTCTTTTGTTGTCTCTCTCCATCTATTTTGCTCTCTCCCCCTCTCTTTTGCGTGCTCTCTCTTTTACTCTCTCCCCTTTCTTTTGCTCTCTCTACCCCCCTCTTTTTTTCTCTCTCTCTCCCCCCTCTCTTATGCTCTCTCCCAACCCTCTCTTTTGTTCTCCCTCTCCCCTCTCTCTTTTGCTCTCTCTCTCCCTCTCTTTTGCTCTCTTTCTCCCTCTCTTTTGCTCTCTCTCCCCCTCTCTTTTGCGCTCTCTATCTCCCCCTCTCTTTTGCTCTCTCTCCCCCTCTCTTTTGCTCTCTCTCCCCTCTCTCTTTTACTGTATCTCTCCCTCTTTTTTTCTCTCCCCCTCTCTTTTGCTGTCTCCCCCCTCTCTTTTGCTGCCTCTCTCCATCTCTTTTGCTCTCTCTCCTCCCCTCTTTTTGCTCTCTCTCTCCACCCTCACTTTTGCTCTCTCCCCCTCTCATTTGCTCTCTCTCTCTCTCTCCCCTCTCTCTTTTGCTGTCTCTCTTCCTCTCTTTTGCTGTCTCTCTTCTGCTCTCTCTCCCCCTCTTTTGCTCTCTCTCTCTCTCCCTCTTCTGCTCTCTCCCCTCTCTCTTTTGCTGTCTCTCTTCCTCTCTTTTGCTGTCTCTCCCCCTCTTTTGCTCTCTCTCTCCCCCTCTTCTGCTCTCTCCCCTCTCTCTTTTGCTGTCTCTCCCCCTCTCTTTTGCGCTCTCTGTCTCCCCCTCTCTTTTACTCTCTCCCCTTTCTTTTTCTCTCTCTACCCTCTCTCTCTTTTGCTCTCTCTCTCCCCCTCTCTTTTGCTCTCTCTCCCCCTTTTTTGCTGTCTCTCTCCCTCTCTTTTGCTCTCTCTCTTTCCCCTTCTCGGTTGCTCTCTCTCTCCTCTCTTTCACTCTCTCTCACTTTCTCTCTTTTGCTCTCTCTCCCCCTCTCTTTTGCGCTCTCTGTCTCCCCCTCTCTTTTACTCTCTCCCCTTTCTTTTTCTCTCTCTACCCTCTCTCTCTTTTGCTCTCTCTCTCCCCTCTCTCATTTGCTGTATCTCTCCCTTTCTTTTGCTGTCTCTCTCCATCTATTTTGCTCTCTCTCTCCTCTCTTTTGCTGTCTCTCTCCCTCTCTTTTGCTCTCTCTCCCCCTCTCTTTCGCGCTCTCCCCCCTCTCTTTTGCTCTCTCTCTCCCCTCTCTCTTTTGCTGTATCTCTCCCTCTTTTGCTCTCTCCCCCCTCTCTTTTGTTGTCTCTCTCCATCTATTTTGCTCTCTCCCCCTCTCTTTTGCGTGCTCTCTCTTTTACTCTCTCCCCTTTCTTTTGCTCTCTCTACCCCCTCTTTTTTTCTCTCTCTCTCCCCCCTCTCTTATGCTCTCTCCCAACCCTCTCTTTTGTTCTCCCTCTCCCCTCTCTCTTTTGCTCTCTCTCTCCCTCTCTTTTGCTCTCTTTCTCCCTCTCTTTTGCTCTCTCTCCCCCTCTCTTTTGCGCTCTCTATCTCCCCCTCTCTTTTGCTCTCTCTCCCCCTCTCTTTTGCTCTCTCTCCCCTCTCTCTTTTACTGTATCTCTCCCTCTTTTTTTCTCTCCCCCTCTCTTTTGCTGTCTCCCCCCTCTCTTTTGCTGCCTCTCTCCATCTCTTTTGCTCTCTCTCCTCCCCTCTTTTTGCTCTCTCTCTCCACCCTCACTTTTGCTCTCTCCCCCTCTCATTTGCTCTCTCTCTCTCCCCTCTCTCTTTTGCTGTCTCTCTTCCTCTCTTTTGCTGTCTCTCTTCTGCTCTCTCTCCCCCTCTTTTGCTCTCTCTCTCTCTCCCTCTTCTGCTCTCTCCCCTCTCTCTTTTGCTGTCTCTCTTCCTCTCTTTGCTGTCTCTCTTCCTCTCTTTTGCTGTCTCTCCCCCTCTTTTGCTCTCTCTCTCCCCCTCTTCTGCTCTCTCCCCTCTCTCTTTTGCTGTCTCTCTTCCTCCCTTTTGCTCTCTATCACCCTCTTTTGCTCTCTATCACCCTCTTTTGCTCTTTCTCTCTCCCCCTCTTCTGCTCTCTCTCTCCCCCCTCTCTTTTGCTCTCTCTCAACCTCTTTTGCACTCTCCCCCCTCTCTTTTGATGTCTCTCTCCCTCTCTTTATCCCCCCTCTTCTGCTCTCTCTATCCCCCCTCTTTAGAGCTCTCTGTCTCTCATGGCAGTAGGCCATGGCATCCGTCCACGCCCGACCCGTTTTATATGGTGTTTTGGGGAAGCTTAAAGGGACATTCCAGTCAATATTTAAATGCACATAGATGAATTACATATTTGAATAGAAACAAATTTGCAATATAGATGTATTGGCAAAAATGATTCTAGTTAAAGTTATCACTATTTTAGTGTTAACATTTTCTCTGCATGTGCATGTGAAGCATAACTAGATATTCTCACAGCACCAGCAATTTAAATACTGCAGCTGTTTATAGCACATTTGAGGCTTGTATCATGTTAGCATTTAACAAACTGAGTCATTACCAGATATTAAAAGCACCTTAGGCTCTCTGAGCAAGTGCTGTGTTTAAAATGCTGGTGCACGGTGCATACTTAAATACACGTTTGAAACAGCTATAGCTTTTATTAGAAGCATTTTTGCTAATGCATGTATATTACAAAAATGCTTCTATTCAAAACTGAAATGAATCCATGTAAAGTAAATTTTTGGCTGGAATGTCCCTTTAATAAAATTCTCTATTAAATGCGATAAAAAGTTGTTAATTTTCTTTGCTTAATCCAGACATTACAACATTATATAAACTTGACAACAGATCTAGTGTTTGTAAAAAAAAAACATAATTTATGCTTACCTGATAAATTTATTTCTCTTGTAGTGTATCCAGTCCACGGATCATCCATTACTTGTGGGATATTCTCCTTCCCAACAGGAAGTTGCAAGAGGATCACCCACAGCAGAGCTGCTATATAGCTCCTCCCCTCCATATCCAGTCATTCGACCGAAACAAGCCGAGAAAGGAAAAACCATAGGGTGCAGTGGTGACTGAAGTTTAATTAAATTTAGACCTGCCTTAAAAGGACAGGGCGGGCCGTGTACTGGATACACTACAAGAGAAATAAATTTATCAGGTAAGCATAAATTATGTTTTCTCTTGTTAAGTGTATCCAGTCCACGGATCATCCATTACTTGTGGGATACCAATACCAAAGCTAAAGTACACGGATGATGGGAGGGACAAGGCAGGAACTTAAACGGAAGGAACCACTGCCTGTAGAACCTTTCTCCCAAAAACAGCCTCCGAAGAAGCAAAAGTATCAAATTTGGAAAATTTGGAAAAAGTATGAAGCGAAGACCGTCTCAGCCTTGCAAATCTGTTCAACAGAGGCCTCATTTTTAAAGGCCCAGGTGGAAGCCACAGCTCTAGTGGAATGAGCTGTAATCCTTTCAGGAGGCTGCTGTCCAGCAGTCTCATAGGCTAAACGGATTATACTCCGAAGCCAAAAAGAAAGAGAGGTTGCCGAGGCCTTTTGACCTCTCCTCTGTCCAGAGTAAACGACAAACAGGTTAGATGTTTGGCGAAAATCTTTAGTAGCCTGTAAGTAAAACTTCAAGGCACGGACTACGTCTAGATTATGCAAAAGACGTTCCTTCTTTGAAGAAGGATTAGGACATAATGATGGAACAACAATCTCTTGATTGATATTCTTGTTAGAAACCACCTTAGGTAAAAACCCAGGTTTTGTACGCAGAACAATACACCACTCTCCTCTTACTACGTCCATCTTTGTTGAGAGTTGCAAGAGAATGACTGGATATGGCAGTGAGGGGAGGAGCTATATAGCAGCTCTGCTGTGGGTGATCCTCTTGCAACTTCCTGTTGGGAAGGAGAATATCCCACAAGTAATGGATGATCCGTGGACTGGATACACTTAACAAGAGAAATATATATATTTTGGAAACAGGAAAGATTTTTATATGAGCAGTTTTGTTTTTTGTCATAACGAAATCACAGAGCATGATACTGTATATTTTGTAAGGAACAGGCGATTATTTTGGATTGAAGAGTACAATCCTACTTTCTACAGGGCAGAGATGAAAGAAAAACAGTGAACTGTTGCAGCTTACATTTTGTGCAAATCCTAATAAAACATTTATATTCCTACAATTTAATGTGATATCAGTAGTCATTGTGTTAAACCTGAATAATACCATTTGAGTAAAACATAATATTTACACTTGTTCATTTGTAAATCTTAATACTAACATGTTAACAGGACAGTTATATTGTTTTCTATTTCAACAATATTCCAGTTTACTGCTGTTATCAAATGTTCTTTGTTCTCTAGGTATCCTTAGTTGAAGAGTAAACCTAAATAGGCTGATAAGATCTTAGGAGCGTGCATGTATTGTTTTGCAAACACTGCTACCAGATGCCTAAAGACACATTTCTATATCCAATTTGTTTAAGTGTAAAGAGACAGTAAAGTCATAATTGGACATTCATGACTTAGACAGAGCATACAATTTTAAACAACTTTCCAATTTACTTTTATTATTTAATTAGCTTCCCTCTCTTGTTATCCTTTGCTGAAAGGTTCATCTAGGAAAGCTCAGGAGCAGCAAATAACCTAAGTTCTAGCTGCTGATTGGTGGCTGCATATATATACCGATTGTCATTGGCTCACCCATTTAGAAACCAGTAGTGCATTGCTGCTCCTTCCACAAATGATACCAAGAGAATGAAGGAAATTTGATAATAGAAGTAAACTGGAAAGTTGTTTAAAATTGTACGTTCTACCTAAATCATGAAAGAACATTTTTGGGTTTCATGTCTCTTTAATTTTGACTTTACTGTCCCTTTAAATAAATTTAAGGAGAAAAAAAGTGCAAAGATACATTTTTGTAGCAGACTCCATGGGTCTCTCATTGTTGTGAAATCAATTAAAATTCCGTGATATATCACAATATAAAGGATATAAGTCCCAAAAAATCGCTTTCGCCCAATCCAGTTTCTGTGCGTTTCTGCAAGTAAAAATATGCACATATAGTGTAGTATGTCTTGACTATAAAAAACGCATTTTGCTGTATTGGAATTCAGATTTTCAGAGGAATTTTGAAGATGATGGAGTGCTAGACCCCACCCCTTTAAATAAAGCCCCGCCCTCAGATGGCTCTGCCCATATTACATTGTGTATGTATATATATATATATATATATATATATATATGTATATATATATATATATATATACATACACAATTACATTCTAAAATAGCATGATCACACAAATAAAAGAATGTATTTGGTAAATACATCTTAGACATAAACCTATACACACATAAACATACACGCATGTATACACCTATACACACACATGCATACACCTATACACACACAAACATACACCCATGCATACATCTATACACACACATGCATACACTTATACACACAAACATACACATGCATACACCTATACACACATGCATACATATATACACACACACACACATGCATACACCTATACATACACCTATACATACACATATGCATACATCTATATACACACACACTATACACACATGCATATACCTATACACACACAAACATGCACATATGCATACACCTATACACACAAACACACAAACATACATACACCTATACATACACATATGCATACATCTATATACACACACATGCATACGGCTATACACACACAAACATACACCCATGCATACACTTATACACACACATGCATACACCTATACACACAAACATACACATGCATACACCTATACACACATGCATATATATACACACACACACACACACACAAAAATACACACATGCATGCATCTATACACACACACAAACATACACATATGCATACACCTATACACACACAAACATGCATACACCTATACATACATGCACCTATACACACAAAAACATACACATATGCATACATCTATACACACACACACTATACACATATGCATACACCTATACACACACATGCATACACCTATACACACACAAACATACACACATTCATACACCAATACATACACATGCATACACCTATACACACACAAACATACACATATGCATACATCTGTACACACACACACTATACACATATGCATACACCTATACACACACATGCATACACCTATACACACACAAACATACACACATTCATACACCAATACATACACATGCATACACCTATACACACACAAACATACACATATGCATACATCTATACACACACACACTATACACATATGCATACACCTATACATACACATGCATACACCTATACACACACAAACATACACATATGCATACATCTATATACACACACACTATACACACATGCATACACCTATACACACACATGCATACACCTATACACACACACATGCATACACCTATACACACACAAACATGCACATATGCATACACCTATACACACACATGCATACATCTATACACACACAAACATACACACATACATACACCTATACACACACAAACATAAACACATACATACACCTATACATACACATGCATACACACATACATACACCTATACATACACATGCATACACCTATTCACACATACATACACATGCATACACCTATACACATACAAACATCTATATACACACACATATGCATACACCTATACACACATGCATATACCTATACACACATGCATACACCTATACACACACATGCATACACCTATAGACACACACATGCATACATCTATATACACAGTACACACACACATGCATACACATATGCATACACCTATACACACACATGCATACACCTATAGACACACACATGCATACATCTATATACACAGTACACACACACATGCATACACACATGCATACACCTATACACACACATGCATACACCTATAGACACACGCATGCATACATCTATATACACAGTACACACACACATGCATACACATATGCATACACCTATACACACACATGCATACACCTATAGACACACACATGCATACATCTATATACACAGTACACACACACATGCATACACATATGCACACACCTATACACACACATGCATACACCTATAGACACACACATGCATACATCTATATACACAGTACACACACACATGCATACACCTATGCATACACCTATACACACACATGCATACACCTATAGACACACACATGCATACATCTATATACACAGTACACACACACATGCATACACATATGCACACACCTATACACACACATGCATACACCTATAGACACACACATGCATACATCTATATACACAGTACACACACACATGCATACACCTATGCATACACCTATACACACACATGCATACACCTATAGACACACACATGCATACATCTATATACACAGTACACACACACATGCATACACATATGCATACACCTATAGACACACACATGCATACATCTATATACACAGTACACACACACATGCATACACATATGCATACACCTATACACACACATGCATACATCTATATACACAGTACACACACACACACATGCATACACATATGCATACACCTATAGACACACACATGCATACATCTATATACACAGTACACACACACATGCATACACATATGCATACACCTATACACACACACACACGCATACACATACGCAGTGGAGTACCTCTAATTAAGCATTGAAGTGCTAAAGCCTCCACAAGCACATCTGAGAAAAACATTCCAAAGGTATATAAAATAAACTGAAAAGATTTTCTTCACCAAGCATACATCATTTACATGTAACCAGTTGATTTAATGTCCTTTTAACTGAAGCTTTTTAATATGGCCATCAGGAAAATACAGATGTTCAAAATAAAATTACAGCAAATGACTTCACAGTTCACAGAGATTGATATTCCATAAACAATTACACAAGACCCAGCACAGTTTTTGTAGAGAGCGGTTTACGTTTAAAAAATTAAAATAAAGCAGCCAAGCAGGGTGTCTATATTTCATTATGGGAATTAGTACTATTTAAGCTTCAACCTAAAACAGGGATGTCTTCAATATTAGAAAAAATGTATCTTAATCGGAATTTACTTCCGACAAGGCAGATCAAATAATATGATTTGTGATGCCTGGACACTGGTCAAACTCAAGTCCAAATGACATAAACAACATGCAATTGTAAAATAGGGACCTCAACCAGTTATGTAGAAATAGTGCAACAAGTCCATTCAGTAATTGGAAGCTAAAATAGCAGAGATTAAGGATCATACATAAGATCAATGAAAATAGTTAATTTTCCAGAAATGTTTAATTATGCATGGTAAAATAATTTGCACTGTACTTTCATTATTTTTCTCCTAGCTTACATGTAATTTAAACTCTGAAATTGTTTTCTTTTTTTTTTCTTTCTACTCACCAGACTGGCTGGAAAGCATCCTACAGCAATCAGAACTCTGCCACACAGTCTACACAATGATTGTTTGATCAATGCATGAGATTATTTATATATGACTCTATTTGACCACAAGAAATGAGGCGAGATAAATCTCCTTGACAATTCAAATATTGCTAACAAAACTACATTTTAAACTATTGTAAAATATATGCAATTTTTTTTTTGCAGCATACTGCTTTTCCAAAGGGATATAATCAAGGTATAAACTATTCAAAAGTGAGGTACTAAAATGGAACTTGGTCTAAATATTAAACTTTATAACAAAACACCTTATAGCCTTAAAGGGATACTAAACCCACATGTTGTCTTTCATGATTCAGGTAGAGCATGCAATTTTAAGCAACTTTCTATTTTACTCCTATTATCATTTTTTCTTCGTTCTCTTTCTATCTTTATTTAAAAAGCAGGAATGAAAAGCTTAGAAACCAGACCTGTTGGTGGCTACATTGGTGAAGTTTCAGTTTGACTTTAGTGTTCCTTTAACAAGAAAGAATGTTTTAACAAACTTTCCTACATGAACTAATTGGTATAACAAATTAATAAAATTGTAGACGCCAAAAATAGTATATGGTGGCCCCTGGTTAGTTATAGTAATTTGTAAACATACTGTACATACCATTATTATATGGTGTCTGAGGTGATACATGACACCCTCTTATTATACTGTTTACTCACTACACTAGGGTTGTCACCTCAGCCATGTTTTCCGGACACTTATGAGTTACACATGCTGCAGGGTGTGCAGGGCGGAACATGTATTGTGTTTCTGAACAGCACTATTCATATTCTTTCCTGCACACCCTGCAGCATGTGTAACTTATAAGTGTTCTGTATTTTAAGGGATGGGTACAACTGGTTGGCACTGCAGGTCAAATGGCACAGCAATGCCAAGGTGGTGGGCTGGTATTTACCTGTCCAGAAAGACAATTTGCTATGGGGGTTATTGGCATGGCAAGCTGTTTGAGAAATTTTGAAACACGGCGGGCAAATAACTAAAAAACATGGGTAAGGGAAAAAAGGGTTTAGCTGAGGCTATTATAAGCTTAAAAACTGAATGAAAGGTGACAGTTATGTTAGTATAAGGGTTAATAAATCCAGAGACCTAGGGAACCATGGCTTATAACTTTGTAGATTATTCCACATATGTCTATATATAATATTCTTAGCTGGATCGTCAAAAGAATATGTTAAACATATATTTATAGGCAAGCAAAAGTGCAATAATAATATTTCCTAATACATTACAACAATTCCTCTTTGAATTTTTATGTCCTTTTTAAAGTGAATGTAAATTTTGATGCTAAAGTGCCCGGTTTTTAAAAATTTGATTAAAAACAGGGGCGGCTGTCAAGTTTAAAAGGCAAGTATTTTTTCACCACGAGTGAAATGTAAATCTTTATGAATTAAAGTGCCCCTGTTTTTAATCAAACTTTTAAAAACCGGGCACTTTAGCATCAAAATTTATATTCCCTTTAAGGATTTTGTAATGGCCAATAGATTAAAGTGATGGTAAATTTCAGACTATAAGAATGTTGCAATGAGAAATATATTGTTTTGCAAGTAAAACCACATTTATTTTTAAAGTTTATATATATTTTATAATAAAAGCTTTATAATCCTAATTGGTATTGTCTGTTCTTCTGCCCCCCATCATTTCCTCTCTTGGCTGGGCTGTAATGTATACAGCGGTCATCTCCACTCTCTACATAGGTTTTCTAAGGGCTTTAAAGGGACTGGCCTCCATGATTGTCATATGACACACATGTTGATTGGAGGTTCACTGAAATTGTCTTTAAAAAAAAAAGAGTTCATCCATGTGGGCCGGAATAATATTGTAATATAAACATTACTATATAAACTAATTTAACCCTTGCACAGATGGATGGATTAAAAACAAAAAAGTATACATATACTTTTTTAATGGCAAAGATTACATTTATGACATTTGATTGGTTAAAGTTTACCATCACTTTAACATGAGACAATAACACTGGATACAGACTGCAAAAGAAGACAAAGGTCCACTAGGAAGTTAAAGAAAAGGGTTTTGCTTGACTTAGTGCTTTTGTTTATTCGTCATTTCATGTACAGTGCTTAATGCTTCATTTACAACATATGCTGAACACACCCTAAGCACTGCTTGTCCCTAACATGGATTTATAAGAACTGTTTCTGTTCTAGCTTTAAAACTTATATTTTTCATGCTCACGTAGAGATACAGGGGCATATGTATCAAGCTCCGATTGGAGCTTGATGGCCCCTGTTTCTGGCGAGTCTTCAGACTCACCAGAAACAGCAGTTATGAAGCAGCGGTCACAAAGACCGCTGCTCCATAACCTGTCCGCCTGCTCTGAGCAGGCAGACAGACATCGCCGGAAATCAACCCGATCGAGTACGATCGGGTTGATTGACACCCCCTGCTGGCGGCCTATTGGCCGCGAGTCAGCAGGGGCGGTGTTGCACTAGCAGCTCTTGTGAGCTGCTGGTGCAATGCTGAATACGTCGAACGTATTGCTCGCCATATTCAGCGAGGTCTGGCGGACCTGATTCGCAGTGTCGGATCAGCTCCACCAGACCTTGATAACCTGGGGCCACAGTCTGTTTCATTTTATTTGAAAATGTGTATTACAAGCAAATACAGGGGACGGCGATGGGGACAACATTTGCCCCATCATACGCTAACCTGTATGTATCCCACTTTGAAAACAATTTAATTTGGAAAAATAATCCCTATGAGAAAAATATTGTGAAATATTATCGCTTCATAGACGATATAATACTTATATGGAAAGGTTCGGTAGATACCATATCTGAATTCATTACTTATATGAATAATAATACGTACAATTTAACATTTACTCATGAAATTTCTATTACATCTATATCTTTTTTAGACTTGACACTTTTTTGTGATGATATCAATAGAGCAGTGGCAGTTAAGAATTACCATAAACCCACCGATAGAAATGGGTTATTAAATGCCAATAGTGGCCATCTTAAACAGTGGAAAAGCAATATCCCACTGGGACAATTCCAACGTATTAAACGTAACTGCACTTTTAATGAGGATTATAATAGGGAGGCAGATGTTCTAACTAAAAAATTTTTAGACAAAAGATATGATCTTGATCTTCTAAATACAGCTAAGAGTAGAGTGGATAGCATTAACAGATCAGATCTGGTTAAAACTAAAAACAAGTCCCTATCTAAAACTGATGGTTCTAATGAAAAACCACCAAAATTTGTAACTAAATATAACAATCAGCATCATAAAATTAAAAATATTTTAACTAAACATTGGAATGTCTTGAAACTAGACCCTATCCTGAATGATATTTTAGGTCCAAAACCAGATATAATTTATAGGAAAAATAGAGACATTAAAAACCACATTGCTCCCACTAAATTACGCCAACCGATTAAAGGTGCTTCATCAACCAGTGGATCACTAACCAGCTGGTGTGGAGGGCCGGTGGGCCTTTTTCCTTGTAAATATAAAGAATGTATCATGTGTCCCAGAATTTCAGATAAAAATGCCTCTTTTGTAAATTATGATGGTAGTAGGATCTACAACTGTAAGCATAGATATACATGTCATACCACATTTGTAGTATATCAACTATCCTGCAAATGTGGGAAAATCTATATAGGGCGTACTAAACGCAAAATTAAATATAGACTAAGGGAGCACATTCGAAATATAGAGGCAGGCTTTGAAAATCACAGCGTGTCTCATCACTTCAAGTACTACCATAACCAAAATCCTGAAGACCTTGCAGTTAGTATAGTAGAATGGGTGCCTCTGAACAAGTGGGACACCAATCGTCTTTTGAGATTAAGACGAAGAGAGACCTATTGGATCAAGACTTTAGATTGCCTTGATCCAAAGGGACTGAATATAGAACTTGATATAGCAGCATTTATATGAATGTGATCACAGTTCTTGGCCAACATATTACTATAAGGTCAGGGCTCATAGAATCTCTACTATTTGAAACTATTGCATTACCCACTATCTTATAATATATTTTTAAAATATATTTTTCAATTTTACGTTGAATTTTTATTTTTATTTATATTTATATTCTCAATGGGATTTACAGCACAAGTTTTTGGTCTTTTTTACAGATTATTTTATGGTGTAATACATAGAAGCTTTTAGCAGTGCAGATTGTAGTATATAGTGTTCATATACTGTTTATTTTAATATATAGGGTTGGTATGAACTTGTAAGATAGGATATTGTGTGTATATATGTATTAGATGGGAATATGAATTCTTATTATAACCTGTTGGTCATTAAGTATTACTCACATACCCACATGGTTCAATGTATTAATTTTTTTTTTTTATTATTATTACATATATTGATTATTATCATTTATTATCATATTAGTATATTTATATATACATTTTATTATTTGTTCATTTTAAATTTTGAGTGTTAATCATTATTTTGCAGGAATCATATGTGGATATGGTATTGTGTGTATTTTTATATATGATATGAACTCTCAATCAATATTACTATTGTATAGATATTAGATCAACAATTTGTATACCCGTTAGGTTTTTTATTCATGTTTATGTATATGTAATCCATTTTTATGATTAGCGATATTTTAGTACTCTTACCACAGTTTTTAACATAACTTGTTTTAATATGAAGTTTTTATGTGTGTTGTATAATATTTTATTGCATATCTATTAGTTTGTTCAAACTTTCTAGAGCTGTGAAGTACAAATAACATGGCGATTAATCATTATTAATTTGCCTCGTTTAGCAATTGGAGGATATCCGGTTGCTTGCTAACATATAACTCCCGGCTCCTGTTGTATCTTTAGTTCTTGAGAAAGTCCCGTCGTACGGGACGAAACGCGTAGAACGTAGCTTTATGAACATTCTATTTTTCACCCAGTGAAGCCACCGTAGGTCCTCGTGTGCAGTGAGCTCAGCACTAGGGGTTCTCCTATTGGTACTGAGCTGAGGGTGTGTGGAGGTGTGTCCCTGACGCAGCGGTTAGAGATATCGGAGTACCCGCTGTTACATTTACTGAAATTGGACGCTTACAAACCACGAAGGGACATTTTGATGATCCATCAAAATACAACTGGACCCTAGCCATACGTGTATGAGGGACAACTTTAATTTTGATGTGCCTGTTTTTATCTTAACTCTTGTGAGTATATTATCTTGTGTGTTTCACCTGAATAAATATTTCTACACTTGAATCGCGTCCTGCGCTTCTCTCCTTTCATCCTATTCTAGAAATTGCACTTTGGAGATTCGTCTCGTTAAGAGGAGCAGCGGAACATTCAAGATATAGGATTATCACTTCTTTGCTGGGTCAGGAATTTACAGACCGGCATTCTGCAAAGACATTTTATCCTTTATAGGACTGTGGCTTTCCATACACCGCAACATTTAATATATGCAGGTTTTTTCTTATTTTTTCATCTTTCTAAATAGTATTAACCTATTAGTAATATTATTTATGTGCTTCTACCAACATCTATAGTGTTATATTCAATACCTGTTGTTTTTTATATACTTTTATTTAAGGTTATTTTGCGCTATTTCATTGCTCTTGTCGAGCAATTTTGAGTGTTTATATCTGTTATTTTGTTTTGGGAGTAGCTGCATTATACCTTAATCAATGGCTGAATCCACTTTAGATATTAACACTTTTGGAGTTAACCAATCAAGGGAAAATAGACAACGTTCTGTAAATTTACTCCAGAGTCAACCTACTAATGCTCACACAGATGACCCTATTCAGTATTTTAGAGATCTTGAAAGATTATTATTAAAAGATGCCAAAGAATGGCAAGATCTTGTACTGCTGGATAATTATATATTACACAAGGTTATACCAAGAGGGCTAAGAATATTCAAATTTCCGGCATTTAATCTTGATGAAGTGGAATATCAGCTGGAATGGGAACAAATTTTGCACAACTGTTCCACGGCCCTCATTAAACTGTTAATCAAATACAGGGAGTGTAAATTAGCTAACTTGAAAATAGAAATAGATACATTAATGGTACAAATTCAACCTTATGAAAACATTCAAAAATGGAAAGATTTAAATGTAAACATCCAAAATAGGGTTGATATTTATGCCAAAGAGCTGGAAGGTATCAAAATTAAAAAATTACAAAGGGACCTAGAGGATTTTAAAACAGATCAGGTATTCTCATATAAGAAAAAAACCCAGGACAATAACAATCACAAAGATAGAAAGAGTGAAGTTTCTAGAAGTAGTAATAGTAACTCTTCACAGAAGGAGAAAACAGATAGCACTTTTAACAAGCAGCATAGAACAAGACCTGAGGGTAACAACTGGTATAATTCTAAAGGGGAAAATATAAGACACAACCCTAATGGTGGGTATAACCCGAATAATTATTTTAGGAATAGCAATAATAACATAAATAATAATAACAATTATTATAAGAACAACCATCAGGGTTATAAGAATCAGCATTTTAACTATAGTAGGGAACAACCAAGGGGACATTATGAGCCCAATTCCCATTTTAACACTAGACAGTATGAACAAGAGCATTCTGGATTTTACACAACAGATACTTTTTCTGATACAAATAGGGGTGGGAATCTCCACATACATGAACCCTATAGACCCCAGAGAGCTAATGTTAGATTTAACAGGGAGGATCAACATGATTATCAAGTTCCCACTAGCAATAGATTTAATGAATTGAGCTACCATCCGGCTTCTCCACGATGGCAGGAACAGGGAGCGAAGCCTAAGGCACATAATTGGGGTACTAAGAATACACCTAATAGAGCAAGAAGTAACTCCACTAATAATAATAAAAACACCAATAATCAACATCATTTTTTAGGGGTGCCCCCTTGGAGAATTCCAGGGGGGGGACACATGAAGCAAATACACATAGAGGAACCTCTTCAACAGAGGAACCCCAAACGGCCCCTGGAAGACAGAGACATAGAGGAAGTAGAGGAGGAGAAAAAACAAGAAAAAAGAAACAGAGAGAGGTGGAATTAGAACAGGGATCTAAATTAATTTTTAATTTATCGGACCGGTCTTTCTCGAAAGAGGAAATGACTCTACTCATAAAAGGGTTAAATTTTGCACCGACTAGCCCCCCTAACTATTTTGATCTCTTCATTGACGTACAACGATTTATTAGAAATCTTACATTGAAACGTTATTTTCATAGGAATGATTTGGATCAACCATTGGATCCAACCATTTCTAATATTGAAGATGAGGAATGTATTAGAATCTTGGAAGGGATAGAGAGAGAGACCAGTCAACTAGAGAGTCTTAATCTTTCAGACTTATCAACATATGATGAGGATGAAGATTTCCCTGTGAGACATTGTTCTTTAAAAAGGAAATCTATTTTCTATCCCCAACACAGCCAATCTGAATACATAAAAATCTTCAATAAACTGGTATGCCAAGACATGGAATCCCTCTCTAAAATTCCTAATTATCAACTACCTCATTGTAGGGATAATTTATCAAAAGAAGAGAGAGCCGCCCTGAAAACTTTGAGTAACACTACAGATATTATTTTCAGAGCAGCGGACAAGGGGGGTGGGATTGTAGTGCAAAATAGGAAAGATTACCTTAAAGAGGCATTTAGTTTACTACATGATCGAAATACCTATCTTCCTCTTACATTTAATCCAACTGAAAAATATAAAAAAGAGCTTCTTGTACTTTTAACTGATGCAAAAAATTTAAATGTTCTTAATATGGAAGAATTTAAATTTCTTTATGAAGTAGCACCCAAGATTGCGAGTTTTTACCACCTGCCCAAGGTGCATAAGGATCCCCTACACCCTCCGGGAAGACCCATTGTCTCTGGGATAGGCTCATTATGCGATAATTTATCCAAATACATAGATTCATATTTACAATCCATGGTATTGGATACAAGAGCCTATCTCAGAGACACAATAGATGTGATCAATAAATTTGAGGGTCTACCGTGGGCTGATGATTATGTGTGGGTTACATGTGATGCTTCGGCTCTATACACTAGTATACCCCATTCATTGGGTATCCTAGCAATTAAAGAAATACTTAGTAATTCAAGACTCCCCAGGGATCAAATTGATTTTATTGTTGATGCAATTCACTTTATTCTAACACATAATTATTTTTTATTTGAAAATGTGTATTACAAGCAAATACAGGGGACGGCGATGGGGACAACATTTGCCCCATCATACGCTAACCTGTATGTATCCCACTTTGAAAACAATTTAATTTGGAAAAATAATCCCTATGAGAAAAATATTGTGAAATATTATCGCTTCATAGACGATATAATACTTATATGGAAAGGTTCGGTAGATACCATATCTGAATTCATTACTTATATGAATAATAATACGTACAATTTAACATTTACTCATGAAATTTCTATTACATCTATATCTTTTTTAGACTTGACACTTTTTTGTGATGATATCAATAGAGCAGTGGCAGTTAAGAATTACCATAAACCCACCGATAGAAATGGGTTATTAAATGCCAATAGTGGCCATCTTAAACAGTGGAAAAGCAATATCCCACTGGGACAATTCCAACGTATTAAACGTAACTGCACTTTTAATGAGGATTATAATAGGGAGGCAGATGTTCTAACTAAAAATTTTTTAGACAAAAGATATGATCTTGATCTTCTAAATACAGCTAAGAGTAGAGTGGATAGCATTAACAGATCAGATCTGGTTAAAACTAAAAACAAGTCCCTATCTAAAACTGATGGTTCTAATGAAAAACCACCAAAATTTGTAACTAAATATAACAATCAGCATCATAAAATTAAAAATATTTTAACTAAACATTGGAATGTCTTGAAACTAGACCCTATCCTGAATGATATTTTAGGTCCAAAACCAGATATAATTTATAGGAAAAATAGAGACATTAAAAACCACATTGCTCCCACTAAATTACGCCAACCGATTAAAGGTGCTTCATCAACCAGTGGATCACTAACCAGCTGGTGTGGAGGGCCGGTGGGCCTTTTTCCTTGTAAATATAAAGAATGTATCATGTGTCCCAGAATTTCAGATAAAAATGCCTCTTTTGTAAATTATGATGGTAGTAGGATCTACAACTGTAAGCATAGATATACATGTCATACCACATTTGTAGTATATCAACTATCCTGCAAATGTGGGAAAATCTATATAGGGCGTACTAAACGCAAAATTAAATATAGACTAAGGGAGCACATTCGAAATATAGAGGCAGGCTTTGAAAATCACAGCGTGTCTCATCACTTCAAGTACTACCATAACCAAAATCCTGAAGACCTTGCAGTTAGTATAGTAGAATGGGTGCCTCTGAACAAGTGGGACACCAATCGTCTTTTGAGATTAAGACGAAGAGAGACCTATTGGATCAAGACTTTAGATTGCCTTGATCCAAAGGGACTGAATATAGAACTTGATATAGCAGCATTTATATGAATGTGATCACAGTTCTTGGCCAACATATTACTATAAGGTCAGGGCTCATAGAATCGCTACTATTTGAAACTATTGCATTACCCACTATCTTATAATATATTTTTAAAATATATTTTTCAATTTTACGTTGAATTTTTATTTTTATTTATATTTATATTCTCAATGGGATTTACAGCACAAGTTTTTGGTCTTTTTTACAGATTATTTTATGGTGTAATACATAGAAGCTTTTAGCAGTGCAGATTGTAGTATATAGTGTTCATATACTGTTTATTTTAATATATAGGGTTGGTATGAACTTGTAAGATAGGATATTGTGTGTATATATGTATTAGATGGGAATATGAATTCTTATTATAACCTGTTGGTCATTAAGTATTACTCACATACCCACATGGTTCAATGTATTAATTTTTTTTTTTTATTATTATTATTACATATATTGATTATTATCATTTATTATCATATTAGTATATTTATATATACATTTTATTATTTGTTCATTTTAAATTTTGAGTGTTAATCATTATTTTGCAGGAATCATATGTGGATATGGTATTGTGTGTATTTTTATATATGATATGAACTCTCAATCAATATTACTATTGTATAGATATTAGATCAACAATTTGTATACCCGTTAGGTTTTTTATTCATGTTTATGTATATGTAATCCATTTTTATGATTAGCGATATTTTAGTACTCTTACCACAGTTTTTAACATAACTTGTTTTAATATGAAGTTTTTATGTGTGTTGTATAATATTTTATTGCATATCTATTAGTTTGTTCAAACTTTCTAGAGCTGTGAAGTACAAATAACATGGCGATTAATCATTATTAATTTGCCTCGTTTAGCAATTGGAGGATATCCGGTTGCTTGCTAACATATAACTCCCGGCTCCTGTTGTATCTTTAGTTCTTGAGAAAGTCCCGTCGTACGGGACGAAACGCGTAGAACGTAGCTTTATGAACATTCTATTTTTCACCCAGTGAAGCCACCGTAGGTCCTCGTGTGCAGTGAGCTCAGCACTAGGGGTTCTCCTATTGGTACTGAGCTGAGGGTGTGTGGAGGTGTGTCCCTGACGCAGCGGTTAGAGATATCGGAGTACCCGCTGTTACATTTACTGAAATTGGACGCTTACAAACCACGAAGGGACATTTTGATGATCCATCAAAATACAACTGGACCCTAGCCATACGTGTATGAGGGACAACTTTAATTTTGATGTGCCTGTTTTTATCTTAACTCTTGTGAGTATATTATCTTGTGTGTTTCACCTGAATAAATATTTCTACACTTGAATCGCGTCCTGCGCTTCTCTCCTTTCATCCTATTCTAGAAATTGCACTTTGGAGATTCGTCTCGTTAAGAGGAGCAGCGGAACATTCAAGATATAGGATTATCACTTCTTTGCTGGGTCAGGAATTTACAGACCGGCATTCTGCAAAGACATTTTATCCTTTATAGCACTGTGGCTTTCCATACACCGCAACATTTAATATATGCAGGTTTTTTCTTATTTTTTCATCTTTCTAAATAGTATTAACCTATTAGTAATATTATTTATGTGCTTCTACCAACATCTATAGTGTTATATTCAATACCTGTTGTTTTTTATATACTTTTATTTAAGGTTATTTTGCGCTATTTCATTGCTCTTGTCGAGCAATTTTGAGTGTTTATATAAGTACAACATGATTAATCCAGTTTTACAAGCTATAGAACACATTCATTCACTTAAAAATAGTTAATTTGGTAATAACAAAAAGTCAATTATGAGAGGAATTTCTAATGGTGTGATAAATGATGTATAAGTAAACTAGATGTAATAAATCCAAATGCAAGTAGAGATGTTGAAGCAAAAAATAAGGCTTGACAAATCATGGGAGTCATGAATACCATAACAAATGTTGTAAAGCCAATTCCTCAACTGTGACTAACACCCTTACCTCAATCCTACACTACGCTTTTCTCATGCCCAAATCATTGCCCTAACGAAATAAAGACAAGACACTATTAGTGGCAAGATCACTTTGTTTTAAACAATTGTAATTAAATGAAGGCAATGAGTCCCCTATCCAAAACCACCAGTAACTTAACCAATGAGGCAACCATTTGTAACATACTGAATAGCACACACTCCTCTCACCAAGTCTAACAGGTGCCCAGTAGACCACCTCAAGTGTCTCATTACACATGTGGAAGGTCGCTGCCCTCCATTTCCAATTATGCCCTGTGCACTTCTTGGTCACCACCTTGCATCTAAGCAAGCTGCCAATTATCGCCACTGTTTTTTTTTGCTATTTAAAAGTTACACCTATTAGGTATGCGCACTGCTCTGTGGAGATCGCTCATTATAAACCTAAGCAAAATTTGCTAGAACTTCATGGTGGACCGACTAGCCCGTAGTTTGTTATTTATTGCAGGACTTATTATCATTATGTGACCTTTTTTTTTAATAAAATGAAGATATTTAGTGCATTAAATTGGACCAATATTACCCCATAGATAGGTGGGAGGTAAAGAAGAAACTATTAAAGGGACAGTCTACAATATAATTTTTATTGTTTTAAAAGATAGATAATTCCTTTATTACCCATTCCCCAGTTTTGCATAACCAACACAGTTATATTAATATACGTTTTACCTCTGTGAATACCTTGTATCTAAGCATCTTCTGACAGCTCCCTGATCACATGACTTTTTATTTATTATCTATTGACTTGCGTGAACACAATGTTATCTGTAGTGGCTTAGAAAAAGGCAGAAATTTAGAGGTATAAATGTTATAAAGTATATAAATATAACATGTTGGTTGTGCAAAGCTCAGGAATGGGTAGTAAAGGCGTTATCTATCTTTGTAAACAATAACAATTTTAGTGTAGACTGTCCCTTTAAGGACTTTTAGATACAGTAGAATTACATAATCAAGGGACTTCTGGTAGGCGGGCATCAGAGTTAATTGTGAGGGAGAAAAAAACTCTGCAAACTTTGCCACAAAGAAAAGTGTAGGACCTAATTAGGGACAAAACAAATTAAGGGGGAATTTATTCTGAAGGAAGGAAAGAGTGGAAAGGGTTAAAGGGGGAGTGTAGTTTGCTGACAGTGTGGGAATAAGGGGAGGAGATTCAGAAGTGATAAAAGGAAAGGAAAACAGAAAGTAAATCACTAACCTGTTTTTTGTCTTACAGGTGGCAACATGGAGAGATCCAAGAGGTCTGCTAAGGCTCCAAGGAGGTTTGATGAAGAGGAGGATACATCTGGAAAGAAGAAGAGGACAGTTGTTACAGCAGCTGGTGATGTTGTGGGCATTTCTGACCCTCCTAGTGTCTCTACTCTTCCTTCTGTGCCTATCCCTATTTCTTCCCCTGCTGTAATTTCTGCTGCTGGGGCTTCTGTTGTTTCCACTGCCTTTCTGCCTATCTATTCTATCCCTGTGTCTAGCCCTTCTGGTCCTATTTTTTCTGCACCTGTCTCCCTTCCTAATCTGGTGTCATCCTCTGTTACTTCCTTTCCTGCTTCTACTCTAACTCAAGGGCCTCTAGATTTGCCTACCCGTTTTTCTGTTGTGGGGCTACCAGGGTCTTCCCTCCCGGTTCCCAGTGTTCCCCCTCCCAGGTCCCTAGTAGCTGCATTTGCGGCGGACCTGGCGAGGGGGGCAGCAGATGCCATGCTGCTTCACTCTCCGGAGCTCCGCTTTTCTCAGCGGAGCCCCGTTAGGTCACCTTCGTCTGGTTTTGTCTCAGGCCAGCAGGGTATGGAGGGTAGGCCGGGGGCTCCTTTCCTGGAGCCGCGTGGTGATCCGGGTGTCTCCTCCCCTGCTGCCTCCTTCGCGCGCGCGCCCAGCATTGCTCCGCCCCCGGCGCAGGTCGCAGGTGGATCGGAGACCAGGAAGGTGAGTGGGGCACCGCGGGGGGGGCAGGGGGTCCCGCGGGTCTCTTACCCGCTCTGTTAGGGCCGTGGCTGGAGGGGTTAGGGGAGGGAGGGGTCGAGGCAGTGTGAGGGGGCGGGAAAAGGTGTTGCAGGACAGAAACCTTGTACATCTGGCATGGCTAAGCATGTTTCCCCTATGCAACGAGCAGGAGAAGGGGCTGGATTGTTAAAGACTATACCAGGCGTAGATAAGCCTATTCCCCCTGGGCAGCGAGCATTCCAGGGGCCAAGAGCTTCAAACGTAGGAGAGAAGGAGGCAGGATGTTTAAGAGGAGATGTTAGGAGATCAGTGGCAGGCGTAGATAAGCCTGTTTCCCCTAGGCAACGAGCAGTTCAAGGACAGGATAGTTTATCTTCAGAAAGGGATTTAGTGTATCAAACAGGAAGTAATTTGAGAACTGTGGCAGGCAGGGAACAGCCTGTGTCTACCGGAAAAAGATCAGGGAAGGGGCCAGTTGGGAATTTTGTTACGCCTAGGAGAAATCTAGCAGGTGTGAGAGTAGGTCATATGAACCTAATGTCTAACCTTCAAAAAAGATTGCTAGCTAAGAATAGGGTCAGGAGTAATGTAGGGACTGGGTTTTCTGAGGAAGTGGCTGGGGGGTCTGCTGGGCCGTCTGCTACTCCCTGTGGTGCTCCCTCCGTTTCTATTTTGCAGGTTGGAAACCATAACAGGCCCATGGAGGAGGTGAATAGTGGTGTGCAGGAGAGGGCGCTGCCTGGGCGCAGCGAAGGAACCTCGGTAAGCGGAGTAGCAGGGACATCGGAGGGGGCGGCATCAGCAGCGTCAGGATCTGGTAAGTTGTTAATCGCACCACACCTTAGGGAGAGCGAGTCCTCCACTTCTGGGGATTCGGATAGCTCCACGAGTCTTAAGGACGAGGGACATAGGCAGTTGTTTAAAAAAATTCGTAAATTAGTAGGTAGGACGCCCAAGGTAGGAAGTGGGGAAAAAAGTCAGCCAGGTAGTGGAATGGTGGGGTCTTCCAGTTTGACAATAGGGCAGGAACCTAGTAAGGGTAAGAAATCCAGGGTAGCGGGGACAGCAGACACGTATCCCTGCATAATTAATTTGTCACATTCTCACTTGAAACCCAAGATAGCTAGGAAGATTAGGGAGGGGCGGTATGTCAAAATCTTTGAATTATCTAGGGCAGCGTATCAGGTTAGGGAAATGGCAGAGGATGGGACAGGTGACAAAAAGATAAAGAGACCTGAGACCAATCAGGAATGGATGAGGTGCTTTAGAGTGCTTGCTTCATGTTATATAGAAGCGAACCCAGGTCAGGCGGTGAATATACTAAAATACATGAAGGTCATTGATAACATCCATGAGCGGGGGAAAGGGACAGCTTGGCGTCAATATGACGCCCAGTTTCGCAGAACGTTAGAGGCAAATCCAGTCCTGACGTTTGGGATGAAGGAGATGGACTTATGGTCCAATCTTGATCTTATGGAAGGGACAGTAGCGGTTGCAGAGAAACCGACGGTTTCTGGGCAACAGAATCGCCCATTTCGGAAGAAAGGGGGTAGGGAATGCTGGCGGTTTCAGGAGAGGCTGTGTGACAGGGGTATGCAGTGTCTTTTTAGGCACGTATGTATATATTGCGGGGGGGCACACCCGGGGAATGATTGTGCTCGAAAAAGGGACAGTTTTAGTGGCGAGCAGCAGGCCAGACAGGGTGCGTTAGGCAGGGGTGCGTTCTCCGGTGGGCACCGCAGCAATAGTTAAGTTTTTTTAGTGTTTAGGGGGACAGGGCATCCTTAAGTTCAGAGGTTTGTTTGCAGTTGCGAAGTTAGGCACTACTGGTGTCAATTTTTGAGTGTTTATAGCAGTTGACGTTTACTTCTGTTGGCCGGGGTTTTAGTTAATTTTAGGGGATCCGGGACTAAAGGTAGGATAGGCCGGTGCTGGGGGAGGTTGGTTTTTTCTTCCCAAACCCTGAGTGTTGTGTTTTTATTTAGGGGTATGGGTTATTAATTTGTTGGCTTGTGTATTATTCTTGTATGGATTCCTTGTCCAAACGTATTTCTGGCAGGTGGCGAATTCTGGGGAGCAGCGTTAAGGCTACTAAAGGGCGCATTGGCTCCTAGGACTTGGCAGGCTTACAGCAGCGCTTGGGGTGAGTGGGGTGAATTTTTGAGGGTGTATGGCGCCACATGGAGGACTCCTTCGGTGGCGTTGTTTATTAGCTGGCTGGGGGCGATGGAGATAGCAGGGGTTTCGGCGGGAGTCATAGGAGGTAAGGTGGCTGCAGTTGCGTTTTTCTCAAAATTATATGGGGTGGAGGATGTAACCAGGAACTTTATAGCTAGGACTGCATTAAAAGGGGTTCGTAGGTTAGGGGGCAGACGCAAGGATATGAGGGAACCAATTACTAGGACTAGGTTGGCGCAGCTGATAGGACAACTAGATGGTGTTTGTGATTCCAAGTTTGAGGTTTATTTGTTTGCGGTAGCATTTTCGTTAGCATACTTTGCGGCTCTCAGGATAAGCGAGTTGGTGTCCAGATCCAGAAGATTACAGGGTGCAGGATTGTTGAGGGAGCATGTGAGAGTAGAGGATGGGGCGGTGTTAGTTTTTGTTTCTAGATCAAAGACAGATCAGGCAGGGAAGGGTAGATGGCTCAACTTGCTTTCGCAGGTGGAGCCGTCTATTTGTCCGGTACAGCTATGCTGTAGGTTCATAGCAGTTAGGCCCGATGTGAGTGGCCCCTTTTTGGTACATGAGGATGGCTCTTACTTGTCACAGTTTCAGTATAGGGCAGTTTTAAGAAAAGTTGTGCTTGAATTGGGATGGGATCCGGCAGTTGTGGCGCCGCATTCGTTCCGAATAGGTTCGGCTATGGACGCGGCCATGGCAGGACAGTCTGAAGCGCAGATAAAGGCGTTGGGGAGGTGGTCGTCGGCGCAATACAAAAAATACATTAGGCCACTTAGTCAGCATTAGTTTAGATTTAGAGTTACTTTGGGTTTTCGAAAATGTTGTGTTATGGTTGGGTGTTTGGGAAGCCAGGACTTTATGGTTGTCAATGTTTTTCAGGTCAGGTTGCAGCTTGCAGGCGGATATGGGTGGTCGGACATTCCTATATCCATTGGGCGGCTATTCGGGCTGCGTCTCAGCCGGGAGGACAGCAGTTGGGACT
The DNA here is from genome assembly GCF_027579735.1 of Bombina bombina. NCBI lineage: Eukaryota > Metazoa > Chordata > Amphibia > Anura > Bombinatoridae > Bombina > Bombina bombina. Next base: position 733,416,420 of record NC_069500.1, on the reverse strand, counting down.
GCCGTCCGCGAGGGTGTCAATTAGATGGTTAGGCAGGAGAGGCATGATGTGGCAGCACTTACCTGAGCAAGTAGCGGAGGCTAGGAGAAGATGGGGCAAGCCGCACGTCATTCTTCTTCATCTTGGAGGCAACGATGTAGGGACTATGCCTATGGGGGATTTGTCGGACATAATGGTGTCTGACATCAAATGGTTACAGACTCAATTTCAAGGGGTTACTATTATATGGTCTAAGATTGTTTCAAGGAATGTTTGGAGACATATGGCCACCAGGAAAGCGGGTTTCCGGGTGAAGCGGAAGCTGAATAGGGACGTAGGCAGGGTAGTATTAGCACCAGGTGGTAAGGTGGTGTCTCATGAGAACATCAAAATTGATGATGTGAGTCTGTTCAGGAGGGATCAAGTACATCTGTCGGATAAAGGTATGGACTTGTTTTTGGAAAATGTCAGGCAGGTCCTGGCTTCCTGTGTGTGTTAGTGGGGGCAAGAGTACCGTGTCCTCTTTTGGGGTGGCGGAAAGGGGTGTGGCAACAAAGATATTTTTAGGACAAGGATAGAGGGAAGGGACAGTGAGCGTTGAGGACCCTAGCCGCCGAGGGGCTAGGGATTGGTCGGCTCGCTGGGCGATCTTCCTTGAGCAAACAAGTAGGCGGAATGAGGGCGTCCTCATTCCCAGGGCGGCCACACCCCTTAGTGGGTTGTTAGGACAGGGTATCTTGCCAGCTAGTAGCAGTTGTTATTGATTCAATTAGTTAATTCTGTTAATAAAGCAACCCCTTCCCCCCGTTGGGGGAGGTTGTTTTTTTCTTCCCAAACCCTGAGTGTTGTGTTTTTATTTAGGGGTATGGGTTATTAATTTGTTGGCTTGTGTATTATTCTTGTATGGATTCAGGTAAGAAATTTATCCCCTTAGAAAAGTGTAGGACCTAATTAGGGACGAAACAAATTAAGGGGGAATTTATTCTGAAGGAAGGAAAGAGTGGAAAGGGTTAAAGGGGGAGTGTAGTTTGCTGACAGTGTGGGAATAAGGGGAGGAGATTCAGAAGTGATAAAAGGAAAGGAAAACAGAAAGTAAATCACTAACCTGTTTTTTGTCTTCCCTCCCAGCCCTCCCTGTGGTTTATGTTATTCCTTTTACAGGCGATGAAGCAGATTGATGGCGGTTCGTGATTTAAGCTGGCTTAGTTTCCCTTGGCAGGGGGCTGCATAGTCATGTGGACCTTGGTAAGCCCAGGGGCAGTAATAGTAGTATGGGGTCTCCCGTCTGAACTAACAGTCTTTTGGCTGGGGGACCGATGTCTATCCAGTTTGGAGACCCCGCAACCCAGTAGGTAGTTGGGAGTTGGCATGGCGTCATGCTTTCTCAGGGCGGAAAGGGGTGTGGCAACAAAGATATTTTTAGGACAAGGATAGAGGGAAGGGACAGTGAGCGTTGAGGACCCTAGTCGCCGAGGGGCTAGGGATTGGTCGGCTCGATGGGCGATCTTCCTTGAGCGAACAAGTAGGCGGAATGAGGGCGTCCTCATTCCCAGGGCGGCCACACCCCTTAGTGGGTTGTTAGGACAGGGTATCTTGCCAGCTAGTAGCAGTTGTTATTGATTCAATTAGTTAATTCTGTTAATAAAGCAACCCCTCCCCCCGTTGGGGGAGGTTGGTTTTTTCTTCCCAAACCCTGAGTGTTGTGTTTTTATTTAGGGGTATGGGTTATTAATTTGTTGGATTGTGTATTATTCTTGTATGGATTCAGGTAAGAAATTTATCCCCTTAAGTCTTGCACACTGGGTTTTGTGTCATGGAGACTCCAGAAATATAATTATTTTGCTGGAGTTGAGCAATGAGGGGAATTTTCCATCTTCACTTCTGCTGTCTGAACTACAGGGCCATTACAGCCCAAGGCATGATATAGCAGGCGTCATTTTACTTTTGTCTTGGGATCACCAGAGAGCAGTATTCCTTCCTGAGGCAAAACCTTTCCACAAGCCACTTTACACACTTTGGACAGCTAATTGGTTTCAGAAACACACAGTAAGGGGAAGCACTGAGTCCTTTATGGTACCAAGCCTCTCACATTGTTGTAACCTATACCAGATAGAGGTGGTTTGTACTCACAGGCCTCACTATATCCTGCTTCATGCCTCGCCTGAGTAGCTCCATCTTAGTAATGATAAGACTGCTTATCTGACTACTAAAGGCAATGTCTTCTGGGCTTTAAAGTTGCATACAATGTGCTTTACCATTATCATTATTATTGTGTTGACACTTGGATAGTTAACATAGAGCCTGCACGTTTAAACATCTTTCCATTTTACTTATATTATCAAATTTGCTCCATTCTCTTGGTGTCTTATGAGCCAATGACATCAAGTTTATAAGTACAGCCACCAATCAGCAGCTAGCTCCCAGTAGTGCACTGCAGAGTAGACCTTGTTTGACCACACAGATAGCTAAGTGGTTGGACCTCTACACAAGTGGACAAACTATGTTCTTTAAGAAGACAGGGGATACTCTCTATATCACCTATCTATAACAGTATATTAGTGCATTAGGCACCCAAGATGTTACAGAAGGTAATAAAAAGGCGGCAGAGCTTGAGAGAAGAAGCTTCTGAAGATACTCTTCTCAATAGCTTTGTAGAACTTCACAAAACCACACTTTCTGATTAGAGAACCCCAGGTGAAATGTGTTCATAAAAGTTATATCATTGCTAGCCTAAACGTTAAACAGGTCCTGGGGCAAGAAATATATGCTCTAAGTGGTCAATAAAAAATACAGTAAAAAATCCTTTTCTGGGACTGTCCAAAATTAAAAATTATTTTGGGGAAAGACGCAATATTGGTTACTTAAAGGGACAGTAAACACCAAAAATGGTATTGTTTAAAAATATAGATAATCCCTTTTTTTTTACCATTCCTCAGTTTTGCATAATCTCTGCAGACTGACCCCTTATCTCAGATCTTTTGACAGACTTGCAGTTAAGGCAATTAGTGCTGACTCTTAAATAACTCCACGAGCGTGAGCACAATGCTATTTATATGGCACACATGAACTAACACCCCCTAGCTGTAAAAAAACTCCATATAATATATTATCTGTGCCCAAAATACACTGTGTCAGTGTTATTTAAAGTGAGAAAAAAAAATTCAATCAATCCTCTGGTCAGCACACTCTGCTGGCCAAATTGTGGCCTAGATTTAGAGTTCGGCGGTAAAAGGGCTGTTAACGCTCCGCGGGTTATTTTCTGGCCGCACCATAAATTTAACTCTGGTATCGAGAGTTAAAACAAATGCTGCGTTAGGCTCCAAAAAAGGAGTGTAGAGCATTTTTACCGCAAATGCAACTCTCGATACCAGAGTTGCTTACGGACGCGGCCGGCCTCAAAAACGTGCTCGTGCACGATTCTCCCATAGGAAACAATGGGGCTGTTTGAGCTGAAAAAAAACCTAACACCTGCAAAAAAGCAGCGTTCAGCTCCTAACGCAGCCCCATTGTTTCCTATGGGGAAACACTTCCTACGTCTGCACCTAACACTCTAACATGTACCCCGAGTCTAAACACCCCTAACCTTACACTTATTAACCCCTAATCTGCCGCTCCCGCTATCGCTGACCCCTGCATTATATTATTAACCCCTAATCTGCCGCTCCGTAAACCGCCGCCACCTACGTTATCCCTATGTACCCCTAATCTGCTGCCCTAACATCGCCGACCCCTATGTTATATTTATTAACCCCTAATCTGCCCCCCACAACGTCGCCGACACCTACCTACACTTATTAACCCCTAATCTGCCGAGCGGACCTGAGCGCTACTATAATAAATGTATTAACCCCTAATCCGCCTCACTAACCCTATAATAAATAGTATTAACCCCTAATCTGCCCTCCCTAACATCGCCGACACCTAACTTCAATTATTAACCCCTAATCTGCCGACCGGAGCTCACCGCTATTCTAATAAATGTATTAACCCCTAAAGCTAAGTCTAACCCTAACACTAACACCCCCCTAACTTAAATATAATTTACATCTAACGAAATAAATTAACTCTTATTAAATAACTTATTCCTATTTAAAGCTAAATACTTACCTGTAAAATAAATCCTAATATAGCTACAATATAAATTACATTTATATTAAAGCTATTTTAGGATTAATATTTATTTTACAGGCAACTTTGTAATTATTTTAACCAGGTACAATAGCTATTAAATAGTTAAGAACTATTTAATAGTTACCTAGTTAAAATAATTACAAATTTACCTGTAAAATAAATCCTAACCTAAGTTATAATTAAACCTAACACTACCCTATCAATAAAATAATTAAATAAACTACCTACAATTACCTACAATTAACCTAACACTACACTATCAATAAATTAATTAAACACAATTGCTACAAAGAAATACAATTAAATAAACTATCTAAAGTACAAAAAATAAAAAAGAACTAAGTTACAGAAAATAAAAAAATATTTACAAACATAAGAAAAATATTACAACAATTTTAAACTAATAACACCTACTCTAAGCCCCCTAATAAAATAACAAAGACCCCCAAAATAAAAAATTCCCTACCCTATTCTAAAATACAAAAATTACAAGCTCTTTTACCTTACCAGCCCTGAACAGGGCCCTTTGCGGGGCATGCCCCAAGAAGTTCAGCTCTTTTGCCTGTAAAAGAAAACATACAATACCCCCCCCCAACATTACAACCCACCACCCACATACCCCTAATCTAACCCAAACCCCCCTTAAATAAACCTAACACTAATCCCCTGAAGATCTTCCTACCTTGTCTTCACCATACCAGGTTCACCGATCCGTCCTGGCTCCAAGATCTTCATCCAACCCAAGCGGGGGTTGGCGATCCATAATCCGGTGCTGAAGAGGTCCAGAAGAGGCTCCAAAGTCTTCCTCCTATCCGGCAAGAAGAGGACATCCGGACCGGCAAACATCTTCTCCAAGCCGCATCTTCTATCTTCTTCCATCCGGTGCGGAGCGGGTCCATCTTGAAGCAGGCGACGCGGATCCATCCTCTTCTTCCGATGTCTCCCGACGAATGACGGTTCCTTTAAGGGACGTCATCCAAGATGGCGTCCCTCGAATTCCGATTGGCTGATAGGATTCTATCAGCCAATCGGAATTAAGGTAGGAATTTTCTGATTGGCTGATGGAATCAGCCAAACAGAATCTAGTTCAATCCGATTGGCCGATCCAATCAGCCAATCAGATTGAGCTCGCATTCTATTGGCTGATCGGAACAGCCAATAGAATGCGAGCTCAATCTGATTGGCTGATTGGATCAGCCAATCGGATTGAACTTGATTCTGATTGGCTGATTCCATCAGCCAATCAGAAAATTCCTACCTTAATTCCGATTGGCTGATAGAATCCTATCAGCCAATCGGAATTCGAGGGACGCCATCTTGGATGACGTCCCTTAAAGGAACCGTCATTCGTCGGGAGACATCGGAAGAAGAGGATGGATCCGCGTCGCCTGCTTCAAGATGGACCCGCTCCGCACCGGATGGAAGAAGATAGAAGATGCGGCTTGGAGAAGATGTTTGCCGGTCCGGATGTCCTCTTCTTGCCGGATAGGAGGAAGACTTTGGAGCCTCTTCTGGACCTCTTCAGCACCGGATTATGGATCGCCAACCCCCGCTTGGGTTGGATGAAGATCTTGGAGCCAGGACGGATCGGTGAACCTGGTATGGTGAAGACAAGGTAGGAAGATCTTCAGGGGATTAGTGTTAGGTTTATTTAAGGGGGGTTTGGGTTAGATTAGGGGTATGTGGGTGGTGGGTTGTAATGTTGGGGGGGGGGTATTGTATGTTTTCTTTTACAGGCAAAAGAGCTGAACTTCTTGGGGCATGCCCCGCAAAGGGCCCTGTTCAGGGCTGGTAAGGTAAAAGAGCTTGTAATTTTTGTATTTTAGAATAGGGTAGGGAATTTTTTATTTTGGGGGTCTTTGTTATTTTATTAGGGGGCTTAGAGTAGGTGTAATTAGTTTAAAATTGTTGTAATATTTTTCTTATGTTTGTAAATATTTTTTTATTTTCTGTAACTTAGTTCTTTTTTATTTTTTGTACTTTAGATAGTTTATTTAATTGTATTTCTTTGTAGCAATTGTGTTTAATTAATTTATTGATAGTGTAGTGTTAGGTTAATTGTAGGTAATTGTAGGTAGTTTATTTAATTATTTTATTGATAGGGTAGTGTTAGGTTTAATTATAACTTAGGTTAGGATTTATTTTACAGGTAAATTTGTAATTATTTTAACTAGGTAACTATTAAATAGTTCTTAACTATTTAATAGCTATTGTACCTGGTTAAAATAATTACAAAGTTGCCTGTAAAATAAATATTAATCCTAAAATAGCTATAATATAAATGTAATTTATATTGTAGCTATATTAGGATTTATTTTACAGGTAAGTATTTAGCTTTAAATAGGAATAAGTTATTTAATAAGAGTTAATTTATTTCGTTAGATGTAAATTATATTTAAGTTAGGGGGGTGTTAGTGTTAGGGTTAGACTTAGCTTTAGGGGTTAATACATTTATTAGAATAGCGGTGAGCTCCGGTCGGCAGATTAGGGGTTAATAATTGAAGTTAGGTGTCGGCGATGTTAGGGAGGGCAGATTAGGGGTTAATACTATTTATTATAGGGTTAGTGAGGCGGATTAGGGGTTAATACATTTATTATAGTAGCGCTCAGGTCCGCTCGGCAGATTAGGGGTTAATAAGTGTAGGCAGGTGTCGGCGACGTTGTGGGGGGCAGATTAGGGGTTAATAAATATAACATGGGGTCGGCGATGTTAGGGGCAGCAGATTAGGGGTACATAGGGATAACGTAGGTGGCGGCGATTTGCGGTCGGAAGATTAGGGGTTAATTATTTTAAGTAGCTTGCGGCGACGTTGTGGGGGGCAAGTTAGGGGTTAATAAATATAATATAGGGGTCGGCGGGGTTAGGGGCAGCAGATTAGGGGTACATAAGTATAACGTAGGTGGCGGTCGGCAGATTAGGGGTTAAAAATTTTAATCGAGTGGCGGCGATGTGGGGGGACCTCGGTTTAGGGGTACATAGGTAGTTTATGGGTGTTAGTGTAGTTTAGGGTACAGTAGTTAAGAGCTTTATGAACCGGCGTTAGCCAGAAAGCTCTTAACTCCTGCTATTTTCAGGCGGCTGGAATCTTGTCGTTAGAGCTCTAACGCTCACTGCAGAAACGACTCTAAATACCGGCGTTAGAAAGATCCCATTGAAAAGATAGGCTACGCAAATGGCGTAGGGGGATCTGCGGTATGGAAAAGTCGCGGCTGAAAAGTGAGCGTTAGACCCTTTAATCACTGACTCCAAATACCAGCGGGCGCCAAAAACCAGCGTTAGGAGCCTCTAACGCTGGTTTTGACGGCTACCGCCGAACTCTAAATCTAGGCCTGTGTGTGCGTGTTTTTTTTTTTTGTTTTTTTTTAAAGTGCATGTGTAATTTCTATATCAAAGAAAAGTAACCTTTAATTGAGCTTTGCCTTGCCCCTATCAAACTGAGTCTTAAACTGCACACCCTTGCTTACTTATACCTGATCTGGCTCAAAATCTCAGAACACAATATCTACCACCTCCATTTGACTCACTGCTAAGTAATGTATTATCTACTTCTTCTTTCAGAAATTAACTGGTCCACTGGTAGTACCTTCTTTGATTATTTTTAAAGTTTAAAATACAGATAACCCTTATATCTAATCCTATAAGTGGTTATAGCAAGTAGAATAACATTCACTTAGCAATCCTTAGATTAATTGAACACTGTATGGCATGTGCAACCTATCTATTATAGCTGCATTAATTAGTCATTGCATAACATTTATAACATATTATCCAGTGAGACTTTATAATGAATAATAGAGGCTTAGTTAACCAGGTATATATATCGTTTTCATGCACTTACACCTATACCTGCTATACTACATAGTTCCACTACACATCAGACATATATAGCTCAATGCCTCTTACAAAATAGCTCAAACACACAAAAAGAGATAGGGAGAATAGGGGGATAAGGAGGAAAAAAATAGAGAAGACCAAAGAGAAATTTATCAAGTGCACATTAATTGTTTCCAGAAAGTCTCCCCTTTATTTCTTTTTTACAGATAACTTCTTCTTCCTCTTTTAGCATTAGGCTTCTTCCTCTTTCAACATTTAGGCCTTAAAGTTAACCTCCACCAAATTTGGAATTCCTTAGCACCCTTATGCACTGTCCTGTAAAACAGTCCCCTGTATCTTGGGTGGTATACGCCTACGAATTAGATGATCCTTCCCAGCTCTGAAATCAATTACCACCTAACAGGGTCTGTCCTTTTACAAAAGAAAACTGGCACACATTAAGTCCATTAAATCTGTTCCACAAACTGCCCTCTTTGATAGATCTTCTTGCAGAAGACTTAGGGGTCCCGCACCCCCCCTGGAACTTTGATTGTTGCAATATGACCTTTAGGCAAAAGCTACCACTACTATCACAGATATTCCAAATGCTATTGTAGTATGTGGATTCTGGCCTTGCCTGTTTCACCTCTTTACTTCTCAAATGCCTGCTTGTTTTAAAGTTATGCCTGTTGTAAATGGCAATATCAAGCGTACCCAAGGTATAGTCACAAAGCATGCAACAAAATATCTTCAAATATTAACAGATACTTGCGATTACTGTTGGGGGTGCCTAGACAGTTTTTCGGACGTTGCAGCCTCTTGTTTCTGGCTATTGTGGACTGCCGTCTCCTCTTTACCAGGAACCTCTTTGTCAGGAACTTTGCAGCGTGGATTCGGGTCCCTCGTAATACCTCTGAGTACTCCTACGTTGACTCTCCTTGTGCAAGTATACCTGGCTTATACCGGCTATCCCTCTGTATCGTGGCTATCCGTCTTTCACATGGGCTCCCGATGTTCCAAACTGCTGGCCGTGGCGAAGTCGGCCCAACGCCTGCACTTGACTTCCAGAGCCAGCAAACCACAAGTGCTGGTTCGCACGCCCAGTCTGGTATCAGTGGCTTCCAAACAAGGGCTTTAGGCGCCGCGGTGCTGGAGGATTAGCTCAGGTTGCTCCGACGGCGTGAAGGCTGCCGTGTTTCCTAAGCTCCGCCCCGGAAGTCCCCCGATCATTTTCTTTTGTCAGCCATGACAATTTACCTGCCTTCCAGGGTCGGCTCCAGAACGAATTAAATGGGGGGGGCATTTTTTTTTCACTAGGGGGCACGCATTTAAAAAGCATGTATGAGAGTAAAAATAAGAGCAGACCTACTGTGGCAGTCCAGGGGTTACATTTAACAGATTTCTGGCTGTGCATGAGTTAGATTTGTTTATATTTCTGGAAGTGCAGCGGTTACCTGTGTCATATCTCAAGGAGTATAGGGGTTACATTTATAAGATGTCTGGCAGTGCCGCAGCAGTTACATTTACCAGATTTATGGCAGTGCAGGGGTTACATTTGTCATATCTCAGGAATGTCTCCCACATATGACACAACCAGTGGACACTGTTTGCATGTGTAGCTCTACCAATGACCCTACTAATGATCAATTAAGCTTTTATGTGACAATAAGTTTGAGTTCTAAGCAGTACATTACTTGTACAGATATTATTAATGATATTTAACAGCAAACACACAGTATATACAATATGTATATACACACAAATTATATATATATATATATATATATACACACACACAAACAAACAATATATATATATATATATATATATATATATATACACAGTGTGTGTATTGTGTGTATGTGTATATATATATATATATATATATATATATATATATATATATATATATTAAAACAACCTTGAGGACAAATAGGAGATGTTTTGAAACATGTAAATAATAAACATAAGGCTATTTCACTCATTGTCCCACAGCTACATTTGAAGTGTGTGTATGTGAGCACCTATAATCTGACACACATTTTACACTGATCACTGCAGATAAAGCAGGCACAATGCACACTTGTTTTGTGTGACCTGCAGTCGGGAAACCAAGGAGTTCCCAATTTGCTTCTTTATCTGTGGCTGCCAGGATATAAAGCACAATAGGGAAGGGATACTACTCTCACACACACATTGGTTATATGGCTGTGTTTTCACAAACTTACTTCTGCCTTCCCTTTCACTGGCTGTTAGCTTCTCCCAGCACTTCCTGCAGATGTCTGATGATGTCATCATCTCACTTCAGCTCCGTAGTAAGTGGGCTAGCAGGAGGAGGGGCAGTGCAAGTCCTAGGTTAACTGTGACAGCACCAGCAGGGAAATGCAACTTTATTTGTTATCTGGTTGCAAATAGAGGAGAGTAAAGAGATTAGCTGGGCCCTTCTAAGTGGCGGATCTTCAGGGTCCAGTCGCCGCAAATGGTTTGTGCGACATTTGGGACCCTGTACGTTCCGTCACTTTTAAAATGTAAAAAAAAAAAAAATTTAAATCACTGCTTTTGCCCTGGGGGCACAGCATTTCAATTGGGTGGGCTTTGCCCCCCAATGTCCCCCTTGGAGCCGACCCTGCTTCCTTCCCAATGCCTTTTTATATAGATTACTATATGGCTAGCAAGGAAGTTGATCTTTAAATATTGGGAACAAAAGGATGCAATTTTCTTCAAACAACTGTTTCATTTAATTCATGCCCAGCTCCTCAGCTCCTTACAGAACAGGTTGATGTCAAGGAAGACATTGAGCGATGTATAAAATTATTTCTCAGTAAATGGGAAACTTACTTGCATCTGACTGGTCCTATACTAGCTTCTTTTTTATTGTGTTTTTCTTTTTATTATAATTTTACCATTTAGATTATTATGACAGTATACGGGTATACTTTATGAAGATTACTTCTGATTTTGTTATATGGTATTCTGAAAGCTCTTAATTATTCTTTTTCTTATCAGAAAATGTAACTGACTCTTGTAAGACTTTAAACAAGGAGCTGCGTCTTCAAAATGGTACTTTTATTAATATAAATTAAAAAAAAGAAAGACAACACTTTAGCACTTACTCTGATTTTCAAATGAGATTTTTTTTCTGACAAATTTCAAAATATACTTCTCTGTATCAAGTGACAGCAATGAGCCAATCATAGACTCATATATGCATACACTGTGAACTCTTGCGCATGCTCACTAGTAGATGGTGCCTCAGAAAGTGTGCTTATAAAAAGTCACTGATAATGTGCATGTGTCAGTAATACATCTTCCTTATACTTTTTTGACCATGCTACCAGCTCATTAAAGGGATATTAAACCCAAAAAATTCTTTCATGATTTAAACCTGTCCTCAGGTGGGTCTTCTAACAGGCCACATTGTGAGGATAGCTGAACTGGAGCCCAGGTGAAATAATCAGATGAATAGTAAATATGGTTATTTTACCTGCTCTCATCCAAGATAATTCTGAAAACCTGACCTGTTGGGGAGGCTTGAGGACAGGTTTGAAAACCATGCAATTTTAAACAACTTTCTAATTTATTATTAATTTTTCTTTGTTCTCTTGGTATCTTTTGTTGAAACGCAGGGGCGTAAGCCTAGGGCCTGCCCATTTCTGGAGCACTATATGGCAGCAGTTTTGCAAGAATGTTATCCATTTGCAAGAGTACTAGAGAGCAGCAATATTTCCTGCCATGTAGTATGTAGTTATCCAGATGCCTACCTAAGTGTATCTTCAACAAAGAATAGCTTTGCAGGAATTAAGCAAATTTGAAATCAAAGTAAATTGGAAATTTTTTAACAAACTATATGCTATGTCTGAATCACAAAAGAAAATGTTTGGGTTTCATATCCCTTTAACTCTAAATATCCCTGCCAATGCTACGGAACAAGTAGCTAAACAATCTCATTTAAAAATTATGTTTACAACTCTTTTAATTTAGTGAATATCTCTTCTAGCTTGTCTGAATAATAGACTGACTTTGATCTTTCTTGCACTTGCTGCCACTAGCCCATCCTTTCAGTGATTCCTCAAAGTATGCACAAGTCAAGGAGCAATCCATTTGTAAGCATTTGTCTACATATAGTAATATTCCCCTTGGAATTTTAAGTGCATTAGTTTTTAGCTATTTGGATGCAATGATAACAGTCTAAATGATGATTATATGTCCAGATTTTCCAATTGTGTACCTGGACCAAGCTGTCTTATTATATGCACTGCATCCTCAAATGACTGGTCATTTAGACAAACATAATTATTGTTCTATAGTATTGACTGATGTTCAGTTGGGGCAAGATAAATAGTGTATTCAACTGAATTTCCCTTTCTCCTTTTTTGATAAACCTTCAACAGGAGAGGCTTTAAAGGGACCCACCATATAACCCAGCTGCACTTCCTTATCAATTTTCTTTTCAACTTCCCCTTGGTACTGGTAAGCTGAGACCAATTTATGTTCCCTCCCTGGTTTTATTTTCCCCATGTGGGAATCAGGAACCCATATGTAAGTGATTGCCTCAGGAATGTCGCTCTAGGTGTGTTTTATGTTTGTAGATACACCAAAATAACAAGAATATTCAATAGTGTATGTTGATGAATTGGCAACATTAGACCAGTGTTTCTCAACCGCGGTCCTCAAGTACCCCCAACACTCCTGGTTTTCATTATAGCTGAACCAGTGCACAGGTGAAATAATCAGCTGATGGGTTAGAGCAGGTTAGTAACCATGGTTACTGATCAGCTGATTACTTAACCTGTGCACTGGTTCAGCTATAATGAAAACCAGCCCTGTTGGGGGTACTTTAGGACCGCCGTTGAGAAACACTGCATTAGACTTTGCTGGTTCCCTCTTGTTGGCACAAAAGGACCCTTTACTATGCCTTGGGCAGTCTATTCCTGGATGTCCACACCTGCAGTATCTACATAAGTGTTTTAAACTCTGAATCCCACATTTCTTGTTAATAAAAGCCAAGTCTTTTAAACCACATTATCATTTACAGCAGAGCTTGAAAAATTGCTAAAAACTTGGCCTGGCCTATACCTCTGTGTATTATCTGTCTAAATCAAACGGGTCCACATTTTCACCTTTTTATTTCCAAAAATATTTAACAATAGGTTTCCCCAATATATTTATGAATAAAAAATCAAAATCCCATAAGTTGTATATACATCTAGAATCATGCATATATCTCTCCGCTCAGGTTAGATGATCTAAAATGACCCTCCAGCACTGCGAAATCCCTAGTGAAATTTTCAAAAGGCAGATTTTGCTTTACTTCTCCAAGGGGCGTTCCCTACATTTCTGTATGTAAGGAGAGACAAGCCCAGTGCAATATACCACTGTGTAACATGACAGTTCTGCTGCATTTACACGTTGTGCTTTGTATTTTATATTACTTTACACTTCAGATTAAGTTTTATTACATTTCAACTTTGCACTTCTATTTTTTATTTTCTTTTGTATAAAGCAGGGTATTTAAGATTGTGATTTTACAAATTCTGATTATGCTTTCACAGTTTCTGAGTAACTTTAACATATTAGGATAATAATTTGTATATTTATGTATCTTTAACAAATTACATTGCACTTTGCATTTCTACTATTTAAAATAAAACTAAAAAAACAGTCAACTTCAGTTTCCCAGAGAGCTTCTTTACTTTCTATGGACATGATAATGAAACATTCTCTAGTTTGGAGATAAATTATCATGCAGACTTCACAGGGGCTGAACTCACTGAATTTTCTAAGAAAAAGGGTGGAACCTGGAAGTCCCAGAGAGATGACAGTTGCATTTCATAGAAAGCAATGAAGCTCTCCTGGATACAAAATTTCACATAGTAGAGAAGGTAACTGGAGAACACTTGAGGCTAATATAAAGGCTCAGTTTGCAACAATTACAAATTAGACTGAAATGTTTTCACTACAATTTAACTTGCTTTTGTCTTTAGTATATATTACTTTTCTATTAGTTAAAATAAGTGTATTGTGAATTTTAGCAACCTTCACCTGCATACAGCTGGTAAGATAAATCAGTGAGCCAACTAGTTTAAAATGCTTACATCATTACACAAGATTTGTGAGAGAGCTTCAGGCATACCCTGAGAACTCCCCTAATCAACCCAGGGAACTGTCTTGTCCCTTCCACTTTCTGAAACTGTCAGAATACAATAGAGCATTCACAAAGTGCTATGTAATTTGTATAAGATACACATAAATATACAAAGTATGATCCTAATTTGTTAAAATAACACTTTTAAAACATAATCAGAATTTGTAAAATCACTGCTGGCTCTAAATCTAAATGTATTAAAATATAAAAGAGAAAGTGCAAAGCTTAAATGCAATAATACTGAAATGATCCTATCTGAAATGTAAAGCAATATAAAATACAATGCACAAAATGTGAGTGTAACAAAACTATCATATCATGCAGTGTTATATTGGACTGGTCTTGTCTCTCCTTCAGATACAGAAATGAGAGAGATCTTGCAGTGCTGGAGAGTTCCTCCCTTTTTCTTTTGAGCATTCAGTGAGTTCAGCCCCTGTGAAGTCTGAACTACAATTCCTCTCCAAGCTGGAGAATATTTGATCATCAGGGCCTAGGTGAGAAGATTCCAAGCAGGTCTGAATACCTCCTAAATTTGAAGTGAGAAGCTAGGGCAAAAAAAAATGTTCTAAGAAAGCAGGCTGCTCCCTTACATATCAGTCATGTAGGTGCTGTGTTAGATTGGCAAGAACCACATGATTAGGGGATATGAGGCAATATAAAATGTGTGAGGTATGCTTAACACTAGTGCACGGGGTGGGGAAGGCTCCTGGAGGATGTGGTGCTCAATGATGCAGCAAACTCCTGGTGTAAGGCAGACCGAGCATTTATTTTTTTAAACCTGCTGTAAAGGGGTTTCTGGCAGAAAAAAAACACATGGAAAGTAGCGACTCAAGGTGCGAAAGAAATAAATTAAAACATGAAGCATAATTTCATATCCTTAAAAAAAACTGCATACACGATGCTAGGCAGACATTGAAGAAAAACAGCAAGTTACATGTCTGACGCGTTTCACACCCCTACAAGAGCTAAATCATAGACATGCCTTCCTAAGGAGTATGCTCTTATTTATACCAAAGGCTTTTAACCCTTCACATGTTAAAAATAATAAAAACAAGAACATAAATGTTTACAATGTTGTTTAATTGGCACATAATACAGGAATAAATTAGATAGATTGCAGATTTCATAGATTGCAGATAGTAAGCTTGCAACAAATACACCGCTTATTATACTATTGCTTAAACAATGCTGCCTTTAAAAAGGGGAACTGGCACGGAGACTTCTAGTTTATAGCTGATAGAATTCTATCAGCCAATCGGAATTGAAGGGATGCCATCTTGGATGAAGTCATTTAAAGGAACCTTCATTCAGTCTTAGCCGTCGGATGAAGAGGATGCTCCTCGTCGGATGTCTTGAAGATGGACCCGCTGTGCGCCAGATGGATGAAGATAGAAGATGCTGTCTGGATGAAGACTTCTGCCCGTCTGGAGGATCACTTCGCCCGGGTTGGATGAAGACTTCTCCCGGCTTCGTTGAGGACTTCGGCCCGGTTGGATGAAGACTTCTCCCGGTAAGGTGATCTTAAAGGGTTAGTGTTAGGTTTTTTTAAGGGGGTTTTGGGTGGGTTTAAGAGTAGGGTTGGTTGTGTGGGTGGTGGGTTTTAATGTTGGGGGGGATTTGTAATTTATTTTTTTTTACAGGTAAAAGAGCTGATTACTTTGGGGTAATGCCCCGCAAAATGCCCTTTTAAGGGCTATTTGTAATTTAGTGTAGGGTAGGACTTTTTTTTATTTTGGGGGGGCTTTTTTATTTTGTTAGGGGGATTAGATTAGGTGTAATTAGTTTAAAAATCTTGTAATTTGTTTATTATTTTCTGTAATTTAGTGTTTGTTTTTTTGTACTTTAGATAATTGTATTTAATTGTATTTAACTGTATTTAATTTATGGAAATAATTTAATTATAGTGTAGTCTTAGGTGTAATTGTAACTTAGGTTAGGTTTTATTTTACAGGTAACTTTGTATTTATTTTAGCTAGGTAGTTATTAAATAGTTAATAACTATTTAATAACTATTCTACCTAGTTAAAATAAATACAAACTTGCCTGTAAAATAAAAATAAATCCTAAGCTAGCTACAATGTAACTATTAGTTATATTGTAGCTAGCTTAGGGTTTATTTTATTGGTAAATATTTAGTTTTAAATAGGAATGATTTAGTTAATGATAGGAATTTGTATTTAGATTTCTTTTAATTATATTTAAGCTAGGGGGTGTTAGGGTTAGACTTAGATTTAGGGGTTAATAACATTAGTATAGTGGCGGCGGCAGATTAGGGGTTAATAAATGTAGGTAGGTGTTGGCGATGTTAGGGATGGCAGATTAGGGGTTAATAATATTTAACTAATGTTTGCGAGGCGGGAGTGTGGCGTTTAGGGGTTAATATGTTTAATATAGTGGTGGCGATGTCCGGTTCGGCAGATTAGGGGTTAAAATTTTTATTTTAGTGTTTGCAATGCGGGAGGGCCTCGGTTTAGGGGTTAATAGGTAGTTTATGGGTGTTAGTGTACTTTTTAGCACTTTAGTTAAGAGTTTTATGCTATGGCATTGTAGTGTAAAACTCTTAACTACTGACTTTAAAATGCGGTACCAGTCTTGACAGGAGAGGGTGTACCGCTCACTTTTTGGCAGACTCGTAATACCGGTGCAAGTCCTATTGAAAAAAAGAGGATACGCAATTTACATAAGTGGATTTGCGGTATTTCCAAGTCTGGCCAAAAAAGTGAGCGGTACACCTGTACCTGCAAGACTCGTAATACCAGCGGGCGTTAAAAAGCAGCGTTAGGACCTCTTAACACTCCTAACGCTGCTTTTAACCCTAAAGCACAACTCGTAATCTAGCCGTATGTAAACACAGCCAAAAAATGAAAAAACTATTTTCCATACATTTAATACTCTGTAGTAGGTATAACAAGTCATTTGGAACACATTATGGGGAAACAAATTTTATAGTACCGTGTCCCTTTAATGTGATATGCATTGCAAAGTAACTTGAAATAGTACAGGCCTAGTATTTTAATTACTTTTTTCCCTTTAACTAAACACGTTTCCAGCAAAAATTAAATAATGATCATAACAGCTCAAGGGAGGGAATCCTGACCCTTCCTGCCTCAAAATCTACTCAAACTCTTTTTTCTTTATAGTTAAAGGATCATTAAAGGGACACCAAACCCAAAAAATGTTCTTTCATGATAGAGAATACAATTTTAAACAACTTTCAAATTTACTTCTATTATCTAATTTGCTTCATTTTTTAGATATCCTTCGTTGAAGAAATAACAATGCACATGGGTGAGCCAATCACACGAGACATCTATGTGCAGCCACCAATCAGCAGCTACTGAGCCTATTTAGATATCCTTTTCAGCAAAGGATATCACGTGAATGTAGTAAATTAGATAATAGAAGTAAATTAGAAAGTTGTTTAAAATTGCATACTCTTTCTAAATCAGGAAAGAAAAAATGTGGGTTTTATGTCCCTTTAAATACAGTAGAATTGGATAATCAATGAACACATAATAAAAAGACAATGCAATAACACTCTGAATTTCAAATGAGTAGATTTTTTTCTGACAAATTTCCTATTTCCCTGCCCCTATATCATGTGACAGCCATCAATGAATTACAGACTTATACATATACATTAACATGTGCACATGCTCAGTAGGAGCTGGTGCATCAGAAAGTGTGCATAAAAAAGACTACACAATCTTATAATGGAAGTAAATTATAAATTGTGAAAGTTTAAAGGGACATGAAACCCAACATTTTTCTTTTTCTTATTTTCCATGAATCAAATATAGAGCATGTGATTTTAAACAACTTTACAATTCACTTCTTTTATCCAATTTGCTTCCTTTTCTTGGTATTCTTTTTGGAAGGAGCAGCTATGCACTACTGGAAGCTATTTGAATACATCTGGTGAACCAATGAAGAGAGGTATTTTTGTGCAGCCACCAATCAGCAGCTAGTTCCAGGTAATGCATTGCTGTCCTGAGCCTACCTAGCTTTTCAGTTAAGGATACCAAGAGAATGAAGCAATTTAGATCATAGAAACCAGTTGGAAAGCTGTTTAAAATTAGATGTTCTGTCTGAATCATGAAAGAAAAATGTTGGATTTCATGTACCTTTTAATCTTAATCATAATTTCTTGTTATGAAGTTTTGAAAAGTATTGTATAGCAATGTCTTGACAAAGGACAGAAATAATAAACATTTAATTGCTACTGCACAATAAAATATGAAGAAAAAAAATCACCTGCCCAGCCACAGTTATTAAGGCACTAAAGCACAAAATGTTCCCAGAGCCATACTGTATACTTGTTGTTTTAGGGATCGTACAATCACAGAATACATATTAAAGCCTGACTTTTATTAGTTACTATAAAACAGAGCAAGCATTAGTGTATGGCTGTGGGACTGGAAACTCAGAAAGCCAGATAAGTAATACAATTGTGAGAATGGAGATTCATAAACTAAGGAAACTATGTATTACTAAAGAGACAGATGTCTGAATACTGAAATAAAATTTACATTCTAAATATGCCTATTTTTATTAAGTATGTACCTAAAACGAAATACTATTAAAAATGTAAACAAGTAGACTAGTACTCCTTAAAGGGACACTGAACCCAATTTTTTTCTTTCATGATTCAGATAGAGCATGACATTTTAAGCAACTTTCTAATTTACTCCTATTAGCAAATTTTCTTCATTCTCTTCATATCTTTATTTGAAAAGCAAAAATTTAAGTTTAGATGCCGGCCCATTTTTGGTTTACAACCTGGGATGTTCTTGCTAATTGGTGAGAAATTGCTGTCCAGAGTTCTGAACCAAACAAAAAGCTTAGATGCCTTCCTTTTCAAATAAAGATAGCAAGAGAACAAAGAAAAATTGATAATGGGAGTAAATTATAAAGTTGCTTAAAATCGCATGCTCTATCTGAATCACGAAAGATAAAATTTGGATTCAGTGTCCCTTTAACCTGTACATCACTGGTCTTTCTATGGGGTTTGCGTTACTAATTATTTCCGGTGACCAGGAGGGAGGGTATAAGCAAGAAAACTCTTAAGGGGTTAAAAACGTTTTATTGTATGTGCCTCTAAGCACAGACATGTGACTTGTTTATACAAAAAAAAAAAATCTGGAATAGTCATTGTGACCCAACTATGGGCTAGATTATGGGTGGATCGCAAATTGAGCACCAACGAGTGCTTTATCTGTGGTCAACTTTTTTTTACCATTGGGTGTCCAGTTGTACATGTAATACAGGTCGCAAGTAAAATTCTTGTGCTCTTGCGGTCGCATGCTCGCACAGAAAGAGAGTTTGCGAAAGCAGGATTGTATTCTCCCATAAACTTTAATGGAGCCTTGTTTTGAACAACAACAAAAAATAACAGCTATATATTTCTATACATATATCTTTATTTATATGTGTGTATATGTCGATAAATATATATATATACACATATCAATAGATATATATATATAAATACATACATATATTTATATGTGTTCATATGGTTTCCTATATAAAAGCACTTTTGGACTGTTTTTTTAATCTAACACCTGACTACTCATATATTTGAGCCCTTAGAACTTTTTATTGCAATTATTAATTTTTTTAGATTAGTGTTATTATGAGTGTAACTGTACTTTTTAATGTATTTTTGATGTTTTGTGACACTTCTTTGACCTGTGTAACAGTTAACCAGAGCTCTGAAGTCACAGTAATCATTCTAGCGTAAATGGCAATTGCGCTCACGTTTACTTTCACCTTGTGAAAAAAATATGTAGCAGAGTTAGCCTTGAGAAGTCAGCTGGTGCATTTCAAGTCCTCAGTTTGTAGAACTAAATTACATGTATGAAAAGCAGCCAAAATAAATAAAGAAAGTATATAGCAAAGTTGTTTAATTATGTAACTAAAGAGTTTATATAAAAAAATCTCAAGGTGTTTACTGTCCCATTAAAAAAAGATGCAAGTAGTGATCTCAGAGGTCTCAATCAATACTGGGCCCAGGACCTTTAAAAAGACATGGACAAGGGATCTCAGTGCTCTAAATTGAGACCAGGCCCACACCTCTACTGAGCCTATCTGACTCTGCAATCAGTATTGATTTTGCTACAGAGGGTCTGGTGGGGCCTTGGCTGCACCTGGATCATGTCTGGCCCCTTTATGTGATCCCCTGCAAAACAGGGCTCATAGTGTAAGAAAAGTGAATGGATTTCAATTTGCAAATATGATGATTGGGTTTCCAAGATGCCCTTTACAGTCTGGCCAGAAAAGTCTACCACCATATTTGTACGAGAAGGCTGTATAAGTGTATAACTTATGGTGCAGACTCACCTACGGGAAAGATGATTCACAATCACAGAGAAGCAGCTCCTATTTCACCTGCTGACTCAGCTTCTGCTGATATCAAACACACAGAAAAGACACTGTCATAAATATGAATATCTCTCAATCTACATGTAGAAAGCTGGAAAGAAAAGTTCACATGGATCTCAGGTCTTTTCTTGCCTGCTAGTTGATTTGCAGTAGTATTTTAGTGACTCTTGGTTCCCTGGCTGGTGGAATTAGGATGGGGAAGGTCTAAGAAGATCCCTAGAAGGCCCCTATTTATGAAAGGCCTGTCGGACATGATCCGACATTGCGGATCATGTCTGACAGACCTCGCTAAATGAGGAGAGCAATACGCTCTCCGCATTCAGCATTGCACCAGCAGCTCTTGTGATCGGGTTGAATTGTGGAGATCTCTGTCCGCCTCCTCAGAGCAGGTGGATAGATTATGGAGAAGCGATCTTTAGACCGCTGCTTCATAACTGTTGTTTCTGGCAAGTCTGAAGGCTCACCAGAAATACAGGGCTTCAAGCTCCATACAGAGCTTGATAAATAGGCCCCGAAGTCTTAATGATTCTTGCTATAAGTTTATTCTTCGTTCATACACTTCTGCCCTTCACTTAGCCAAGCAAACCTACTTCTCTTCTCTCATATCTACTCTTTCCTCAAACCCTAAATGACTCTTCTCCACCTTTAACTCTCTCCTCTACCCATCTGCTCCACCACCCCATCTGTCTTTAGTGCTCAAGACCTGGCAGACTACTTTTTAAACAAAACACGTACTATCCGAAGCAACATCCCAACACCAACCTGCAATATTCCAACAACAGGCCCAGTTACTCCCTCTGCATCTTCCATCCAGCCACTGAGAATGAAGTTTCTTCCTTACGATCTTCCTCATGCCTCACTACCTGCCTGCTCGACCCTATCCCTTCCCATCTAATACCGTCCCTGTCCTTCCACCCTCACTCCTGCTCTTACTCACATCTTCAACCTATCTCTCTCTACCGGCTCATTCCCATCTTCTTTCAAATATGCAAGTCACTCCCATACTCAAAAAACTCTCCCTCAACCCTAATTCTCCTGAAAGCTACCACCCCATATCACTGCTTCCACTAACATAAAAATTCCTTGAAAAACTTGTTTACAATCGCCTAATCCACTTTCTGTCCACCAACACTTTGATTGACCCCCTGCAATCTAGATTCCGCCACAAACACTCAACTGAGACTGCCCTTACCAAGGTTACTAACGATCTTCTCTTTGCTAAAAAAGTAAATTTATGCTTACCTGATAAATTCATTTCTTCTATGGTACGACGAGTCCACGGGTTCATCCTTTACTTGTGGGATATTATGCTCCTGCTAACAGGAAGTGGCAAAGAGCACCACAGCAGAGCTGTCTATATAGCTCCTCCCTTAGCTCCACCCCCCAGTCATTCGACCGAAGGTACAGGAAGAAAAAGGAGAAACTAAAAGGTGCAGAGGTGACTGAAGTTTAAATCAAAAAAATATAATATGTCTTAAAATGACAGGGCGGGCCATGGACTCGTCGTACCATAGAAGAAATTAATTTATCAGGTAAGCATAAATTTACTTTTCTTCTATAAGGTACGACAAGTCCACGGATTCATCCTTTACTTGTGGGATACAATACCAAAGCTATAGGATACGGATAAACGGGAGGGACAAGACAGATGCCTAAACAGAAGGCACCACTGCTTGAAGAACTTTTCTCCCAAAAATAGCCTCCGAAGAAGCAAAAGTATCAAATTTGGAAAATTTGGAAAAGGTATGAAGTGAAGACCAAGTCGCGGCCTTACAAATCTGTTCAACAGAAGCATAATTTTAAAAAGCCCATGTGGAAGCCACCGCTCTAGTAGAGTGAGCTGTAATTCTTTCAGGAGGCTGCTATCCAGCAGTCTCGTACGCCAAACGGATGATGCTTTTCAGCCAAAAAGAAAGAGAGGTAGCCGTAGCTTTTTGAGCTCTACGCTTTCCAGAATAGACAACAAACAGAGAAGATGTTTGACGGAAATCTTTGGTCGCTTGCAAGTAAAACTGCAAAGCACAAGCCACGTCCAAGTTGTGCAACAGACGCTCCTTCTTAGAGGAAGGATTAGGACACAGGGAAGGAACCACAATTTCCTGATTAATATTCTTATTAGTAACAACCTTAGGAAGGAATCCAGGTTTGGTACGCAAAACCACCTTATCAGCATGGAAAACAAGATAAGGCGAGTCGCATTGCAATGCAGATAGTTCAGAAACTCTTCGAGCCGAAGAGATAGCAACTAAAAACAGAACTTTCCAAGATAGGAGCTTAATATCTATGGAATGCATAGGTTCAAACGGATCCCCTTGAAGAACTTTAAGAACTAAATTCAAACTCCATGGCAGAGCAACAGATTTAAAGACAGGCTTGATTCTAACTAAAGCCTGACAGAACGACTGAACGTCTGGAACATCTGCCAGACGCTTGTGCAGTAAAATTGACAAAGCAGATATCTGTCCCTTTAAGGAACTAGCTGATAATCCCTTTTCCAATCCTTCTTGGAGAAAGGACAAAATCCTAGGAATCCTGATCTTACTCCATGAGTAGCCTTTGGATTCGCACCAATAAAGATATTTACGCCATATTTTATAATAAATTTTCCTAGTGACAGGCTTTTGAGCCTGAATCAAGGTATCTATGACCGACTCAGAGAATCCCTGCTTGGATAAAATCATGCGTTCAATCTCCAGGCAGTCAGCCACAGAGAAACTAGATTTGGATGCTGGAACGGACCATGAATGAGAAGGTCCTGTCTCAGTGGCAGAGTCCACGGTGGTAGAGATGACATGTCCATCAGATCTGCATACCAAGTCCTGCGTGGCCACGCAGGTTCTATCAAAATCACCGAAGCTCTCTCCTGTTTGATTCTGGCGATCAGACGAGGAAGGAGAGGAAATGGTGGAAACACATAAGCCAGGTTTAACGACCAAGGTACTGCGAGAGCATCTATCAGTACTGCTTGAGAATCCCTTGATCTGGACCCGTAACAAGGAAGTTTGGCATTCTGACGAGATGCCATCAGATCCAATTCTGGTTTGCCCCATTGATGAATCAATTGTGCAAACACCTCCGGATGAAGTTCCCACTCCCCCGGATGAAAGGTTTGACAACTTAGAAAATCCGCTTCCCAGTTCTCCACTCCTGGGATATAGATTGCTGATAGATGGCAAGAGTGAGCCTCTGCCCATTGAATTATTTTGGAAACCTCTATCATCGCTAGAGAACTCTTTGTTCTCCCCTGATGATTGATATATGCTACAGTCGTGATATTGTCCGACTGGAATCTTATGAATCTGGCTGAAGCCAGCTGAGGCCACGCCTGAAGCACGTTGAATATCGCTCTTAGTTCTAGAAAATTTATCGGGAGGAGGGCCTCCTCCTGAGTCCACACTCCCTGTGCTTTCAGGGAATTCCAGACTGCACCCCAGCCCAATAGGCTGGCGTCCGTCATCACTATGACCCATGCTGGCTTGCGGAAACACATTCCCTGGGACAGATGATCCTGTGACAACCACCAAAGAAGAGAATCTCTGGTCTCTTGATCCAGATTTATCTGAGGAGATAAATTTGCATAATCCCCATTCCACTGATTGAGCATGCACAGTTGCAGTGGTCTGAGATGCAAGCGAGCAAACGGAACTATGTCCATTGCCGCTACCATTAGTCCTATTGCCTCCATACACTGAGCCACGGATGGCCGAGGAATGGAATGAAGAGCTCGGCAGGTGGTTAAAATCTTTGATTTCCTGACCTCCGTCAGAAAAATTTTCATGTCTACCGAATCTATCAGAGTTCCCAGGAATGTAACTCTTGTGAGGGGGATAAGTGAACTCTTTTTTAACGTTCACCTTCCACCCGTGAGATCTTAGAAAAGCCAAAACGATGTCCATGTGAGATTTGGCTAGTTGGTAAGTTGACTCCTGAATTAAGATCTTGTCTAGATAAGGCGCCACTGCTATGCCCCGCGGCCTTAGAACCGCCAGAAGGGACCCTAGCACCTTTGTAAAAATTCTGGGAGCTGTGGCCAACCCGAAAGGAAGAGCCACAAACTGGTAATGCTTGTCCAGAAAGGTGAACCTGAGGAACTGGTGATGATCTTTGTGGATAGGGATGTGCAGATACGCATCCTTTAAGTCCACGGTGGTCATAAATTGACCCTCCTGGATCATTGGTAAAATAGTCCGAATGGTCTCCATCTTGAAGGATGGGACTCTGAGGAACTTGTTTAGGATCTTGAGATCTAAAATTGGTCTGAAAGTTCCCTCTTTTTTGGGAACCACAAACAGATTGGAGTAAAACCCCTGCCCCTGTTCTGATCTTGGAACTGGGCATATAACTCCCATGGTATATAGGTCTTCTACATAGCGTAATAACGCCTCTCTTTTTGTCTGGTTTACAGACAATCGAGAAAGATGGAATCTCCCCCTTGGAGGAGAATCTTTGAAAACTAGAAGATACCCCTGGGTCACGATATCTAAAGCCCAGGAGTCCTGAACGTCTCTTGCCCAAGCCTGAGCAAAGAGAGAAAGTCTGCCCCCTACTAGATCCGGTCCCGGATCTGGGCTGCCCCCTTATGCTGTCTTGGTGGCAGCAGCGGGCTTCTTGACCTGTTTACCCTTGTTCCAAGTTTGGTTAGGTCTCCAGACTGACTTGGATTGAGCAAAATTCCCCTCCTGCTTTGCGGCAGGGGAAGAGGTAGAGGGACCACCTTTGAAGTTTCGAAAGGAACGAAAATTATTTTGTTTGGTCCTCATCTTATTTGACCTATCTTGAGGAAGGGCATGGTCTTTTCCTCCCGTAATGTCTGCAATGATCTCTTTCAGTTCAGGCCCAAATAGGGTCTTACCCTTGAAAGGGATGGCTAAAAGCTTAGATTTTGATGACACATCAGCAGACCAGGACTTAAGCCATAACGCTCTACGCGCTAAAATGGCAAAACCTGAATTCTTTGCCACTAATTTAGCCAGTTGAAAAGCGGCATCTGTAATGAAAGACTTAGCTAGCTTGAGAGCCCTAATTCTATCCAGAATATCATCTAATGGGGTCTCAACCTGAAGAGCCACCTCTAGAGCCTCGAACCAAAAAGCAGAAGCAGTAGTTACAGGAACAATGCACGCTATAGATTGCAGAAGAAAACCCTGATGAATAAATATTTTCTTTAGGAGACCCTCTAATTTTTTATCCATAGGATCTTTGAAAGCACAACTGTCCTCAATAGGTATAGTTGTACGCTTAGCCAGGGTAGAAATAGCTCCCTCCACCTTAGGGACCGTCTGCCACGAATCTCGCATGGTGTCTGATATGGGAAACATTTTCTTAAAAGTAGGAGGGGGAGAAAAGGGAATACCTGGTCTATCCCACTCCTTAGCAACAATACCCGAAATCCTCTTAGGGACCAGAAAAACATTAGTGTAGGCAGGAACCTCTAGATATCTGTCCATTTTACACAATTTCTCTGGAACTACAATAGGGTCACCTGAGTAACAGGCGGAGGTGCTCTAGCTTAAATTTAAAAGCCGTCATATCTGAATCTGTCTGAGGAAACATCTCAGAAATCTCTCCCTCAGACAGCAATTCCCTCACCCCCAACTCAGAACATTGTGAGGGTACATCGGAGATGGCTAATAAAGCGTCAGAGGGCTCAGCATTTACTCTCACACCGGACCTACTGCGCTTCCCCTGCAACCCAGGCAGCTTAGATAATACCTCTATGAGGGTAGTATTCATAACTGTGGCCATATCTTGCAGGGTGAAAGAATTAGACGCACTAGAAGTACTTGGCGTCGCTTGTGCGGGCGTTAATGGTTGTGGCACTTGGGGAGAATTAGATGGCATAACCTGATTCCCTTCTGACTGAGAATCATCCTGCAACATACTTTTATTATGTTCTTTGCAATTATATGTTCTTGCAATATGTTCTTTGCAATTAATTGCCGTTTCAGTGCATGAGGAACACATTTTAAGTGGGGGTTCCACAATGGCTTCAAAACACATTGAACATTGGCTTTCCTCAATGTCCGACATGTTAAACAGGCTAGTAAAGACACAAACAGGCTTGAAAACACTTTATTTTAGTGAAAAAATAACAATCTTAAAAAACAATACTGCGCCTTTAAGAGAAAAAAAGCATACACGTTCTGCAAAACAGCTTAAAAATACTCAAATCGTTTCAATTTTTTGCATGAATATCCACAATATGCAGCCAAGTTTGCCCCACATGGAAAGGAACACTTAACCCTTTACAGTGAAAAACCAGATAAACAATAGGCCTCAATCCGGAAAAAACACCCCCTGCACCTCGCCACAGCCCTGCTGTGGTGCCTACCTGCCCTCAGGGGTTGGAAAAACGGAGATAAAGCTTTGATTTGGCCCAAAACTTCCACAAGGGCCCACCGGAGTTGGAGCTTGCTGCTTGCTCTGCAATTACAAGTGCGCAACCGAGGAGCGAAAATAGGCTCCGCCCACCTCACTCAATGTTTTGCAGCCCAAATGAACCGCACCAGAGCGGTCTGAAACTAGCCATGTGGGTTCTTTAACCCAAAAAGAAGCCAAGTGTACCCTCCATAAAGCCTCAAAAAACGTTACCACCAAAAATGTTATCAGCACTCCCAGTTCAATAAACGTTTGCCCAGAAACATTCCAACTCAGTGTCAACCATTTTTTATGAGCCCTTTATATGTAAGCTTAGTAATACCCCTCTTCTCTTAGGATTATTGCTTACCCTTACCCTCATGGGGATACTGTCAGCCCTTCTGAACATACCTCACTGCTATATAGCATGAAAACGTTCCTCACACTGAAGTTTCTTAAGTACTCCTCAGCCATTCTGTGGGAACTGCTCTGGATCTTAGTGACAAATGCTAAGATCATCAGCCTCCAGGCAGAAGTCTTCATCCATCTGCTGCCTGAGAGAAAATAGTACACACTGGTACCATTTCAAATAAAAAATTCTTGCTCGAAGAAAATAAAAACTAACATTTTATCACCTCTTCACTTTAACCTTCCTAGTACTTAGAGTAGGCAAAGAGAATGACTGGGGGTGGAGCTAAGGGAGGAGCTATATAGACAGCTCTGTTGTGGGGCTCTTTGCCACTTCCTGTTAGCAGGAGGATAATATCCCACAAGTAAAGGATGAATCCGTGGACTTGTCGTACCTTATAGAAGAAATATTGGCCACTACTCTATACTCATCTTACTTGACCTCTCAGCTGCTTACACACAGTTGACCACCCCCTCCTCCTACAGACCCTTAGCTCTTTTGGCCTCTGTGACACTGCTCTTTCCTGGATTCACTCCTATCTTTCCCACAGGTCTTTTTTTGTGTCATTTTCCAGCGACTCCTCCTCTCCTATGCCTCTGTCTGATGGAGCACTTCAAGGATCTGTTCTGGGTCCTCTACCCTTCTCCATCTATACTTCTTCGCTGGGTAAACTTATCAACATTTATGGCTTCAAATATCACCTCTATGCTGATGACACCCAGATCTACCTCTCAACCCCTGCTCTCTCTTCATCTGTCCTTTCTCATGTCAGTGACTGCTTATCTGGTATTTCTTCCTGAATGGCCTCTCACCATCTAAAGATTAACATGTCCAAGACTGAGCTCCTTCTTATCCCCCTCTCAAGCTCTACACCGACTTCTGACTTCTCTATCCCTGTTGACGGCATCACCATTTCCCCATCGCCCCAAGTCCGCTGCTTCAAAGATACACTTGACTCAAATCTATCCTTCGTCCCCCATATTCAATCACTTTCTACATCCTGCGCAACCATCTACGCAATATTTCCAAGATTCGCCCTTTTCTAACACCACAAACCAAATAATCCACTCCCTTGTTATTTCCCGACTTGACTATTGCAATAACCTACTCGCTGCCTTCCTCTTTCCCGCCTCTCCCCCCTTCAATCCATCCTAAATGCCTCTGCCAGGTTGATCCACTTTTCCCGTCGCTCTGTATCTGCTGCACCTCTCTGCGAGTCCCTTCATTGGCTCCCTATTCACAGAAGAATTAAATTCAAAATTCTCACCCTTACATACAAAGCTCTCACCAACGCCGCTCCCCTCTATCTATCCTCTCTAATTAACAAGTATACTCCAGCCCGTACACTAAGATCCAACAATGACCTGCTCCTTGCATCCGCAACTATCACCTCCTCTCATGCTAGACTGCAGGACTTCTGTCATGCAGCACCTACCCTCTGCAACACTCTCCCTCGTGCTGTCAGGCTTTGCCCTAATCTTTCTTCCTTTAAATGTTCCCTGAAGACTTTTCTGTTCAGGGAAGCCTACCACCCAACTCAATAATAAATGAATTTCACTTACCTAACATTTCCCTCATCTAACTCTGCATTAACATCTTTCTCAATCTTGCAGTCCTCACCTCCTGTTTCTCAACCTCCTACCCTTCTAGATAGTAAGTTCCCACAGGAATAGGGCCCTCAATCCCTCCTGTATTAGTTTGTAAATGTTGTCCTGTCTCTTACAAGTCTTGTATTGTTTTATTTAAATTAATTGTATCCATGGACAGCGCTGCAGAATATGTTGGTGCTTCATAAATAAAGTATAATAATAATAACAACCCACTAGTGTGAGAACTATGTTATCTATATGGCCCACATGAACTAGCAGTCTCCTGTTGTGAAAAGCAAATAAAAAGCATGTGATTAAGAGGCTTTTTATAGTGGCTTGGAAATGTAGAGGTTTAAATGTTATAAAGTATATTAATATAACAATGTTGGTTGTGCAAACCTGGGGAATGGGTAGTAAAGGTGTTATCTAACTTTTTAAACAATAATTTTAGCGTTGACTGTCCCTTTAATACACTTTTTACCTCTGTGATTACCTTGGATCTAATCCTCTGCTGACAGCCCCCTGATCCTGACTTTTTATTTATTATCTATTGACTTGCCAATTAGTCCAGGGTTATTCACAACCCATGGGCGTAAGCACAATGTTATTTATATGGTTCACATGAACTAGCACTGCCCTGTTGTGAAAAGCTAATTAAAAAGCATGTGATAAGAGGCTGTATTTAGTGGCTTAGAAACAGGCAGAAATTTAGAGGTTTAAACTTTAAAGGTTATAAAGTATATTAAAAGGGGCAGTAAACTTACAAGCTAATGTTATATAATTCTGCACATATAAACAAATGATGTCCAATGTTCTGAACCAAAAATTGGCTGGCTCCTTAGCCTTCTTTTTCAAATAAAGATAGCAAGAGAATGAAGAAAATTGATAATAGTAGTAAATTAGAAAGTTGTTTAAAATGGCATGTTCTATCTGAATAATGAAAGAAAAAAATTGGGTTTAGTGTCCCTTTAATCTGCAAAAGAAAAATGCACTATATCTGGCAGCAAAACCAAGGAAGTAAGGACCTGTCATGATTCATTCTTTTTATTCAGTTTCTCATATATTAATCTCTTTGTTTCACTGTATAGGGGGATGTGATATAGGATCTAAAATGAAGCTTCTGCATTCTTGCTGTTCCTACAATGTGATTCACAGCCTGCATAACCTGGAATGTCACAGTTCTCAGTTGTGCGTGTCATGAAAGTGAAATAAATACAAACAGATCATAATATTTTTCATTGAACTTGAATCCTTAACCCAGAAAAGTTTTTAGTGGCTGATGTTATGTAATATTGTTATATACAACTGAGTTTAGAGTATCATCATTTTTATGTGTTAAATCAATAAAGAGACAGGGTGGGACATATGAAAAAAAAATGTCGGGGGATTTATGAATTTCAGAAGTACAACAAGGATGTATTAGAAAAAAGGATGTAATTCACTTTCCTACACCTATAATGTGACAGTATTTCTTGTTTGAACAATGCATGTTTTGTCACTATTAATCAGTCAAATTGTTACACAGCAAAACTGGTTGCACATTTTTCTGGTTGAGGAAAATTGGACTAACATATTAGTGCAGTGTTAAAAGATGTTTTTCACACCAATACTGAACAAACTGCCGCCCATGTTACATTTTCCACTTTTCCTCCTTGTTTTTTCCACCACAGTGTTTGCTGATTGTGAAATGATATGCTTTACCTATGTCATGGTGTGTATACTAAGCATAGAGAGGAAATCCATAACAAATGTTATTTATAACTCAGATTAGAAAGCTGCAAATCCATCTATAATAACAATCCCACGGGTAGATTACGAGTTTTTGTCGGTAAGGGGTGCGTTGCTAACGCACAGTTTTTCCTTACCGCTCACCTCCAGTAACGCTGGTATTACGGGTCTTTAGAAACCCAGCGTTAGCCGCAAAAAAGTGAGCGTAGAGCAGAATTTAGCTCCACATCTCACCTCAATACCAGCGCTGCTTACGGAAGCGGTAAGCTGGAAAAACGTGCTCGTGCA
Source organism: Bombina bombina (assembly GCF_027579735.1). Taxonomy (NCBI): domain Eukaryota; kingdom Metazoa; phylum Chordata; class Amphibia; order Anura; family Bombinatoridae; genus Bombina; species Bombina bombina. The sequence continues at coordinate 733,385,596 of NC_069500.1, read as the reverse complement.
CGATTTCCCCATAGGAATCAATGGGGCAGATTCGGCTGAAAAAAACCTAACACCTGCAAAAAAGCAGCGTTCAGCTCCTAACGCAGCCCCATTGATTCCTATGGGGAAACACATATTATGTCTACACCTAACACATGAACCCCGAGTCTAAACACCCCTAATCTTACACTTATTAACCCCTAATCTGCAACCCCCGACATCGCCGCCACCTGCATTATATTTATTAACCCCTAATCTGCTGCTCCGGACAACGCCGCCACCTACATTATACTAATGAACCCCTAATCTGCTGCCTCCAACATCGCCGACACCTATAATATATTTATTAACCCCTAACCCCCTAACTTAAATATAATTTAAATAAATCTAAATAAAATTCCTATCATTAACTAAATTATTCCTATTTAAAACTAAATACCTATAAAATAAAACTAATAACTAACTAATAATTACATTGTAGCTATCTCAGGGTTTATTTTTATTTTACAGGCAACTTTGTATTTATTTTAACTAGGTAGAATAGTTATTAAATAGTTATTAACTATTTAATAGCTACCTAGCTAAAATAAATACAAATATACCTGTAAAATAAATCCTAACCTAAGTTACAATTACACCTAACACTACACTATCATTAAATTAATTCCCTAAACTAACTACAATTAATTAGAATTAAATTCAATTATCTAAATTACGGAACCCCCCCCCACTAAATTACAGAAAATAAAAAATAATTACAATTTTTTTATACTAATTACACCTAAGCTAATCCCCTAATAAAATAAAAAAATCCCTACCCTATACTAAATTACAAATAGCCCTGTAAAAGAAAATACAATATCCCCCCCAACATTACAACCCACCACCCACACACCCAACCCTACTCTAAAACCCACTCAATACCCCCTTAATAAAACCTAACACTACCCCCTTGAAGATCACCCTACCTTGAGACGTCTTCACCCAATCGGGCAGAAGTGGACCTCCAGACGGGCAGAAGTTTTCATCCAATCCGGGCAGAAGAGGACCCCCAGACGGGCAAAAGTCTTCATCCAGACGGCATCTTCTATCTTCATCCATCCGGAGCGGGTCCATCTTCAAGCCATCCGACGCGGAGCATCCTCTTTCATCCGACGATTAACACTAAATGACGGTACCTTTAAGTGACGTCATTCAAGATGGCGTCCCTTCAATTCCCAATTGGCTGATAGAATTCTATCAGCCAATCGGAATTAAGGTAGAAAAAATCCTATTCACTGATGCAATCAGCCAATAGGATTGAGCTCGCATTCTATTGGCTGATTGGAACAGCCAATAGAATGTGAGCTCAATCCTATTGGCTGATTGGATGAGCCAATAGGATTGAACTTCAATCCTTTTGGCTGATTGCATCAGCCAATAGGATTTTTTCTACCTTAATTCCGATTGGCTGATAGAATTCTATCAGCCAATCGGAACTGAAGGGACGCCATCTTGGATGACGTCACTTAAAAGTACCGTCATTTAGTGTTAGTCGTCGGATGGAAGAGGATGCTCCGCGTCGGATGGCTTGAAGATGGACCCGCTCTGCTCCGGATGGATGAAGATAGAAGATGCCGCCTGGATGAAGACTTCTGCCCGTCTGGAGGCCCTCTTCTGCCCGGATCGGATGAAGACTTCTGCCTGTCTGGAGGTCCACTTCTGCCCGGTTGGGTGAAGACATCTCAAGGTAGGGTGATCATCAAGGGGTTAGTGTTAGGTTTTATTAAGGGGGTATTGGGTGTGTTTTAGAGTAGGGTTGGGTGTGTGGGTGGTGGGTTGTAATGTTGGGGGGGGGTACTGTATTTTCTTTTACAGGTAAAAGAGCTGATTACTTTGGGGCAATTCCCCCGCAAAAGGCTCTTTTAAGGGCTATTTGTAATTTAGTATAGGGTAGGGTTTTTTTATTTTGGGGGGCTTTTTTATTTTATTAGGGGATTAGATTAGGTATAATTAGTTTAAAAAAATTGTAATTATTTTATTATTTTCTGTAATTTAGTGTTTTTTTCCGTACTTTAGTTTATTTAATTTAATTGTAATTAATTGTAGTTAGTTTAGGGAATTAATTTAATTATAGTGTAGTGTTAGGTGTAATTGTAACTTAGGTTAGGGTTTATTTTACAGGTCAATTTGTACTTATTTTAACTAGGAAGTTATTAAATATTTAATAACTATTTAATAACTATTGTACCTAGTAAAATAAATACAAACTTGCCTGTAAAATAAAAATAAACCCTGAGATAGTTACAATGTAATTATTAGTTATATTGTAGCATTTAATTGTAGTTATTTTATTTAGATTTATTTAAATTATATTTAAGTTAGGGGGGTGTTAGGGTTAGACTTAGATTTAGGGGTTAATAACTTTAGTATAGTGACGTCAACTTTGGGGGCGGCAGATTAGGGGTTAATAAATGTAGGTAGGTGTCAGTGATGTTAGGGATGGCAGATTAGGGGTTAATAAAATGTAACTAGTGTTTGCAAGGCGGGAGTGCGGCAGTTTAAAGGTTAATATATTTATTACAGTGGCGGCGATGTCCGGTCGGCAGATTAGGTGTTAAAAATGTATTTAAGTACTGACTTTTAAATGCGCTAGGAGTCTTGACAGGAGAGGGTGTACCGCTCACTTTTTCCAAGACTCGTAATACCGGCGTTAGGCAAATCCCATTGAGAAGATAGGATACGCAATTGACCTAAGTGGATTTGCGGTATGCTCAAGTCGCGGAAAAAAGTGAGCGGTACACCTGTATCTGCCAGACTCGTAATACCAACGGGTGTTAAATAGCAGCGTTGGGACCTCTTAACGCTGCTTTTTAACCCTAACACAAGACTCGTAATCTAGGCGTGTGTGTGCCGTACCAGATAGCGTCGCCTATAGAGGTCTTATGCTTAACACACATAGCGCTGCTAAAATAGACAACAAACTTAATTTTTTTTTTTTTAAATCTTTATTCAATTTTAAAGACATACAAAACCAACAAATTGGAGAGCATACAGAAGTGAAGAAAAACCAAAACATTAAATCATATAATAATTATATATCCTCCATTTTTCTGCATTACCATATTCCATTATTACCACATAAAAAAAGGTACGTCTCACTATTACAATAGTAAAAATGGCTTTAAAGATTCTTCTAACACATCCAAATATTTGCAACAAATATCTTGAAAAGCCTTATTTATATATATTTGTATTATCTATTAACATATCTCATAATTGTACTACTATCTACTTCCGGACTACATTCCTAAAAACATTTAATCATAGGTAGATCCCTAATGAGCCAGTTTTTACTGATTATTTTCCTTGCCAATAAAATAATATTTTAATTAGTTTACGGCAAGTAACTGGCCAGTTTACCCCCCTCCCCAAGAAGAGATTATCCATCAATGAGAATTTAACTTTTATTTTCAAAACTTTTGATAAAAGAAATGCTACCGTACCCCAATATTGTAATATTTTCAAGCAGCTCCAGAAGTAATAGGTAATAGACCATCTTGAAACAGAGCACTAAGGACATTGACTTTTCAGATTCTTATCCCATTTTGTTACTCTTCCTATAGTCAAATAATCTCAATTACTCAGAACTGCTGATATTCTTAGTTCACTAGATAAAATAATTGTGGCAAGAGTCGATGAGCTAGTGACGTATGGGATATACATTCCTACCAGGAGGGGGCAAAGCTTCCCAAACCTCAAAATGCCTATAAATACACCTCCCACCACACTCATACCATAGTTTTACAAACTTTGCCTCCTATGGAGCTGGTGAAGCAAGATGTGCTTGATTTCTTCTGTGATAGGCGCTTCTAAGCATTCTGAAGCCCAATTCCTCAGAGTACAGTGTTTGTCAGAGGATGTGAAGGGAGTATTGCCTATTGATTTTATGGTTTCACCCATGGGAAATCCTTTCAAAGGCTCTCTGTAATCGGTCGCAGGGATTTGTCCCCTGCCTCCCTTTTCAGATCAACGTTATACTCTTATACCATTACCTCTGCTGATATTTTTCAGTACTGATTTGGCTGTCTGCTATATGTGAATGGGTGTCTTCTGGTAAGTATGTATCATTTTTTTAAGACACTCTCAGCTATGTTTGGCACTTTATATTATATTGTAAAGTATTAAATATATGTGTTTGCTTATATTTGCTATGAGTCAGGTCAGTTTCAGTATGGTAATTATGTTTAGGAAGATTATTTTTCTTACCTGGGGTTCCAGTTCTTCTAATTTGAGTTTGTTTTCCAAATTTTTGTGGGCAAACAAGGCTCGCGAGGACGGAAAATGCCGTTTTTATTGCGTCATTTCGTGGCGAGAACATTTTTTGGGCGCAAAGTTGCATCAATGGTGATGCAAGTCTTTTTATCTCCTGCGTCTATGTTGACAATACGTCTTTTGGCTCAAAGTCGCGCTTGTCATTTCCTTTTGCGCAATGCGTCATACTTGGCGCCAAAAGTTTATTTGTATATTAACCCTCTTCCTTTAATGCTTCTGGTTCTCTTTATATCTTAAAGAGTTAAGATGCTTACTTTTTTTGCATATACTTTAGCATAAGCATTTTTTTCCCTTTCCTCAAACTGCTATATGAGAAAATTGGATATTTTGTTTAAATGTTATTTTTTCTTTTTTACATTTTGCAAGATGTCTCAGTCTGATCCTGCCTCTATTGCTGTAGAAACCATGCTGCCTGAATACAGTTCTACCAAAGCTAAGTGTGTTTGTTGTAGATTAGCTGATGTTATTTCTTCAGCTCAATTATGTGGCATCTGTCATGACAAGCTGTTAAAGGCTGATAATGTTTCTATTAGTACAAATACATTGTCTGTTGTTCCTTCAACACCTAATGTACCTGATATTCCTGCAGATTTAAAGAATTATATTGCTGCAGCTATAGAAAAGGCTATGTCTGCTATTCCGCCATCAAATAAACGTAAAAGGTCTTTTAAAACTTCTCATAATTCTGATGAAATTTGTATTGACCAACAACATACTGAAGTATCCTCTGCTGATTTGGATCTCTCTGGTTCAGAAGATCCTGAATCAGACTCTGAAATTGATCAATCTTCCTATATGTTTAAAATTGATTATATTCGTTCTTTGTTGAAGGAAGTTTTGGTTACTTTGGGTATTGAAGAGTCTAGTCCTCTTGATAGCAAAGCCAGTAAACGTTTAAATTCTGTTTTTAAACCTTCAAAAGGTTTCTCCTGAGGTTTTTCCTATTCCAGGTGCTGTCTCTAATATGATTACTAAAGAAGGGTCTAAGCCTGGTTTTTCTTTTAATCCTTCTTCTAGGTTTAAGAAGTTGTATCCTTTACCTGTGGCTAATTTAGAGTTTTTAGAAAAAGTCCCTAAAGTTGATGGGGCTATTTCCACTCTTGCTAGACGTACTATTATCCCTATGGAAGATAGTACTTCTTTTAAGGATCTTTTAGACAGAAGATTGAATCTTATCTCAGAAAAGCTCATTTACATTCTGTCTATATTCTTAAACCTGCAATTTCTATGGCTGATGTGGCTGCTGCTTCAACTTTTTGGTTGGAAAGTTTAGCTCATCGGATACTGATTTGTCTAGCATTATTGTTCTTCAAAATGCTAATCATGTCATTTGTGATGCTATATTTGACGTTATTAAGATCGATGTTAAATCTATGTCTTTAGCTTTTTTAGCTAGAAGAGCTTTATGGCTTAAATCTTGGAATGCTGATATGGTGTCTAAATCTAGATTACTATTTCTATCTTTCCAGGGTAAGAATTTATTTGGTTCTCAATTGGATTCTATTATCTCCACTATCACGGGGGGGGGGGGAGTCTTTCTACCTTAAGATAAAAATATAAGGGCAAATTTAAAGCTCCTAATCGTTTTCGTTCCTTTCGTCACACTAGAGAACAAAAAACACTCCTTCCCCTAAGGCCTCTGGTTTGGAATTGGAGACCATATTCAAAATGGAATGATACCAAGTCTTATAAAAAAACAAATCCAGCTCCCAAGACTGCATGAAGGTAAGGCCCTCAATCCAGTTCAGCTGGTGGGGTGCCGATTCAAATTATTTCAGGACGTTTGGACAGGTTCTGTTCAGAATCAGTGGATTCAGAATATTATGTCTCAAGGGTATCGAATAGGTTTCAGAATAAGACCTCCCGTGGGAAGATTCTTTCTTTCTCATGTTCCAACAAATCCTGCGAAGGCTCAGGCTTTTCTGAAATGTGTTTCAGACCTAGAGCTTTCAGGGGTGATTGTACCAGTTCCTCTCCAGGAACAGGGTTTGGGGTTCTATTCAAATATATTCATTGCCACAAAAAAAGACAATTCTTTCAGACCAGTTCTGGATCTGAAGTTTTTAAATAATTTTGTAAGAGTCACAACTTTCAAGATGGTGACTATAAGGACTATTCTGCCTTTTGTTCAGCAGGTTTATGAGTGTTAGTGTAGTGGCATTTTATGTCCACAATAGACTTACAGGATGCTTATCTTCACATTCCAATTCATCCAGACCACTATCGGTTTCTGAGATTCCCTTTTCTAGACAAGCATTGCCAATTTGTCGCTCTTCCATTTGGCCCAGCGCCAGCTCCAAAAATCTTTTCAAAGGTTCTCGGTGCCCTTCTTTCTGTAATCAGAGAGCAGGGTATTGCGAAACAACTATTGTCATTTCTTCAAAGGCATGTTTGCAGGATCAGTTTACAAAAGAGTTTCTTGATTCCTCAAACAAGGGTCACCTTTTTAGATTTCCAGATAGATTCAGTGTCCATGACTCTGTCTTTAACAGACAAGAGGCAAATTAAATTGGTTTTAGCTAGTCTAAACCTTCAGTCTCGATCATTCCTTTCAGTGGCTATGTGCATGGAAGTTTTAGGTCTTATGACTACAGCATCGGACGCGATCCCCTTAGCTCGTTTTCATATGAGACCTCTGCAGCTTTGCATGCTGAATGAATGGTGCAGGGATTATACTCAGATATCACAACTGATATTCTTAAATTCCGACATTCAACTCTCTCTGTCTTGGTGGTTGGACCATCATCGTATTGTTCGAGGGGCCTCTTTTGTTCGTCCTTCCTGGACTGTGATCTCAACGGATGCAAGTCTTAAAGGTTGGGGAGCTGTTTGAGGGTCTTTGACAGCACAAGGGGTTTGGAAACCTCAAGAGGTGAGGTTAACAATCAATATTTTAGAACTCTGTGCTATCTTCAGAGCTCTTCAGGCTTGACCTCTATCAAAGAGAGAACTTTTCATTCGTTTTCAGACAGACAATATCACAACAGTGGCATATGTCAATCATCGGGGACTCACAGCTCTTTAGCAATGAAAGAAGTATCTTGGAATCGGGCGGAGTCCAATTCTTGTCTAATTTCTGCAATTCATATCCCAGGTGTAGACAATTAGGAAGCAGATTTTCTCAGTTGTCAGGCTATGCATTCGGGGGAGTGGTCTCTCCATCCAGATGTGTTTCATCAGATTGTGCTGATGTGGGGTCTTCCAGAAATAGATCTGATGGCCTCTCGTCTGAACAAGAAACTTACCAGATAGCTTTCTAGGTCCAAAGATCTTCAGGCGGAGATGGTGGATGCTTTAGCAGTTCCTTGGTTTTACCAACCTGCTTACATTTTTCTGCCTCTAGTTCTTCTTCCAAGGGTGATCTCCAAGATCATAATGGAACAATCGTATGTGTTTCTGATAGCACCAGCATGGCCTCACAGGTATGCAGATCTTGTCCGGATGTCCAGTTGCCAAACTTGGTCAATTCCTTTAAGGCCAGACCTTCTGTCTCAAGGGCTGTTTTTCCATCAGGATCTCAAATCTCTAAATTTGAAGGTATGGAAATTGAACGCTTAGATCTTAGTCATAGAGGTTTCTCTGACTCAGTGATTAGTACTATGTTACAGGCTCGTAAGTCTGTTTAAAGGAAGAGTTATTATCGGGTTTGGAAAACCTATATTTCATGGTGCTCCTCTCAGAAATTTTCTTGGCATTCTTTTAGAATTCCTAGGATTTTACAGTTTCTTCAGGATGGTTTAGATAAGGGTTTGTCTGCAAATACTTTGAAGGGACAAATCTCTGATCTTTCTGTCTTATTTCATAGAAATATTGCTAAACTTCATGATATTTACTGTTTTGTTTAGGCTTTGGTTCGTATCAAACCTGTTATTAAGTCTATTTCTCATCCTTGGAGTCTCAATTTGGTTTTAAGGATTTTGCAGGCTCCTACTATTAAGCCTATGCATTCTTTGGATATTAAACTACTTTCTTGGAAAGTGTTATTTATTTTGGCTCTCTCTTCTGCTAGAAGAGTTTCTGAGTTGTCGGCTCTCTCTTGTGAGTCTCCTTATCTGATTTTCCATCAAGATAAAGCTGTTTTGCGGACTTTGTTTAAATATCTGCCTAAAATTGTGAATTCTGACAACATTAATATGGAAATTGTTGTTCCTTCCTTGTGTCCTAATCCTAAAAATTCTCTTGAAAGGTCTCTACATTATTTGGATGTGGTAGGAGCTTTAAAATACTATGTTGAGGCTACTAAAGATTTCCGAAAGACTTATAGTTTGTTATTTTCTCTGGTTCCAGGAAAAGTCAGAAAGCCTCTGCCATTTCTTTGTCATCTTGGTTGAAACTTTTGATTCACAAAGCTTATTTGGAGGCAGGACAGTCTCCACCTCAGAGAATTACAGCTCATTCTACTAGATCAGTTGCCACTTCTTGGGCTTTTAAAAATAAAGCTTCAGTTGATCAGATTTACAAAGCAGCAACTTGGTCTTCTTTGCATACATTTACTAAATTTTACCACTTTGATGTATTTGCTTCTTCTGAAGCAGTCTTTGGTAGAAACATTTTTCAGGCAGCTGTCTCAGTTTGATTTGCCTATGATTTGAGTTTTTTTAAATTAAAAAAAACGTATTATTTGGATTTAATTTCTCAGCAGAAATAGCTGTTTTAATTTTATCCCTCCTTCTCTAGTGATTGTAGTGACTCTGTGGATTTCCACATCTTGGGTATTATTATCCCATGTCACTAGCATGAAAGAAAACATAATTTATGTAAGAACTTACCTGATAAATTCATTTCTTTCATAGTGGCAAGAGTCCATGAGACCCACCCTATTTTTTGGTGGTTATAATTTTTTTGTATAAAAGCACATTATTTTTCCAGTTCCTCTTTTTGTATGCTATTTTACACCTCACTACTTGGCTATACATTAAACTAAGGTATGAGTGTGATGGGAGGTGTATTTATAGGCATTTTGAGGTTTGAGAAACTTTGCCCCTTCCTGGTAGGAATGTATATCCCATATGTCACTAGCTCATGGACTCTTGCCACTATGAAAGAAATTAATTTATCAGGTAAGTTCTTACATAAATTATGTTTTTCCAAACTGTCAGTATATGGCTGGGATATAATACAATATATTTAATAATTATTCTTTAAAACAAACCCCCAATAAAATGCATATACAAAACAATTAAAATATAAAATTCCTGAATTCTTTATATTAGTTAAATTTATAAACACATTGAATTATATTTATAGAAAACCATATACGAATCAAATGATATACACTTATGTTGTTACAATATTCTTTACAAAGCAAACCAAATGTACCTTTAGAATTAACCTTATTCACAATTGAATTGCATTACATCACCACAATGAAATACCAAAGTATGGGCCACTAACTTTCAGACCAGCATAACTAACTACTTAGCCTACAATTTATCCTATATAACTCTAATTTAAGACATCATAAACTATATATATTATTTGTGCAAACAACCAACTCCTATGCCAATTTATCTGAGCTGAAATTAATTACTTAACATACAAAGACTAGCTTAAAACTATACAGGACTGTGAATATGAGTTTAAAATACAAAGTGCCCTTTTAAATTTACTAACTGTAATTAGACTGTAGCAACAATGAATGTATTTGCTTTAAAATATTTAAAAATATAGAACAGTCATACATCACCCATGAACCAATTCAGTATTCCAGTCTTTTCCAAATAGATTCAGATCACCTCATATAAAGAAAGGTTATTGCATAGATCAAGAAGGGAGTCTCAACTTTTTGCTTAAAGTGATTGTGTCCCAAGTATGGCAGCCAGTTATTCAATCACGAGTTTCAGCAGACATCTCATTTTGCATGATGTTATATCATGAGATATAACACACCCTTTTTTATTCTTATTGTAATAATTGGTGAATATTTGGAAATGCCCCACTGTGCTTGTCACGATTGGCCCTTCGGATGCTTAGCATTGATTGGTTATTTGGGAGACGCCTCCCTGATTGGCTCATCTGGCTCTGCATGTGTTCCAATAGTTAATTTATTTGGCTGACATACCAGTTTTAATCCCCTAGGGGGCAACAGACAACCGCAAATGCAGATCTCATCATCAATATTGCTAACAATTTAATACATCCTTATAAAGTAATTATTTAACATACTGTCGGCTAGATTACGAGTTTTGCGGTAAGGTAAAAAAGCAGCGTTAACAGGTCCTAACGCTGCTTTTTCACTACCGCTGCTATTACGAGTCTTGCAGGTTTAGGGGCACCGCACACTTCTTTGGCCTTACCACAAAACGACTTACGTAACCTCTTTTTTCTATGGGACTTCCATGGCGCCGGTATTACGAGTCTGTCCTGGGGGGCCAAAAAGTGAGCGGTACACCCTCTACCTCCAAGATCCGTAATGCATTCTAAAGTCAGTAGTTATGAGTTTTATGGTACAACGCTGTAGCATAAAACTCATAACTAAAGTGCTAAAAAGTACACTAACACCCATAAACTACCTATTAACCCCTAAACCGAGGCCCTCCTGCATCACAAACACTATAATAACATTTTTAACCCCTAATCTGCTGCTCTGGACATCGTCGCCACTATAATAAACATATTAACCCTTAAACCGCCACACTCCCGCCTTGCAAACACTAGTTAAATATTATTAACCCCTAATCTGCCGCCCCTAACATCGCCGACACCTACATTATACTTATTAACCCCTAATCTGCCGTCCCCAATGTCGCCGCCACTATATTAAATGTATTAACCCCTAAATCTAACTATAACCCTAATTTAAATATAATTTAAATAAATCTAAAGAAAATTACTATAATTAACTAAATTATTCCTATTTAAAACTAAATACTTACCTATAAAATAAACCCTAATCTAGCTACTATATAACTAATAGGTACATTGTAGCTAGCTTAAGGTTTATTTTTATTTTACAGGCAAGTTTGTATTTATTTTAACTAGGTAGAATAGTTATTAAATAGTTATTAACTATTTAATAACTACCTAGCTAAAATAAATACAAATTGACCTGTAAAATAAAACCTAACCTAAGTTACAATAACACCTAACACTACACTACAATTAAATAAATTAACTAAATTAAATACAATTAAATAAATTAACTAAATTAAATTAGCTAAATCACAAAAAACAAACACTAAATTACAGAAAATAAAAAACAAATGACAGATCTTTAAACTAATTACACCTAATCTAATAGCCCTATCAAAATAAAAAAAAAACCTTGCCTAAACTAAACTAAACTATCAATAGCCCTTAAAAGGGCCTTTTGCAGGGTATTGCCCCAAAGTAATCAGCTCTTTTACCTGTAAAAAAAAATACAAACAACCCCCCCAACAGTAAAACCCACCACCCACACAACCAACCCCCCCCCCCAAAAAAAATCAAAACTAAAAAAAACCTAAGCTCCCCATTGCCCTGAAAAGGGCATTTGGATGGGCATTGCCCATAAAAGGGCATTTAGCTCTCTTTTGCAGGCCCAAAGCCCTAACCTAAAGCCAATCGGAATTAAGGTAGAAAAAATCCTATTGGCTGATGCAATCAGCCAATAGTATTGAGCTGGCATTCTATTGGCTGTTCCAATCAGAAGCCAATCCTATTGGCTGATTGTATCAGCCAATAGGATTTTTTCTACCTTAATTCCGATTGGCTGATAGAAGTCTATCAGCCAATCGGAATCTAAGGGACGCCATCTTGGATGACGTCACTTAAAGAGATATTCATTAAGAAGAAGCCGTCTTTTGAAGAGGATGCTCCGCATCGGATGTCTTGAAGATGCAGTCTGGATGAAGACTTCTGCCCGTCTGGAGGACCACTTCTGCCGGCTTCGTTGAGGACATCTTGCCGCTTGGATGAAGACTTCTCCCGGTAAGTGAATCTTCGGGGTTAGTGTTAGGATTTTTTTAAAGGGTGTATTGGGTGGGTTTATTTTTTAGGTTAGGGCTTTGGGCCTGCAAAAGAGCTAAATGCCCTTTTAAGGGCAATGCCCATCCAAATGCCCTTTTCAGGGCAATGGGGAGCTTAGGTTTTTTTAGTTAGTATTTTATTTGGGGGGTTGGTTGTGTGGGTGGTGGGTTTTACTGTTGGGGGGGTTGTTTGTATTATTTTTTTTTACAGGTAAAAGCTGATTACTTAGGGGCAATGCCCGCAAAAGGCCCTTTTAAGGGCTATTGATAGTTTAGTTTAGGCTAGGGTTTTCTTTTATTTTGGGGGGCTTTTTTTATTTTGATAGGGCTCTTAGATTAGGTGCAATTAGTTTAACCCCTTAATGACCGAGGACGTGCAGGGTACGTCCTCAAAAAAAAGGCAGTTAACGCCTGAGGACGTACCCTGCACGTCCTCGGTGTGGAAAGCAGCTGGAAGCGATCCTGCTCGGTTCCAGCTGCTTTCCGGTTATTGCAGTGATGCCTCGATATGGAGGGCGGGAGCGGGTGGGAACCGCTACACTACGGTAAATATTGTTAAGAAAAAATGCCCTAATCTTGTTTGTGCAAAAGCACAAAAAGAGATCGTGGAGGGGTGGGGGGTTGGTTTTGTGTGGGGGGAAGCTACACTACAGAAAATTTTAATAAAAATTAAAAAAAAAACATGTTTTCATCTAAACTGGGTACTGGCAGACAGCTGCCAGTACCCAAGATGGCGCAGATTAAGTTAGAGTGGGAGGGTTATAGAGCTGTTTGGGGGGGATCAGTGAGGTTGGGGGCTAAGGGGGGGATAGTAAACAGCAGCATATGTAAATATGCTTTTTAAAAACACAAAAAAACAACAAATATAGCTTTTATTTTAGTACTGGCAGACTTTCTGCCAGTACTTAAGATGGCGGGGACAATTGTGGAGTGGGGGAGGGAAGAGAGCTGTTTGGGAGGGATCAGGGGGTCTGATGTTTCAGGTGGGAGGCTGAGCTCTACACTAAATGTGATATTAACCCTGCAAGCTCCCTACAAGCTACCTAATTAACCCCTTCACTGCTAGCCATAATACATGTGTGATGCGCAGCGGCATTTAGCGGCCTTCTAAATACCAAAAAGCAACGCCAAAGCCATATATGTCTGCTATTTCTCAACAAAGGAGAACCCAGAGAAGCATTTACAACCATTTGTGCCATAATTGCACAAGCTGTTTGTAAATGATTTCAGTGAGAAACCTAAAATTTAACTTTTTTTTAATTTGATCGCATTTGGCGGTGAAATGGTGGCATGAAATATACCAAAATGGGCCTAGATCAATACTTGGGGTTGTCTACTACACTAAATTACCCCAAAAAGCTCCCTACATGTTCCCTAATTAACCCCTTCACTGCTGGGCATAATACACGTGTGGTGCGCAGTGGCATTTAGTGGCATTCTAATTACCAAAAAGCAACACCAAAGACATATAAGTCTGCTATTTCTGAACAAAGGGGACCCCAGAGAAGAATTTACAACCATTTGTGCCATAATTGCACAAGCTGTTTGTAAATAATTTCAGTGAGAATCCTAAAGTTTGTGAAAAAAATTGTGAAAAAGTGAACAATTTTTTTTATTTGATCGCATTTGGCGGTGAAATGGTGGCATGAAATATACCAAAATGGGCCTAGATCAATACTTTGGGTTGTCTACTAAAAAAAATATATACATGTCAATGGATATTCAGAGATTCCTGAAAGATATCAGTGTTCTAATGTAACTAGCGCTAATTTTGAAAAAAAAAATGGTTTGAAAATAGCAAAGTGCTATTTGTATTTATGGCCCTATAACTTGCAAAAAAAGCAAAGAACATGTAAACATTGGGTATTTCTAAACTCAGGACAAAATTTAGAAACTATTTAGCATGGGTGTTTTTTGGTGATTGTAGATGTGTAACAGATTTTGGGGGTCAAAGTTAGAAAAAGTGTATTTTTTTCAATTTTTCCTCATATTTTATAAAAATTTTTATAGTAAATTATAAGATATGATGGTATCTTTAGAAAGTCCATTTAATGGCGAGAAAAACGGTATATAATATGTGTGGGTACAGTAAATGAGTAAGAGGAAAATTACAGCTAAACACAAACACAAACACCGCAAAAATGTAAAAATAGCCTTGGTCCCAAACGGACAGAAAATGGAAAAGTGCTGTGGTCATTAAGGTGTTAAAGATCTGTAATTTGTTTTTTATTTTCTGTAATTTTGTGTGTTTTTTTGTGATTTAGCTAATTTGATTTATTTAATTGTATTTAATTTAGTTAATTTATTTAATTGTATTTAATTTAGTTAATTGTAGTGTAGTGTTATTGTAACTTAGGTTAGGTTTTATTCTACAGGTGAATTTGTATTTATTTTAGCTAGGTAGTTATTAAATAGTTAATAACTATTTAATAACTATTCTACCTAGTTAAAATAAATACAAACTTGCCTGTAAAATAAAAATAAACCCTAAGCTAGATACAATGTAACTATTAGTTATAGTGTAGCTAGCTTAGGGTTTATTTTATAGGTAAATATTTAGTTTTAAATAGGAATAATTTAGTTAATTATAGAAATTTTATTTAGATTTATTTTAATTATATTTCAATTAGGGGGTGTTAGGGTTAGAGTTAGATATAGGTTTAAGGGTTAATACATTAAATATAGTGGCGGCGATGTTGGGGGCGACAGATTAGGGGTTAATAAATGTAGGTAGGTTGCGGCGATGTTAGGGGAAGCAGATTAGGGGTTAATAAATATAATGTAGGTGTCGGCGATGTTGGGGGTGGCAGATTAGGGGTTAATAAGTGTAAGATTAGGGGTGTTTAGACTCGGGGTTCATGTTAGGGTGTTAGGTGTAAACATAAAATGTGTTTCCCCATAGGAATCAATGGGGCTGCGTTACGGAGTTTTACGCTGCTTTTTTGCAGGTGTTAGACTTTTTCTCAGCTGGCTCTCCCCATTGATGTCTATGAGGAAATCGTGCACAAGCACGTACGATCAGCTCACCGCTGACTTAAGCAGCACTGGTATTGGAATGCGGTATGGAGCAAAATTTTGCTCTACGCTCACTTCTTGCCTTTTAATGCCGGGTTTAGAAAAAACTGTAATATCGGCGCTGCAGCTAAGTTAGCGGTGAGAAAAAACTGCTTGTTAGCACAGCATAGCTCCTAAGGCAAAACTCCTAATCTGGCCGTATGACTTCTTGTATTAATAAACCTCTCTTGTCAGCATCTATATTTCATTTAACATAACTGAAAATTTACAATTTGGCACCAAACACCAGTATTTTATCAATTTCTATGTTAATAATAGAAAATATCCACATTTATCCATGTTTATGGCTAATATTCATAGAATATCTTGCTGTCTGTAAAATAAAGAAACAAATGTTTTTATTCTGAAATCTTTGGAGCACATTTTATATTGACTGTATAGCTACTATCAAATTCAGCAAGTATTCATATTTAATGTTATACAAATAGACAATCTCATATCCATTATTTTGTAGCTATTATTTGATAGTCTGAGGCACATATTAAATATTTGAAAACTATATAGATAATCTGCTATCAAAAGTATATATTTTGAAATCTTAATTCATGGCTTCTATGCTTTCAATGAACACATGGCTGGGGATCGTTCAATGAACACATGGCAGGGGATCGTTTAACATGTAGATGGTAAAAGCTACAATTCCTTGAAAATGTTTGTAGATTCAAACATTCCCACAGACGGACCGTCTATTCCCCACAGGGGGCCTGTGAGTTCATTACTCATCTTGGGCAGGAAGCCCATATATGGGCATACACCTCTGAGGTTCCATCATGCTAATATTCACTTTGAAGTAGCCCACTGGCTTTATTTATACAACAGTTTAAGCCTTTCTTCTTTCTGAGATAACTATGCAAACAATTTAATTTATGAATGAGAGAGGGGGCTGGTTTACACAGCCAAGAATCATTTGGCAGAGTAAATACAACTGCTGTAACCAGTTTCATGTATAATGAATCCTGTGGTCTTAACAACCATATATATATTAAATAATATATATTATTTAATAATCCTCACAGATACCCTGACAATCATTCTTCAAACTCTTAGAGATATAGAGGCCCGATTTACCAAATGTCTGCCATACCTGATCCGACACTGCGGATCAGGTCCGACAGACATCGCTAAATGCGGAGAGCAATACGGTCTCCGTATTCAGCATTGCACCAGCAGCTCACAAGAGCTACTGGTTTCAACGCCGCCCCCTGCAGACTCGCGGCCAATGGGCTGCCAGCAGGGAGGTGTCAATCAACCTGATCGTATTTGATCGGGTTGAATTGTGGTGATTCCTGTCCACCTCATTAGAGCAGGTGGACAGGTTTATGGAGCATGCTCCATAACTTGTGTTTCTGGCGAGTCTGAAGACTCGCCAGAAACACGAGCCCTCAAGATCCGTTCAGAGATGGATAAATGGGCCTCATATTATCCCTTGATAATATTTTGGACTTAACCTTATATAATGATCCTACAGTGCTTTTTAGTTTAAATCCCAGAACAAATCTATATAAGACTGACAAAGAAAAATTATTTTCCTTATGACTATTAGTCAAACCTTGGGCTTGAGAACATTGCAAAAAAACATAATTTGGACTTCCGGTGGGCAGAGCAACCGGGTGGCAGCAAGAAGAAAGAGCTCTGCAAAACAGCTCTTAGAAAAAGCAATTACTCACTGCCACTAGCTAACTCACACTACTTTTCTTGCTGAGCAGGCATCCTAATTTATGCGGGCACTTGCTGCAGCTGAAACCTGATGCATGAAGGGCCCCTACATCACGCCCTTGCCCCTGAGAAGAGACGGCAGTAAAACTGCCGACGGCATCTTATAAACAGCAGCTGAGACCTCCTACAATCCTGGATGCAAAGTAGGATTCAACATGCTGATGTGCAAAGATAACCTCATCCAGAAACTGACCACGCTGTTTACACCTTCACTGGACAGATTGCTATCTGCCTGTTCAGAGTTATGCCAGGAAGTTCAGGGAGTTGTGAGAGGCACCAAACCGATAATGACCATGTGTGAAGATCACAAGGAAAATTCTGTTACTGAGTTCCCAATACAGCGTGGCTATGTGAAGTATGCTGACAATCTAACTGTTCTCATATTGGACTCTCATAACGGCTGCTCAGAGGATATATCTCTTGGATCACTGAGACTCCCACCAAAGACTGCAGAAACATGCCCTGAGGTCAGTTTAAACGTAACAGACTTGTGCCTATTTGATTTACTGATGTCAGCTCCGGAGCTACTAGCAGCTGGCTGCTCTCAGAGGAACCCTCAGTGTTATAAACTTATGAGACCATTTCAGTGGAGCAACACATGGGCAGACTGTCTGGATAGAAAAGATGTAAAGCTCTGCAGGCCCTTTTCAGGGACAGCTGCACTATATTTCTTATTCCCCACTTGGAGCAGTTTATGTCCTGTTCACTCATGCTTTGTTTGCAGCGTTCATCCTCTCCCTGCTCGTGTAGGAGTTGGATGATATCCTTTGCAGAGATAGGGTATTAATTCACCCCCCTCATGTTTGGGACTTCCATAAGGGACTGCTTTAAAGAGATGGCAGTGCACCATCATTTTACTTATGACTTATGACAGGTTGCTTACAACCTTGATAAAAAATATGCCTGCAATCCTTTTTTTTCTTCTTTTGAATATTCAACAGGAAGTATTTAGCAATGTAGATTTTGTTCACTTCCTATCAATGTTGTCTCAGTTATCACATTGAATGAAACAATTTGCATTTTATACTCTGATACCTCATTTTGCTTTCTATGTGTATATGTATGAAAATACGGTTTCCCTTTCTTAGGGTTGCATACTTTAGAGTTAACATATTGAGGTTGCCCAATTTCCCATGCTAAAAACTCCTGATTTGTTTCCACAGTATAACCTAGACATTGGTATTAGTTCTTATAGATTTTGTTAATGATTTCTCAATCCTGCCTTTTTTCTTTTACATTGTAGGATGCAATTTGTATTTGCTATTCTGATATACTTCAGTTTACTCTATATGCAGAAGCATGCTGTTTTACTCTATTAGAATTATTTGCAGTCTCATGCATCACTTGTGTTTAATATACTGGGATTGCCCAGTCTCTGTTTCCACAGTATAGCCTAGACATTAGTAGAATTACTTAAACATTCCTGCTAATTATCTTTCAGTGCTGCCTCTCTCTTCATATTGAATGATGCAACTGGTATTTCAAGCCTTGGCTTACCTCATCACATATTATAATAGCCTGCTGTTTCACTTTATTAGTTTCCTCTACAACGACTTGTATGTGTGGGTATGTATGTATATGTATGTGTACGTATATATATATATATATGCACAACTGAATGTAACTTGGTTTCTTTGCTATGCACCACATATACATATATTTAATCTTCTATAAAGCTGCATATAGCATATTACCTGTTATACCCACTGCAACGAGAATTAGTATACCCTTTTGGGCATACCACCAGTGTTAATATTTTGTTTTACATTTTGTTTTATGTTTTGTTGTATGTTTTGTTCTGTTCTTAGTTGTTAATTTAAAAAAAATTAAGAGGCACAGGTTTAGTATAAAATGGTACTCAACTAGTCCTTTATGTGCCTCTCAATGTTCAGATCTCTTTTATACAGTCTCAATCCTTTGTATTGAGACTTGCATAGACCATATATACCTTTGAGCAATATCTGTGTTAGTTAATCCCTCATATGACTTATTATATGAAACAAAACAATAATCTTGCAATGATTTCACTAGTTAATTTCTATACCAGAGATAGATATTACCACCTTCTTCTGTAACGCTCAATGGCAACTATACCACAAATGTTAATATGCAGATGTTTAGTATGTAGCATTTCTTTAATGTCTTATAACTATGCCTTGTAAAAGCTGATATATATTTACTTGTACCTGTGTTTCTTTAATAAAAAAGAATTAAAAAAAACCCCATAATTTATGTATGAACTTACCTGATAAATTAATTTCTTTCATATTGGCAAGAGTCCATGAGCTAGTGACGTATGGGATATACAATCCTACCAGGGAGGCAAAGTTTCCCAAACCTCAAAATGCCTATAAATACACCCCTCACCACACCCACAATTCAGTTTAACAAATAGCCAGGTAGTGGGGCGATAGAAAAAGGAGTAAAAAGTATCAAAAAAAGGAACTGGAAATATAATTGTGCTTTATACAAAAAAACATAACCACCATAAAAAGGGTTGGTCTCATAGACTCTTGCCAATATGAAATAAATTAATTTATCAGGTAAGTTCTTACATAAATTATGTTTTCTTTCATGTAATTGGCAAGAGTCCATGAGCTAGTGACGTATGGGATATTAATACCCAAGATGTGGAATTCCACAGAAGAGTCACTAGAGAGGGAGGGATAAAATAATAACAGCCATTTTCCGCTGAAAAAATTAAATCCACACCCAAAAAAAATAGTTTTTCTCATAATTGAAAAGAAAAAACTTAAAACATAAGCAGAGGAATCAAACTGAAACAGCTGCCTGAAGAACCTTTCTACCAAAAACTGCTTCCGAAGAGGCAAATACATCAAAACGGTAGAATTTAGTAAATGTATGCAAAGAAGACCAAGTTGCTGCTTTGCAAATCTGATCAATTGAAGCTTCATTCTTAAAAGCCCACAAAGTGGAAACTGATCTAGTAGAATGAGCTGTGATTCTCTGAGGTGGGGCCTGACCCAACTCCAAATAAGCCTGATGAATCAAAAGCTTTAACCAGGATGCCAAGGAAATGGCAGAAGCTTTCTGACCTTTCCTAGGACCAAAAAAGACAACAAATAGACTAGAAGTCTTCCTGAAATATTTAGTAGCTTCAACATAATATTTTAAAGCTCTTACAACATCCAGAGAATGTAAGGATCTCTCCAAAGAAATCTTAGGATTAGGACACAAAGAGGGAACAACAATTTCCCTATTAATGTTGTTAGAATTCAGAACTTTAGGTAAAATATGTAAATGAAGTCTGCAAAACTGCCTTATCCTGATGGAAAATCAGAAAAGGAGACTCACAAGAAAGAGCAGATCATTTGTAAACTCTTCTAGCAGAAGAGATAGCCAAAAGGAACAACATTTTCCAAGAAAGTAGTTTAATATCCAAAGAACGCATAGGCTCAAAATGAGGAGCCTGTAAAGCCTTCAAAACCAAATTAAGACTCCGAGGAGGAGAGATTGATTTAATGACAGGCTTGATACCAGTGGCGTCACTAGGGGGGGGCGGGGGGGCGGGCCGCACCCGGGTGACACCCTCCAGGGGGTGACACCAAAAAAAAAAATTTTTTTTTAAATTTTATTGAAATTCAAAGAAATACAATGTTGAGATGCATAGATTTTTTTTTATTAGAGGGGCTGGCATTTGTGAACATTGGTGGGACTGGGGAAGATGTAGACACACAATATTTTTGCCCCTTGAGCCAGTGCTGCAATTTCAACAAATAGTTTTCCCGGCTGCTTTTGCTTGTTTGTACTTTGCTTCTCCCCTGCCCAATTTCGCTATGAATGTTGTGGGCATGCCATGGGGCTTGCAAAGTTGCGCTGCTAGCATTTTTAAAGTCCCCCACAGTGTTTGTTGCTACTACCTCTTGAGGAAGTTTATTCCATAAATCAATCACTCTTTCTGTAAAGAAGTGCTTCCTCAAATTACTCCTGAATCTACTACCCTTTAGCTTGAGCTTATGACCCCTTGTTCTTGAATTTTCCATTTTATGTAAAATACCCACAGCCTCAGTTTTACTAAACCCTTTAATGTACTTGAAAGTTGCTATCATATCACCTCTTTCCCTTCTCTCCTCTAAGTTATACATATTTAGGTCATTGAGCCTATCCTGGTAAGTTTTATTTTTTAGACCATGTACCATTTTGGTAGCCCTCCTTTGTACAGATTCAAGTTTGTTAATATCCTTCTGAAGATATGGCCTCCAGAACTGCACACAATACTCAAGATGAAGCCTAACTAATGATCTATAAAGTGGCATAAGAACCTTACTATTTCTGCTGCAAATACCTCTACCAATACATCCAAGCATTCTGCTAGCCTTACTCGCTGCATTACTACATTGTTTACTAAGTTTTAAATCATCTGAAGCTTTAGCAATCTTTCTGTGAAATAAAACAGAAAGAGCAGAGATTTGTCCCTTCAAGGAACTTGCAGACAAACCTTTATCCAAACCATCCTGAAGGAACTGTAAAATTCTAGGAATTCTAAAAGAATTCCAGGAGAATTTATGAGAACACCATGAAATATAAGTCTTCCAAACTCGATAATAAATCTTCCTAGAAACAGATTTACGAGCCTGTAACATAGTATTAATCACTGAGTCAGAGAAACCTCTATGACTAAGCACTAGGTGTTCAATT
Source organism: Bombina bombina (assembly GCF_027579735.1). NCBI lineage: Eukaryota > Metazoa > Chordata > Amphibia > Anura > Bombinatoridae > Bombina > Bombina bombina. Next base: position 733,363,907 of record NC_069500.1, on the reverse strand, counting down.
TCCATACCTTCAAATTTAACGATTTGAGATCCTGATGGAAAAACGGTCCTTAAGACAGAAGGTCTGGTCTTAAAGGAAGTGGCCAAGGTTGGCAACTGGACATCCGGACAAGATCCGCATACCAGAACCTGTGAGGCCATGCTGGTGCTACCAGAAACACAAACAATTGTTCCATGATGATCTTGGAGATCACTCCTGGAAGAACTAGAGGCGGGAAGATATAAGCAAGTTGGTAAAACCAAGGAATTGCTAACACATCTACTGAATCCGCCTGAGGATCCCTGGACCTGGACAAGTACCTGGGAAGTTTCTTGTTTAGATGGGAAGCCATCAGATCTATTTCTGGAAGACCCCACATCTGAACAATCTGAAAAAACAAAATGTATGCTTACCTGATAAATGTCTTTCTCTTGTGGTGTATCCAGTCCACGGGTTCATCCATTACTTGTGGGATATTCTCCTTCCCAACAGGAAGCTGCAAGAGGACACCCACAGCAGAGCTGTCTATATAGCTCCTCCCCTAACCCCCACCTCCAGTCATTCGACCGAAGACAAGTAAGAAAAAGGAGAAACTATAGGGTGCAGTGGTGACTAATTTTAAAAATAAAAACACCTGCCTTAAAGTGACAGGGCGGGCCGTGGACTGGATACACCACAAGAGAAAGAAATTTATCAGGTAAGCATAAATTTTGTTTTCTCTTGTAAGGTGTATCCAGTCCACGGGTTCATCCATTACTTGTGGGATACCAATACCAAAGCTTTAGGACACGGATGAAGGGAGGGACAAGGCAGGAACTTAAATGGAAGGCACCACTGCCTGTAAGACCTTTCTCCCAAAAATAGCCTCCGAGGAAGCAAAAGTATAAAATTTGTAGAATTTAGAAAAAGTATGAAGCGAAGACCAAGTCACCGCCTTACAAATCTGTTCAACAGAGGCCTCATGTTTAAAAGCCCATGTGGAAGCTACCGCTCTAGTAGAATGAGCTGTAATTCTTTCAGGAGGCTGCTAGCCAGCAGTCTCATAAGCTAAACGGATTATGCTTCTCAGCCAAAAAGAAAGAGAAGTTGCCGAAGCCTTTTAGCCTCTCCTCTTTCCAGAATATACAACAAACAATGCAGATGTTTGACAAAAATTCTTAGTAGCTTGTAAATAAAACTTTAAAGCATGAACCACGTCAAGATTGTGTAACAGACGTTCCTTCTTTGAAGAAGGATTAGGACACAGTGACGGAACAACAATTAAGGGGAATTAAGGGGAAGATAAGGGGAATCACACTGTAAGGCAGATAACTCTGAAACTCTTCGAGCCGAAGAGATAGCTACTAGGAACAGAACTTTCCAAGATAAAAGCTTGATATCTATGGAATGCAAAAGTTCAAACGGAACCCCTTGAAGAACTTTAAGAACTAAATTTAAACTCCATGGCGGAGCAACAGGTTTAAACACAGGCCTGATTCTAACCAAAGCCTGACAAAACGCCTGAACGTCTGGAACATCAGCCAGACGCTTGTGCAAAAGAATAGACAGAGCAGAAATCTGTCCCTTTAAGGAACTAGCCGATAATCCCTTTTCCAATCCTTCTTGGAAAAAGATAATATCCTGGGAATCATGACCTTACTCCACGAGTAACCCTTGGATTCACACCAATGAAGATATTTACACCATATCTTATGATATATTTTCCTGGTGACAGGCTTTCAAACCTGAATCAAGGTATCAATGACCGACTCTGAGAAACCACGATTTGATAAAATCAAGTGTTCAATCTCCAAGCAGTCAGATGCAGAGAAATTAGATTTGGATGTTTGAATGGACCTTGGAGTAGAAGGTTCTGCCTCGGCGGCAGAGTCCATGGCGGAAAGGATGACATGTCCACCAGATCTGCATACCAAGTCCTGCGTGGCCACACAGGAGCTATCAAAATCACCAAAGCTCTCTCCTGCTTGATCTTGGCAATCAGACGAGGGAGGAGAGGAAATGGTGGAAACACATAAGCCAGGCTGAAGGACCAGGGCACTGCTAGAGCATATATCAGCGTTGCATGGGGATCCCTTGACCTGGACCCGTAACGAGGAAGCTTGGCGTTCTGACGAGACGCCATCAGATCCAGTTCTGGTTTGCCCCACAGCTGGGCAAATACCTCCGGATGGAGCTCCCACTCCCCCGGATGAAAAGTCTGCCGACTTAGAAAGTCTGCCTCCCAGTTCTCTACTCCTGGGATATGGATAGCTGAGAGATGGCAAGAGTGAACCTCTGCCCAAAGAATTATCTTGGAATCCTCCATCATTGCCATGGGACTCCTTGTTCCCCATTGAATATCACTCTGAGTTCCAGAATGTTTATCGGAAGGAGGGCTTCCTCCTGAGTCCACGAACCCTGAGCCTTCAGGGAATTCCAGACTGCGCCCCAGCCCAGAAGGCTGGCATCTGTCGTCACTATAGTCCACTCTGGCCTGTGGAAACTCATTCCCCTGGACAGATGGACCCGAGATAACCACCAGAGAAGAGAATCCCTCGTCTCTTGATCCAGATTTAACAGAGGAGACAAATCTGTGTAGTCCCCATCCCACTGATTGAGCATGCAAATTTGCAGTGGTCTGAAATGTAGGTGGGCAAACGGAACTATGTCCATTGCCGCTACCATCAGGCCGATCATTTCCATACACTAAGCCACTGACAGCCGATAAGTGGAATGAAGAGCACGGCAAGAAGTTAGAAGCTTTGATATCCTGACCTCTGTTAGAAAAATTTTCATTTCTTCTGAATCTATCAGAGTTCCTAGGAAGGAAACTCTTGTTAGAGGGGAGAGTGAACTCTTTTCTCTGTTCACCTTCCACCCGTGAGACCTCAGAAAGGCCAGAACAATGTCCGTATGGGACTTGGCGATTTGAAAAGTCGACGCCTGGATCAGGATGTCGTCTAGGTAAGGAGCCACCGCTATGCCCCGCGGCCTTAGAACCGCCAGTAGAGACCCTAGAACCTTCGTAAAGATTCTTGGCGCCGTGGCCAATCCGAAGGTAAGAGCCACAAACTGGTAATGCCTGTCTAGGAAGGCGAACCTGAGGAACTGATGATGATCTCTGTGAATCGGAATGTGGAGATAAGCATCCTTTAAGTCCACGGTAGTCATATATTGACCCTCCTGGATCATAGGGAGGATGGTTCAGATTGTCTCTATCTTGAAAGATGGGACCCTGAGAAATTTGTTTAGGATCTTGAGATCCAAGATTGGTCTGAACGTTCACTCTTTTTTGGGAACTATAAACAGGTTTGAATAGAAGTTCCTCCCTTGGAACTGGGTGGATCACTCCCATAACCAGTAGGTCTTGAACGCAACATAAGAATGCCTCTCTCTTCATCTGGTTTGCAGATAGTTGTGAAAGGTGAAATCTCCCCTTTGGAGATGAACCTTTGAATTCCAGAAGATATCCCTGGGAAACAATCTCTAATGCCCAGGGATACTGGACGTCTCTTGCCCAAGCCTGAGAGAGAGTCTGCCCCCTACTAGATCCGGTCCCGGATCGGGGGCTACTTCTTCATGCTGTCTTAGAGGCAGCAGCAGGTTTTTTGGCCTGCATCCCCTTGTTCCAAGCCTGGTTAGGTCTCCAGACTGGTTTGGACTGGGCGAAATTTCCCTCTTGTTTTGCATTAGAGGAAGCTGAAGCTGCGCCACTCTTGAAGTTTCGAAAGGAACAAAAATTATTCTGTTTGGTCCTTAACTTATTGGACCTATCCTGAGGAAGGGCGTGCACTTTTCCTCCAGTAATATCAGAAATGATCTCCTTCAGACCAGGCCCGAATAGGGTCTGTCCCTTGAAGGGGATGTTAAGAAGCTTAAGACTAGATTTAGAGTTTTGTCTGTAACGACCCGCGTAGCTAACGCATGCTTTTTTTCCCCCGCACCTTTTAAATACCGCTGGTATTTAGAGTTCACAGAATGGCTGCGTTAGGCTCCAAAAAGGGAGCATATAGCATATTTACCGCCACTGCAACTCTCGATACCAGCGGTGCTTACGGACGCGGACAGCTTCAAAAACGTGCTTGTGCACGATATCCCCATAGGAAACAATGGGGCAGTTTGAGCTGAAAAAAAAACTAACACCTGCAAAAGAGCAGCGTTAAGCTCCTAACGCAGCCCCATTGTTTCCTATGGGGAAACACTTCCTAAGTCTGCACCTAACACTCTAACATATACCCCGAGTCTAAACACCCCTAACCTTACACTTATTAACCCCTAATCTGCCGCCCCCGCTATCGCTGACACCTGCATATATTTTTTTAACCCCTAATCTGCCGCTCCGTACACCGCCGCAACCTACATTATACCTATGTACCCCTAATCTGCTGCCCCTAACACTGCCGACCCCTATATTATATTTATTAACCCCTAATATGCCGCCCCCAACGTCGCCTCCACCTACCTACAATAATTAACCCCTAATCTGCCGACCGGACCTCACCGCTACTATAATAAATGTATTAACCCCTAAAGCTAACTCTAACCCGAACCCTAACACCCCCCTAAGTTAAATATAATTTAAATCTAACGAAATAAATTAACTCTTATTAAATAAATTATTCCTTTATATTTAAGTATTTAAAGCTAAATACTTACCTGTAAAATAAACCCTAATATAGCTACAATATAAATTATAATTATATTGTAGCTATTTTAGGATTAATATTTATTTTACAGGCAACTTTGTAATTATTTTAACCAGGTACAATAGCTATTAAACAGTTAATAACTATTTAATAGTTACCTAGTTAAAATAATTACAAAATTACCTGTAAAATAAATCCTAACCTAAGTTACAATTAAACCTAACACTACACTATCAATAAATTAATTAAATACAATACCTACAAATAAATACAATGAAATAAACCAACTAAAGTACAAAAAATAAAAAAGAACTAAGTTACAAAAAATAAAAAAATATTTACAAACATTAGAAAAATATTACAACAATTTTAAACTAATTACACCTACTCTAAGCCCCCTAATAAAATAACAAAGACCCCCAAAATAAAAAAATGCCCTACCCTATTCTAAAATTAAAATAGAAAAGCTCTTTTACCTTACCAGCCCTGAAAAGGGCCCTTTGCGGGGCATGCCCCAAAGAATTCAGCTCTTTTGCCTGTAAAAAAAAAACATACAATACCCCCCCAACATTACAACCCACCACCCACATAGCCCTAATCTAACCCAAACCCCCCTTAAATAAACCTAACACTAAGCCCCTGAAGATCTCCCTACCTTGTCTTCACCACGCCGGGTTCACCGATCGATCCAGAAGAGCCTCCGATGTCTTGATCCAAGCCCAAGCGGGGGGCTGAAGATGTCCAGGATCCGACTGAAGTCTTCATTCAAGCGGGAGCTGAAGAGGTCCATGATAGGGCTGAAGTCTTCTATCAAGCGGCATCTTCAATCTTCTTTCTTCCGGATCCATGGTCATCCCGCCGACGCGGAACATCCATCTTCACTGACGACTTCCCGACGAATGACGGTTCCTTTAAAGGACGTCATCCAAGATGGTGTCCCTCGAATTCCGATTGGCTGATAGGATTCTATCGGAATTAAGGTAGGAAAATTCTGATTGGCTGATGGAATTAGCCAATCAGATTCAAGTTCAATCCGATTGGCTGATCTGATCAGCCAATTAGATTAAGCTCGCATTCTATTGGCTGTTCCGATCAGTGTAAAAATATAGTGAAGTCTTTGTACTGGATGCCAGAGGGGCCTTAAGAAAGTATTCCTAGTAGTATCTGACTAGCCATGTGGAAAACTAGGCCCCAAATAAAGACTTATCTCCCTCAGAGAAAAAACGTCCTATTTATGAAACATGTAAACGTTTTGTCACTAAGTAATATGAGTATTAACATGAGTATTACCCTGTTTTGTAAGCATGATCCCAGTCGCTGTTAAATCACTGCATCAGGCTTACCTCAATTAAACAAGGCTGTGCCAGCATTTTCTAGAACTTATCATCTCTCTAGAAATAAAAATACTGAACATACCTCAAAGCAGGTAATCTGCAGACCATTCCCCCAACTGAAGTTTTCCCATACTCTTCAGTTATGTGTGAGAACAGCAATGGACCTTAGTTACAAACCGCTAAGATCATTAACCTCCAGGCAGAATTCTTCTTCTAATTTCTGCCTGAGAGAAAAACAGTACAACGCCGGTACCGTTTAAAAATAACAAACTTTTGATTGAAGGTAAAACTACACTAAGTCACCACATATCTCTTGATACTTCCTATCTTGTCGAGAGCTGCAAGAGAATATGACTGGAGGTGGGGGTTAGGGGAGAAGCTATATAGACAGCTCTGCTGTGGGTGTCCTCTTGCAGCTTCCTGTTGGGAAGGAGAATATCCCACAAGTAATGGATGAACCCGTGGACTGGATACACCTTACAAGAGAAAACACATCTGGATGGAGAGACCACTCCCCCGGATGTAAAGTCTGATGGCTGAGATAATTCACTTCCCAATTGTCTACACCAGGGATATGTACCACAAAAAATAGGCAAGAGCTGGATTCCACCCAAGAAAGTATCCGAGATACTTCTTTCATAGCTAGGGGACTGTGCGTCCCACCCTGATGATTGACATATGCCACAGTTGTGATATCGTCTGTCTGAAAACAAATGAATGGTTCTCTCTTCAACAGAGGCCAAATCTGAAGAGCCCAAAAAATAGCACGGAGTTCTAAAATATTGATTGGTAACCTCGCCTCTTGAGGTTTCCAAACCCCTTGTGCTGTCAGAGATCCCCAGACAGCTCCCCAACCTGAAAGACTTGCATCTGTTGTGATTAGAGTCCTGGTTGGACAAACAAAAGAGGCCCCTTGAACTATACGATGGTGATCTAACCACCAAGTCAGAGAGAGTTGAACATTGGGATTTAAGGATATTAAATGTGATATATTTGTATAATCTCTGCACCATTGTTTCAGCATCCAAAGCTGTAGAGGTCTCATATGAAAACAAGCAAAGGGGATCGCGTCCGATGCTGCAGTCATGAGACCTAAAACTTCCATGCACATAGTCACTGAAGTGAATTATTGAGACTGAAGGTTCCGACAAGCTGAAACCAATTTTATTTGTCTCTTGTCTGTTAGAGACAGAGTCATGGACACTGAATCTATCTGGAAATCTAAAAAGGTCACCCTTGTCTGAGGAATAAAGGAACTTTTTGGTAAATTGATCCTCCAACCATGTCTTTGAAGAAACAACACTAGTTGATTTGTGTGAGATTTGGCAGAATGTAAAGACTGAGCTAGTACCAAGATATCGTCCAAATAAGGAAACACTGCAATACCCTGTTCTCTGATTACAGAGAGTAGGGCACCGAGAACCTTTGAAAAAATTATTGGAGCTGTCGCTAGGCTAAATGAAAGAGCGACAAATTGGTAATGCTTGTCTAGAAAAGAGAATCTCAGAAACCGATAGTGATCTGGATAAATCGGAATATGAATATATGCATCCTGTAAGTCTATCGTGGACATATAATGACCTTGCTGAACAAAAGGCAGAATAATACTTATAGTTACCATTTTGAAAGTTGGCACTCTACAAAACGATTCAAAATTTTCAGATCCAGAACTGGCCTGAATGAATTTTCTTTCTTTGGGACAATGAATAGATTTGAATAAAACCCCAGACCCTGTTCCTGAAATGGAACTGGTATGATTACCCCTGAAAGCTCTAGATCTGAAACACACTTCAGAAAAGCCTGAGCCTTCACTGGATTTGCTGGAACGCGTAAGAGAAAAAATAGTCTCACAGGAGGACTTACTCTGAATCATATTCGATACCCTTGAAAGACAATACTCTGAATCCAATGATTTTGGACAGAATCTGCCCAACTGTTTTGGAAAAATTTTAATCTGCCCCCCACTAGCTGAGCTGGAATGAGGGCCGCACCATCATGCAGACTTGGGGGCATGCAGACTTGGGGGCTGGTTTTGGTTTCTTAAAAGGCTTGGATTTATTCCAACTTGAAGGTTTCCAATTGGAACCAGATTCTTTGGAGGAAGGATTTCGTTTCTGTTCCTTATTCTATCGAAAAGAATGAAAACAATTAGAAGCATTAGATTTACCCTTAGATCTCTTATCCTGAGGTAAAAAAAAACTCCCTTCCCCCCAGTGACAGTTGAAATAATTAAATCCAACTGAGAAACAAATAAATTGTTACCTTGGAAAGAAAGAGATAGTAATCTAGACTTAGATACCATGTCAGCATTCCAATACTTAAGCCACAAAGCTCTTCTAGCTAAAATAGCTAAAGACATAGATTTAACATCAATTTTGATGATATCAAAGATAGCATTCAAAAAATCAAAAGAAGGTGACACGCTCCTTGTATTTTATATAAAACTTAACATTTATTTTCTTCATAGATAGCATGACAGATAAAATGATTAGCATGTTGAAGCAAGCGAACAATGCTAAACAAATCAAGATCTGTTTCCTGTTGCGCTTAGCTTTCCAACCAGAAAGTTGATGCAGCTGCAACATCAGCCATAGAAATGGCAGGCCTGAGAAGATAGCCAGAATATAAATAAGCTTTCCTTAGATAAGATTCAAGTTTCCTATCTAAAGGAAGTACTATTTTCCATAGGGATAGTAGTACATTTGGCAAGAGTAGAAATAGCCCCATCAACTTTGGGGATTTTTTCCCAAAACTACAATCTGACTGCTGGCAAAGGATACAACTTTTTAAACCTAGAAGAAGGAATAAAATAAGTACCAGGCCTATTCCATTCCTTTGAAATCATATCAGAAATAGCATCAGGAACTGGAAAAACCTCTGGATTAACTACAGGAGGTTTATAAACAGAAGTTAAACGTTTACTAATTTTAGTATAAAGAGGACTAGTTTCCTCAATATCCAAAGTAATCAACACCTCTAGGAACAAATATACTCCATCTTTAAAGAGATAAGTAGATTTGTCAGTGTCAATATCTGAGGTAGGATCTTCTGAATCAGATAGATCCTCAGAGGAGGATAATTCAGTATATTGTCGGTCATTTGAAATTTCACCAACTTTATGAGAAGTTTTAAAAGACCTTATACGTTTATTAGAAGGCGGAATAGCAGACAAAGCCTTCTGAATCGCATCTGCAATAAAATCTTTTATATTCACAGAAATATCATGTACATTAGATGTTGAAGGAACAACAGGCATTGTACTAGTAGTGATGGATACATTCTCTGCATGTAAAAGCTGTCATGACAACTGTTACATACTACAGCTGGAGATATAATCTCCGCTAACTTACAACAGATACACTTATCTTTGGTAGAACTGTTATCAGGCAGCAGGGATCCAACAGTGGTTTCTGAGACAGGATCAGATTGAGACATCTTGTAATGTAAGAGAAAAAACAACATATAAAGCAAAATTATCAATTTCCTTATATGGCCGTTTCAGGAATGGGAAGAAAAATGCAAACAGCATAGCCCTCTGTGCATAGAAAAAGGCAAGAGGCATATCGTAAGTGGGGTTTAAATAATTATATTATTTGGCCCCAAGTATGACGCGCAACACAAAATTATTTTTTTGGCGCTAACAACATTTGTAAATGACGCAACTTGCGTCATAGCAGACGCAACCTTGTGCAAGGAGACCTGGCATCAACTAAGATGCTGGAAATGACGAATTTGTGTCACCGAACATACCTTCGCGCCAAAAAAATACTTGCGCCAAAAATGACGCAATAAATATCAGTATTTTGCGGCCTCGCAAGCCTAATTTTGCCCACGAAAATTAATGAAAAACAGTCAATTTTGAAGAAAAGACTATACCCCAGGTAAGAAAAAATAACTTCCTAAATATCGGCCAGATTAAGAGTTTTGCGTTAGGAGCAATGCGGTGCTGACGAGCAGTTTTTTCTCACCGCTGGTATTACAGGTTTTTACAAACCCAGCGTTAAAAGGCAAGAAGTGAGCGTAGAGCAAAATTGTGCTCCATACTGCACTTCAATACCAGCGCTGCTTAAGTCAGCGGTGAGCTGGTCGTACGTGCTTGTGCACGATCTCCCCATAGACATCAATGGGGAGAGCCGGCTGAGAAAAAGTCTAACACCTTCAGAAAAGCAGCGTAAAACTCAGTAACGCAGCCCCATTGATTCCTATAGGGAAACACATTTTATGTTTACACCTCACACCCTAACATGAACCCTGAGTCTAAACACCCCTAATTTTACACATATTAACCCGTAATCTGCTGTCCCCGACATCGCTGACACCTACATTATACTTATTAACCCCTAATCTTCCGCTCCGGACATCGCCACCACCTACATTATACTTATTAACCCCTAATCTGCTGTCCCCAACATCACAGCCACCTACATTATATTTATGAACCCCTAATCTGCTGCCTCCAATGTCGCCGCAACCTACCTACACTTATTAACCCCTAATCTTCCGCCCCCAACGTCGCCGCCACTATATTAAATGTATTAACCCCTAAACCCAAGTCTAACCCTAACACCCCTAATTGAAATATAATTAAAATAAATCTAAATAAAATTTCTATCATTAACTAAATTATTCCTATTTAAAACTAAATACTTACCTATAAAATAAACCCTAAGCTAGCTACAATATAACTAATAGTAACATTGTAGCTAGTTTAGGGTTTATTTTTATTTTACAGGCAAGTTTGTATTTATTTTTACTAGGTAGAATAGTTATTAAATAGTTATTAACTATTTAATAACTACCTAGCTAAAATAAAAACAAATTGACCTGTAAAATAAAACCTAACCTAAGTTACACTAACACCTAACACTACACTACAATGAAATAAATTAACTAAATTAAATACAATGAAATAAATTAAATTAGCTAAATGATAACCCCCCCCCACTAAAATACAGAAAATAAAAAACAAATTACAGATCTTTAAACTAATTACACCTAATCTAATAGCCTTATCAAAATAAAAAAGCCCCAACAAAATTAAAAAAAAACTAGCCTAAATTGAACTATCAATAGCCCTTAAAAGGCCTTTTGCGGGGCATTGCCCTAAAGTAATCAGCTCTTTTACCTGTAATTTTTTTTTACAAACACCCCCCCCCAACAGTAAAACCCACCACCCACACAACCAACCCCCTAAATAAAATACTAACTAAAAAAACCTAAGCTCCCCATTGCCCTGAAAAAAGCATTTGGATGGGCATTGCCCTTAAAAGGGCATTTAGCTCTTTTGCAGGCCCAAATCCCTAACCTAAAAAATAAACCCACCCAAAATTGGGTGGTGGGTTTTACTGTTTGGGGGTTTGTTTGTATTTTTTTTTTACAGGTAAAAGAGCTGATTCCTTTGGGGCAATGCCCTGCAAAAGGCCCTTTTAAGGGCTATTGATAGTTTAGTTTAGGCTAGGTTTTTTTTTATTTTGATAGGGCTATTAGATTAGGTGACATTAGTTAAAGATCTGTAATTTGTTTTTTTGTGTGATTTAGATAATTTAATTTATTTAATTGTATTTAATTTAGTTAATTTATTTAATTGTATTTAATTGTAGTGTAGTGTTAGTGTAACTTAGGTTAGGTTTTATTTTACAGGTCAATTTGTATTTATTTTAGCTAAGTAGTTATTAAATAGTTAATTACTATTTAATAACTATTCTACCTAGTTAAAATAAATACAAACTTACCTGTAAAATAAAAATAAACCCTAAGCTAGCAACAATGTAACTATTAGTTATATTGTAGCTAGCTTAGGGTTTATTTTATAGGTAAGTATTTAGTTTTAAAAAGGAATAATTTAGTTAATTATAGTAATTTTCTTTAGATTTATTTAAATTATATTTAAGTTAAGGGGTGTTAGGGTTAGACTTAGATTTAGGGGTTAATACATTTAATATAGTGGCAGCAACGTTAGGGACAGCAGATTAGGGGTTAATAAGTATAATGTAGGTGGCAGCGATATTAGGGGCGGCAGATTAAGGGTTAATAATATTTAACTAGTGTTTGCGAGGCGAGTGTATAGGTGTTAGTGTACTTTTTAGCACTTTAGTTATGAGTTTTATGCTATGGCGTTGTAGTGTAAAACTCATAACTACTGACTTTAGAATGCGTTACGAATCTTGAAGGTAGAGGGTGTACCGCTCACTTTTTGGCCTCCCAGGACAGACTCGTAATACCGGCGCTATGGCAGTCCCATAGAAAAAAGGGTTTACGAAGTTTTCGTAAGTCATTTTGCGGTAAGGCCAAAGAAGTGTGCGGTGCCCCTGAACCTGCAAGACTTGTAATAGCAGCAGTAGTGAAAAAACAGAATTTATGCTTACCTGATAAATTACTTTCTCCAACGGTGTGTCCGGTCCATGGCGTCATCCTTACTTGTGGGAATATCTCTTCCCCAACAGGAAATGGCAAAGAGCCCAGCAAAAGCTGTCCATATAGTCCCTCCTAGGCTCTGCCCACCCCAGTCATTCGACCGACGGACAGGAGGAAAAAAACAGGAGAAACTATAGGGTGCCGTGGTGACTGTAGTTAGAAAAAAATAATTCATCAAACCTGATTCAAAAAAACCAGGGCGGGCCGTGGACCGTACACACCGTTGGAGAAAGTAATTTATCAGGTAAGCATAAATTCTGTTTTCTCCAACATTGGTGTGTCCGGTCCACGGCGTCATCCTTACTTGTGGGAACCAATACCAAAGCTTTAGGACACGGATGAAGGGAGGGAGCAAATCAGGTTACCTAAACAGAAGGCACCACGGCTTGCAAAACCTTTCTCCCAAAAATAGCCTCCGAAGAAGCAAAAGTATCAAATTTGTAAAATTTGGCAAAAGTGTGCAGGGAAGACCAAGTCGCTGCCTTACATATCTGATCAACAGAAGCCTCGTTCTTGAAGGCTTATGTGGAAGCCACAGCCCTAGTAGAGTGAGCTGTGATTCTTTCAGGAGGCTGCCGTCCGGCAGTCTCGTAAGCCAATCGGATGATGCTTTTAAGCCAAAAGGAAAGAGAGGTAGAAGTCGCTTTTTGACCTCTCCTTTTACCAGAATAGACGACAAACAGAGAAGATGTTTGTCTGAACTCTTTTGTAGCATCTAAATAGAATTTTAGAGCACGCACTACATCTAAATTGTGTAACAAACGTTCCTTCTTTGAAACTGGATTCGGACACAAAGAAGGTACAACTATCTCCTGGTTAATATTTTTGTTAGAAACAACCTTTGGAAGAAAACCAGGCTTAGTACGCAAAACAACCTTATCTGAATGGAACACCAGATAGGGCGGAGTACACTGCAGAGCAGATAACCCAGAAAATCTTCTAGCAGAAGAAATAGCAACCAAAAACAAAACTTTCCAAGATAACAACTTAATATCTATGGAATGTAAAGGTTCAAACGGAACCCCTTGGAGAACTGAAAGAACTAGATTTAGACTCCAGGGAGGAGTCAAAGGTCTGTAAACAGGCTTGATCCTAACCAGAGCCTGAACAAATGCTTGAACATCTGGCACAGCTGCCAGTCGTTTGTGTAACAAGACAGATAAAGCAGAAATCTGTCCCTTTAAAGAACTCGCTGATAATCCCTTATCCAAACCTTCTTGGAGAAAGGAAAGGATCCTAGGAATTTTGATCTTGCTCCATGAGAATCCCTTGGATTCACACCAACAGATATATCTTTTCCATATCTTATGGTAAATTTTTCTAGTTACAGGTTTTCTGGCTTGTACCAGAGTATCTATTACAGAATCCGAAAACCCACGCTTAGATAAAATCAAGCGTTCAATTTCCAAGCCGTCAGCTGGAGGGAAAATAGATTTGGATGTTCGAATGGACCTTGTACTAGAAGATCCTGTCTCAAAGGTAGCTTCCATGGTGGAGCCGATGACATATTCACCAGGTCTGCATACCAAGTCCTGCGTGGCCACGCAGGAGCTATCAAGATCACCAAGGCCCTCTCCTGCTTGATCCTGGCTACCAGCCTGGGAATGAGAGGAAACGGTGGAAACACATAAGCTAGGTTGAAGGTCCAAGGCGCTACTAATGCATCCACTAGAGTCGCCTTGGGATCCCTGGATCTGGACCCGTAGCAAGGAACCTTGAAGTTCTGACGAGACGCCAACAGATCCATGTCTGGAATGCCCCATAATTGAGTCAATTGGGCAAATATCTCCGGGTGGAGTTCCCACTCCCCCGGATGGAATGTCTGACGACTCAGATAATCCGCCTCCCAGTTTTCCACTCCTGGGATGTGGATCGCAGATAGGTGGCAGGAGTGATCCTCTGCCCATTTTATGATTTTGGTCACTTCTCTCATCGCTAGGGAACTCCTTGTTCCCCCCTGATGGTTGATGTAAGCAACAGTCGTCATGTTGTCTGATTGGAATCTTATGAATCTGGCCTTTGCTAGTTGAGGCCAAGCCCTGAGAGTATTGAATATCGCCCTCAGTTCCAGAATGTTTATCGGGAGAAGAGACTCTTCCCGAGACCATAGCCCCTGAGCTTTCAGGGAGTCCCAGACCGCGCCCCAGCCCACTAGACTGGCGTCGGTCGTGACGATGACCCACTCTGGTCTGCGGAAGCTCATTCCCTGGGACAGGTGATCCTGGGTTAGCCACCAACGGAGCGAGTCTCTGGTCTTCTGATCTACTTGAATCACTGGAGACAAGTCTGTATAGTCCCTATTCCACTGTTTCAGCATGCACAGTTGTAATGGTCTTAGATGGATTCGCGCAAAAGGAACTATGTCCATTGCTGCAACCATCAATCCTACCACTTCCATGCACTGAGCTACGGAAGGACGTGGAATAGAATGAAGAACTTGACAAGCGTTTAGAATTTTTGACTTCCTGACTTCTGTCAGAAAAATCCTCATTTCTAAAGAATCTATTATTGTTCCCAAGAAAGGAACTCTTGTCGACGGAGACAGGGAACTTTTTTCTATGTTCACCTTCCAACCGTGAGATCTGAGAAAGGCTAGAACAATGTCTGTGTGAGCCTTTGCCTTTGAAAGAGACGACGCTTGTATTAGAATGTCGTCCAAGTAAGGTACTACTCCAATGCCCCTTGGTCTTAGAACCGCTAGAAGGGACCCGAGTACCTTTGTGAAAATCCTTGGAGCAGTGGCTAATCCGAATGGGAGTGCCACAAACTGGTAATGTTTGTCCAGAAAGGCGAACCTTAGGAACTGATGATGATCTTTGTGGATAGGAATATGTAGATACGCATCCTTTCAGATCCACGGTAGTCATAAATTGACCCTCCTGGATTGTAGGAAGAATCGTTCGAATGGTTTCCATTTTGAACGATGGTACTCTGAGAAATTTGTTTAGGATCTTTAAATCCAGAATTGGTCTGAAAGTTCCCTCTTTTTTGGGAACTATGAACAGATTTGAGTAAAATCCCTTTCCTTGTTCCACCATTGGAACTGGGTGTATCACTCCCATCTTTAACAGGTCTTCTACACAATGTAAGAATGCCTGTCTCTTTATTTGGTTTGAGGATAAGTGAGACATGTGGAACCTTCCCCTTGGGGGTAGTTCCTTGAATTCCAGAAGATAACCCTGAGAAACTATTTCTAGTGCCCAGGGATCCTGAACAACTCTTGCCCAAGCCTGAGCAAAGAGAGAGAGTCTGCCTTCTACTAGATCCGGTCCCGGATCGGGGGCTACTCCTTCATGCTGTTTTATTAGTAGCAGCAGGCTTCTTGGCCTGCTTACCCTTGTTCCAGCCTTGCATCGGTTTCCAGGCTGGTTTGGTTTGTGAAGCATTACCCTCTTGTTTAGAGGATGCGGAGTTGGAAGCCGGTCCGTTCCTGAAATTGCGAAAGGAACGAAAATTAGACATGTTCTTGGCTTTGAAAGGCCTATCTTGTGGAAGGGCATGGCCCTTTCCCCCAGTGATGTCTGAGATAATCTCTTTCAATTCTGGCCCAAAGAGAGTTTTACCCTTAAAGGGGATATTGAGCAATTTTGTCTTGGAAGATACATCCGCTGACCAAGACTTTAGCCAAAGCGCTCTGCGCGCCACTATTGCAAACCCTGAATTTTTCGCCGCTAATCTAGCTATTTGCAAAGCGGCATCTAAAATAAAAGAATTACCCAACTTGAGTGCGTGAACTCTGTCCATAACCTCCTCATACGGAGTCTCTCTACTGAGCGACTTTTCTAGTTCCTCGAACCAGAACCACACTGCTGTAGTGACAGGAACAATGCACGAAATGGGTTGCAGGAGGTAACCTTGCTGTACAAAAATCTTTTTGAGCAAACCCTCCAATTTTTTATCCATAGGATCTTTGAAAGCACAATTATCCTCGATAGGAATAGTAGTGCGCTTGTTTAAAGTAGAAACTGCCGCCTCGACCTTAGGGACTGTCTGCCATAAGTCCTTTCTGGGGTCGACCATAGGAAATAATTTCTTAAATATAGGAGGGGGGACAAAAGGTATGCCGGGCTTCTCCCACTCCTTATTCACTATATCCGCCACCCGCTTGGGTATAGGAAAAGCGTCAGGGTGCACCGGAACCTCTAGGAACTTGTCCATCTTGCATAATTTTTCTGGAATGACCAGGTTGTCACAATCATCCAGAGTAGATAACACCTCCTTAAGCAGTGCGCGGAGATGCTCTAATTTAAATTTAAATGTCACAACATCAGGTTCTGCCTGTTGAGAAATTTTACCTGAATCTGAAATTTCCCCGTCCGACAAAACCTCCCTCATGACCCCTTCAGATTGGTGTGAGGGTATGACAGAGCAATTATCATCAGCGCCCTCCTGCTCTACAGTGTTTAAAACAGAGCAATCACGCTTTCTCTGAAATGCAGGCATTTTGGATAAAATATTTGCTATGGAGTTATCCATTACTGCCGTTAATTGTTGCATAGTAATAAGCATTGGCGCGCTAGAAGTACTAGGGGCCTCCTGCGTGGGCAAAACTGGTGTAGACACAGAAGGAGATGATGTAGAACTATGTCTACTCCCTTCATCTGATGAATCATCTTGGGCAACTTTACTATCTGTGGCAGTACTGTCCTTACTTTGTTTGGACGCTATGGCACAATTATCACACAATTTTGAAGGGGGGGACACATTGATCTTCAAACATATAGAACATAGCTTATCTGAAGGTGCAGACATGTTAAACAGGCTTAAACTTGTCAAAGTACAAAAACCGTTTTAAAACAAAACCGTTACTGTCTCTTTAAATTTTAAACAGTGCACACTTTATTACTGAATATGTGAAAAAGTATGAAGGAATTGTTCAAAATTTACCAAATTTTCACCACAGTGTCTTAAAGCATTAAAAGTATTGCAC
Source organism: Bombina bombina (assembly GCF_027579735.1). NCBI lineage: Eukaryota > Metazoa > Chordata > Amphibia > Anura > Bombinatoridae > Bombina > Bombina bombina. The sequence goes on along the minus strand of NC_069500.1, from coordinate 733,346,625 downwards.
ACCAATTTTCAGAGCATTAACCCTTAAAATAAAGAAACCGGCGCCTGTTACAGTTTTAACCCCTCTACAGTCCCAGCTACAGCCTTTGCTGCGACTTTACCAAACCCAGGGGGAATACGATACCAAATGAAGCCTTCTAGGAACTTTTCCAACCACTTTCAGATCCACACACATGCATCTGCATGTCTTGCTCCCAAAAGTAACTGCGCAGTAATGGCGCGAAAATGAGGCTCAGCCTACAACTGGGAAGGCCCTTCCTGACTGGAAAGGTGACTAACTCAGTGCCTGACGTTAAAAAACGTTCCCCAAAGTTTGTAAGTGTGAATTTCAAACATAAAGATGTATAAAATGCCCAAATAAAGCAATCGATTTTGCTCATAAAAGTGTCTACCAGTTTTATAGCCCATATTAAGCCCTTTATTCTGTTTGAGACTAAGAAAATGGCTTACCGGTCCCCATGAGGGGAAATGACAGCCTTCCAGCATTACACAGTCTTGTTAGAAATATGGCTAGTCATACCTTAAGCAGAAAAGTCTGCTAACTGTTTCCCCAACTGAAGTTACTTCATCTCAACAGTCCTATGTGGAAACAGCAGTCGATTTTAGTTACTGCTGCTAAAATCATCTTCCTCTCACAAACAGAACTCTTCATCTTTTTCTGTTTCAGAGTAAATAGTACATACCAGCACTATTTTAAAATAACAAACTCTTGATAGTAGAATAAAAAACTACAACTAAACACCACATACTCTTAACCATCTCCGTGGAGATGTTGCCTGTGCAACGGCAAAGAGAATGACTGGGGTGGGCGGAGCCTAGGAGGGACTATATGGCAAGCTTTTGCTGGGCTCTTTGCCATTTCCTGTTGGGGAAGAGATATTCCCACAAGTAAGGATGACGCCGTGGACCGGACACACCAATGTTGGAGAAAGCAGCGTTAGGACCTGTTAACACTGCTTTTTCAGCTTAAAGCAAAACTCATAATATAGCCGTATGTTTTCCCAATTTTGAAACTGAATGTCTGCAAAAGGAAATATACATAAACCTGACTCATGGCAAATATAAGTACAATACATATATTTAGAACTTTACATTAATACATTAGTGCCAAACCATAGCTGAGAGTGTCTTAAGTAATGAAAACATACTTACCGAAAGACACCTATCCACATATAGCAGATAGCCAAACCAGTACTGAAACAGTTATCAGTAGAGGTAATGGAATATGAGAGTATGTCGTCGATCTGAAAAGGGAGGTAGGGGCTGAATCTCTACGACAGATAACAGAGAACCTATTAAAAGATTTCCCACAAGGAAAACCATAGAATTCAATAGGTGATACTCTCTTCACATCCCTCTGACATTCACTGTACTCTGGTGAGGGGTGTATTTATAAGCATTTTGAAGTTTGGGAAACTTTGCCCCTCCTGGTAGGATTGTATATCCCATACGTCACTAGCTCATGGACTCTTGCCAATTAGATGAAAGAAACTAGGATGTTGTCTTGAAAGATAAAAAATATAGTGACTAATTGGGAAAATTCCCACTGGTAAGCTGCTGGAATGTCAAATATACTTTGAAAGGCACCAAAATTTAAAATCTCTGTACAAGATGAATTTATCATGCAGCTAATGTTCATAATGTGTTTATCCTCCCAACCCTTAAAAACTTGACTTAAGTCCCCACAGAGAATTGCTTATTATCCCTAACTGGAAGAAAGTCTGTTATTCTATAATTGAAGCCTAATAATTTATGATTTTTTCTCCATACCACTAATACATCTTTATATAATGTGTTATGTTAGATTTTTCTTTAGTTCTTTATCTGAAGCATGTCAAATAAAATGTAATGAACAATTTTATATATAGGTGCCTCAATTTCCTTGATGGAAGAATATTCTCTACCCAATAACCATTCAAAATCTACCCTTAAAATTGTGGCATAATTATATAGCCTAAAATTTGGTAAACCAGGACCTCCATTTCTATATGAAGAGTGTAATCTGGCCAAAGAAATTCTAGGACGCTTCTCTTACAACAAAAATTTCCTAATGCAATTTAAGTCAGCCCATGCAGTTATATGAGGAAATATAGACATTGGAAACAATAATTTAGGTAGTGCAAACATTTTAATCAAGTGAACTCTTCCGGTCAAAAAAACTGGTAACTTTATCCAGGATTTCAATTCCTCTATTTTTTTTAACAACCCCTATGAAGCGTAAGCTATACCATTTTCTTTGGTCTTCAGACCAAAATAGTTTAACTCCTCCATTCTGCAAACGGACAATTTATCTCCAGGTTTACTTTCTTAAACTTTAATATTTCCAATTTTAAAATATTTAATTTATAATTCAAGATCTCCATGTAAAATTGAACCAGACAAATTATCTTCCCTGTAAATAATTCAATTTAGGATAACATATTGTTGTCAGACAGAGCTGTCTTAATTATCAACTGGCTTATTTGTATTCCTGGAAATAAATGTTTTAATTTAAAGCCAGGTTAAACATCAAAGACGACAAGGGACAGCCCTAACTAGTACCTTTATTTTAAGAAATTAAGGGGAGAGATGGAGAGTTAATCAACACATAAGCATATATATTCTTGATCAACTTAAAGAAGGGGCCTGGAAAATGTATTTATAATTACCCAATGCTCCTATCAAAAAACTCCTTTCTATCTTATCGAAAGGCCTTCTCCACATCCAATGATAGGAAAAAGGCCTTTGACAGGGGAACATCCTTTGATTCATCCAATATTTTGCAATAATTTGCAATAATTTACTTATATTGATTGTTGAGCTCCTGCCACAAACAAAGCTTGTCTGGTCCAGGTGGATTAGATATGGAAGAATCTCTTTTAACGTATTTGCAGTTAACTTTGTCAAACTTTTATAGTCCAGATTAAGCAAAGATATTGTCTATAGTAACTGGTTAACATTGGATCTGTATTTTAAAATAAGAGTAATATTAGCAGCTCTAAAATTATTAGAGAATATCTCTTCTGGAAAAGCATAAGTATTATAAAGATTTAGCAAAGGTTCCACTATTTTGCTTTTTTTTTTTAAATGGTTTTTATTGAGGATGAAATAAAATAACATACAGTAAATCGAGTATACAATGACATGAACACGTCAGGCATCCAGTGCCACAACAAAATGTAACATATGATTAACGTAATACAAAAGCGTAAAAGTAATGAAGTACCAAATTACAGTCAATAATCTGGAATATACCTGTAAGAGAGTGTGAAAGGAATAGAGAATATCAGCTTTTCATCCCCGATTTTCCACCTCCATAATAGAAATGAGGCCAAATCAAGACCTCCAATGTAATTATTATAGAGAATAACAGGAGGGTTTTTACATTATAAGATCCCATTTAGGATCTTTATGAAGCTTATCAAGGCATAGTACTCCCCCTCCTAGCATATACCTCCAGGACAGGGAGCACATAATATGAACAAACATAAGGTAGGGGTAATATCAAAAACAAGAAGCTTGTCAATGTTAAAACATACTATGATCTGATCAAATAAGAGCATAGGAAATAACATACGCTAGATAAAGTTATCTTTGCATCTGATAGTGACAATACACAACCTGTGCTGAAACGATTATCTAGGTTAAATGCTGCTAAATTGTCTCAGCTCATCCAAACTGCTCAGTACAAATATCTGCTTCCTATAGATAAAATGCTATATTTTAATGATAGATGGGGAGTTTCTTTGGGAATCTGCATTCCTATGTTTATAAAATAAACGAAAAATTTAGGGGGGGCCGAATGATTGTTATATAAATCACATGTGCAAGTCCGCTAGGACTAGTCAAGTAAGGTATAGATGGGCATATATAGTGGACAATAACCTCATGTAAAAGCATAGAATAAATTATATAAGTACCTCCTTCAGAGTAGAAATCTACTAGTCATGGGCACATGGGGGTTCTACCATTCAGCGTATTCAATTAGCCAGGTACAATAATGAACAGCAATTGGGCATGATATAGGTTAAAAAGTCTAAAGTCCACTATCGTATACTAAGTAGCGTTAAACATTTAGATCTACTGAAAAAAAAAAGAATAAAAAATTATTTGCAGCTCAAGCATAACCGTAGCACCAAGCTTATATTGTCCACTGGGAATATTACTAGCAGTATAACAGTTAAGGAATTGTTTGGCATAAGATACATTAGGGCACTGACCCAGGGGCATGGGCCCTATACCCCAGGGCCAAGAGCAAAATGTGTAGCTCTCTAGTCTATAATATAAAGATATGACCTATACAGGAAAACTGAGGAGCTGAAAAATATATATAGAAATAAAACAATGCAACTTAAGTCCCAGGGCTATTATAGTAGTGTGTACTAAATGAAATTTATAGCTGAGCAGTAGTCTACTAAAACACCATGATATTCCCCAGCAGACTTTCTTAGATATTATGAATATGTAGATATGAGCAAAACTAATTTAAAATTACAACACTCAATATATTGTAGTCCAAAGCAAGGTGAACACGTGCCATCAATGAAGTTCAAGTACCATTATCAGCAAACATATATCTCCGTAAGAAAAATGATGTTATTAGATCATATGAGACAGACCCACTATGTAAACTCTTACAGTAATAATGAACCCTAAATTATTACGCACACAGATTATCATTATGAGTGAACAATATATACAGACATGTCTCAGAGTAACTATCAATGTAGAGGATAGCAGGAAATAAACTAACAAACTGTAAGACTAATAAACATAAAATAACCTGCATAACTTATATAGCTACATTTGTGGAGTGTATTCATATATACCTATACACAGCTCCATGAGGCCGTACTATATCATTGTAAATAAGCAGGGGAAAAGTGTACTAGGGGCACATATAACATATAATTGGTGAAAAACTATTCATAGCTATCAATAAACCTTGTTAGGTATCATGGGGCTGCTAAAAATATAGTTTAGTCCGGAATGTAATGTCCAGCTGTAAACTGATCCCAGGCAGTAGATAACATATTACCCAACTCCGGATTTGCCATATTTAATAAAATCGTGGAGAGAGGGTCCCATCACCTGCAAAGTTCTCCTGTGTGGGAATCGGCAACTCTCATTCATCCATGGTCGCCCAAGCAGGTAGAGGAAACAAATACGTGTTACCCTGTGTGAGGAGAAAGCTGCGTCCAAAGATGACACCCGGCATGACTCAGCAGCCGCTTCAACAGGCCAAAGCATGTCAAATCTTTCCTGTATGATCGCGCTGGACTCAGTAGCAGGATCGCCTCTCCCGATTCCAACCTCAAGCGTTTCACAGGTAGTAGTCTCCCGCACTAACATGACCCTCCCAGGGTCCAAAGCTGCCTGAGGCAAATGAGGCAGTTCATACCGGGTAGATATTTTCGATAGCTGGTAACCTTGTGGATGCTTTCTATATGGCAGCTCCTCTCCGCTTTCCATCCATGCAGCTGTGTCATCTAGGAAACTCCCTGGGTATTCAACAGACCCAATATTTGTGAGTTCCACTACCAGGGCAGCCGGGAGTCCATTGGTCTCAGCTTCCTTAAGTTTCCCGGGCAAATCTTGGGTTAATTCTCGCTTCTGTAACTCCATTTTCCGAGTTGCGAGCTCAGGACTGGTAGCGCTCCCAGTAAGTGCTAAAATCACCTCGTGTTCAACTTCCAGAAGCTTGGCAGATAATAAATCCAATAATATGTTCCCATAACTCAGTCGGTTCTCCATATCTCCACGTGGGCTGGGAAATGGGCGCTTTTCAGCAGTCTCAATGCTGAATTCTACAAAGCAATGTGAATTGCCGTTGTTTGCTAATGTCTCTTAGGCTTCAGGGTATTCACTCCAACCCCATGGATCATTAGATAAAATAACTACTCAAATTAGAATAAGCTGAATGGTCAAATATAGGTTCAATTATAAGATATAGTCAGAGCTACACTAACATGCGACCATTCAGTATCAGAGCTGGCTCCGCCCCCCCTCCACTATTTTGCTTTTTAATATGCAATAAAACTCAGTTGGTAAGCCATCCGGACCTGGGGCCTTGTTTTTATGTCTTCCTTGGAAACATTTGTCTAATTGGACAAAAGCTAGCTATTGAAGAGATACCTTATCACAAAAATTATGAGATATGTGCATATTCTAAAAGGGCTAATTAAGTAAAATTTAAAAATTGTTTAAAAATTGCTGGCAAGTATTTTAAAATAATTTTCAAAAATAAGCAAAATGACTTACATAGCTGTGCTTTCTGGAGTAGACTGATCCACCCCCCCCCCCTCTTATCAGTGTTTAACATCAGAAACACAGGCATTGTATTTTAACTGAGTTCACAGCATCTTATTTGCTTCTAGGCATGCTCCAGCAGATGACTGTTAAAGGGCGAGTCAACACCAGCATTTTTGTTGTTTTAAAGACAGATAATCCCTTAATTACCCATTCCCCAGTTTTGCATAACCAACAGTTATAATAATACATATTTTACCTCTGTAATTACTTTGTATCTAAGCCTCTGCAGACTGCCCCCTTATTTCAGTTTTTTTGACATACTTGCATTTTAGCCAATCAGTGCTCACTCCTCGGTAAATTCACGTGATTGAGCTCAATGTTATCTATATAAAAAACATGAACTAACGCCCTCTAGTGGTGAAAAACTGTCAAAATGCATTTAGATTAGAGGCGGCCTTCAACGTCTAAGAAATTAGCATATGAACCTCCTAGGTTTAGCTTTTAACTAAGAATACCAACAGAACAAAGCAAAATTGGTGATAAAAGTAAATTGGAAAGTTGTTTAAAATTACATGCCCTATTTGAATCATGAAAGCTTTTTTTGGACTTGACTGTCCCTTTAACCCCTTAACGACGCATGTCGTACAGGGTACGTCACACACAAACTGGTCTTTAAAGACCAGAGACGTACCCTATACGACATTAGGGTTTAAAGCGGTTGGAAGCGATCCTGATCGCTTCCAGCCGCTTTCAAGGTATTGCCATGATGCCTCGTTATTGAGGCATCACTGCAATACCTTTTTTCCCAAACCGATGCAGAGAGAGCCACTCTGTGGCCCTCTCTGCACCGTTAGCGATGGGCTCGATCGTTGGTGGGTGGGAGCAGCTGCAGGGAGGCGGGTGGGCGGCCCATCGCTACCCGGCATCCGGTTCCTGAATGTGCACGCAGGGTGCCGGGAGCGTGCGGGGGGCCTGCAGGGAGCGCGTGCGCGCGCATGTGTGACAGCTGCCAGTACCCAAGATGGCAGCAAATAGGCAGTGGGCGAGGGTTATAGAGCTGTTTGGGGGGGGGGGATCAGAGGGGTTGGGGGCTAAGGGGGGTCCATCACAGCTAAACAGATTTAAAAAAAAAATAATAAAAAAAATAAAAAGCCTTTTGTTTTAATACTGGCAGACTTTCTGCCAGTACTTAAGATGGCGGGGACAATTGTGGGGTGGGGGAGGGAAGAGAGATGTTTGGGAGGGATCAGGGGGTGGGATGTGTCAGGTGGGAGGCTGATCTCTACACTAAAGCTAAAATTAACCCTGCAAGCTCCCTACAAGCTACCTAATTAACCCCGTCACTGCTAGGCATAATACAAGTGTGGTGCGCAGCGGCATTTAGCAGCCTTCTAATTACCAAAAATCAACGCTAAAGCCATATATGTCTGCTATTTCTGAACAAAGGGGATCCCAGAGAAGCATTTACAACCATTTGAGCCATAATTGCACAAGCTGTTTGTAAATAATTTCAGTAAGAAACCCAAAGTTAGTGAAAAAGTGAACAATTTTTTTTAATTTCATCGAATTTGGCGGTGAAATGGTGGCATGAAATATATCAAAATGGGCCTAGATCAATACTTTGGGTTGTCTACTACACTACCCTAAAGCTAAAATTAACCCTACAAGCTCACTACAAGCTACCTAATTAACCCCTTCACTGCTGGGTCTAATACAAGTGTGGTGCGCAGCGGCATTTAGCGGCCTTCTGATTACCAAAAAGTAATGCCAAAGCCATAAATGTCTGCTATTTCTGAACAAAGGGGATCCCAGAGAAGCATTTACAACCATTTGTGCCATAATTGCACAAGTTGTTTGCAAATAATTTCAGTGAGAAACCTAAAGTTTGTGAAACAGTTTGTGAAAAAGTGAACAATTTTTTTTATTTGATCGCATTTGGCGGTGAAATGGTGGCATGAAATATACCAAAAAGGGCCTAGATCAATACTTTGGGTTGTCTACTAAAAAAAATATATACATGTCAAGGGATATTCAGGTATTCCTGACAGATATCAGTGTTACAATGTAACTAGCGATAATTTTGAAAAAAAAAATGGTTTGGAAATAGCAAAGTGCTACTTGTACTTATTGCCCTATAACGTGCAAAAAAAAGCAAAGAACATGTAAACATTGGGTATTTTTAAACTCAAGACAAAATTTAGAAACTATTTAGCATGGGTGTTTTTTGGTGGTTGTAGATGTGTAACAGATTTTGGGGGTCAAAGTTAGAAAAAGTGTGTTTTTTTCCATTTTTTCCTCATATTTTATAAAAATAAATTATGGTAAATTATAAGATATGATGAAAATAATGGTATCTTTGAAAGTCCATTTAATGGCGAGAAAAACGGTATATAATATGTGTGGGTACAGTAAATGAGTAAGAGGAAAATTACAGATAAACACAAACACCGCAAAAATGTAAAAATAGCCCTGGTCCTTAAGGGAAAGAAACTGAAAAATGGCCTTGTCCTTAAGGGGTTAAAGTCTTGCATTCTACCATATCAATTGTGGATATATATGCAGCCATAAAAGGAATTGTGTGGGGGGAGTTAAAGCTGTACTATTCGGACACTTAAAAGAAAGTGTTAATGGCGAGGCACTGCAGTATAAATTTGCAGGTAAAGTAAATGTAATTAAAGTACATGTTATTATATTTTGTCTCTATCCCAACTTGTTATGTCCCTTTAACTTGTTTCTTTAAATCATGTTTTAGCTGAGAAGTATATGAAGTATACAAGGATTAATAATACTCAAATGCTTTTGTAATCTCCTGCATATCTGACCATGATTTCCCCTGTATCTTTAATAAGGTTATCAAGGTTCTGTTCTTTTGGGATTTGACTAGATGTGCTAAAAGCATCCCTGCTCTATTTCTAAATCTAAAATATCTCACTGCTTTTTCAAGCTCAAATTTAGCGTAAAAAACAAAACATTGATTTCCTTCTTCATTTTTTTAGTATTCTCTTTTATTTTGGTTGGAAGGACTCTGACTGTGGGCTGCATAAGCTTCTAATACTTTTTCTGACAGACTTTGTTCCTGCTTACATCTAATCCTCTCTTGTTTAATTACAAAAGAAGTGATTTCTGCCTTTAATTTACTTTTGCCAACTCCAAATATAATTGAGAGTCGTTTTTATGCTGACTGTTATTAAAGGGACATAAAACAAGTTGGGATAGAGACAAAATATAATAATCTGTACTTTAATTACTTTACCTGCAAATGTATACTGCAGTGTCTCGTCATTAACACTTTCTTTTTAGTTTCTGAATTGTACAGCACTAACTCCCCCCACACAATTACTTTTATGGCTGTATCTATCTCCACCTTTGTTTTGGTAGAATGCAGACTTTAGCACTCATTATCTGCTGGAGCACGTCTAGAAGCAAGTAAGCTGTTGTGAACTCAGTTGAAATACAATGCCTGTGTTTCTGATGCTAAACACTTTTAAGGGGTGGGTGGATCAGACTACTCCAGAAAGCACTGCTATGTAAGTAATTTTGCTTATTTTTAAAAATTATTTTAAAATTCTTGCCAGCAATTTTTTTTTGCAAACTATTTTTACTTAATTAGACCTTTTAGGATATGCACAGATCTCAACATGTTTTATGGCACTATTGAGAGCTGATTCCTGTCACATTAATCACATTAAAAAAGGCATACCAAAGGGACAATATATAAGAATACGCTGAAACTGTACTCAAGAAAGTTACAATGCCCAAGCAAAAGAATTAACAGACAGACTAATAGCGAGAAAATATAACAAATCCAATCTGCTCAAATTAGAAAAAGAGATAGCGGCAGTGCAAAGATCAGATCTCTTTAAGGGCAAAAACAAAGAGATACATTATAACAAACAAAGTAATTCTCTCTACAGGCTATAGTAGACAATACTTTAAAAATTGCAATATAGTAAGAAAATACTTACCAATCCTACATGAAGAAAATAGCGGAAGGAGGAATTAAATGTGTAGCCAAAAAAGCTTCTACTTATAGGCGATAAAGTCAAACAACATTTTCATGAGAAAACCAATCAAAAGATCAACTGGTTAAAGGGACATGAAACCCATTTTTTTTCTTTTATGATTTAGAAAGAGCATGCAATTTTAAACAACTTTCTAATTTACTTCTATTATCTAATTTGCTTTATTCTCTTGATATACTGTGCCGAAAAGCATATCTAGATAGGCTCAGTAGCTGCTGATTGGTTGCTGTACATAGATGCCTCATATGATTGGCTCACCCATGTGCATTGCTATTTCTTCAACAAACGATAGCTAAATAATGAAGCAAACTAGATAATAGAAGTAAATTGGAATGTTGTTTAAAATTGTATTCTCTACTTGAATCATGAAAGAACATTTTTGGGTTTAGTGTCCCTTTAAACTCCATAAAAGGTTTCTTCAAGTGTGGGCATATACCGTATAAGAGCTGTACTTATACTAACAAAACAAAATCCTTTAGGTCCTCAAATGACAAAATCTTTTGGATTAATAGCAGAATAGACTGCACGACTAGTTATGTGCTTTATTTAATTACATGCCAACTGTGATTCCTACAGTACGTAGGTATAACGACACGCCCACTAAAAGAAAGGATAAGACAACATTTGTTATCACTAAATGAGAAATGTACCAAAAACCCCAGTGGCTAAACATTTTCACCAGACAAAACAAATAAATTATTTTCTTTTGTGGAAATAGAACACATTAATAAGAAGATAAGAGGAGGAGACAGATTTGGCAAACTCCTTAAAAGAGAAGCCTAATGGATATTCACTCTAGACAATAAATCCCCAAAAGGGATAAATAAGAGACATGATGTGGATTTATTTATAGATTAAACAGTCTCCAAATTGGCATATACTAAATCTAGTAACGCCATTATTTCCACTGCAGAACCATTCTAAAATATTACTAAATTGTAGGCCAACACTTTTTTTTTCTACACAATAATTGTGCATTTACCTGTCAGTTATGCTTTAATAGACAGATGATTGCTTATAGTGCTGTGGACATCATACTTTTTTGGTTATACCTGTTAGGAGCCTAGGTCGTGGTTCCAGTCCTGCATGCACTACCCCAGATGGGAGTTCCAGGTGCTGAGCTTTAATCTACTTGTTGTGTTACTTATAATCTAGCCTATAATCTGTAATATATATGATCCAAATCTTTTGGCTCGAGTTACAGATTTTTTTACTTTTTACTTCCTCATATTTATTCTAATATTATTCTTGTACGAGTTTTTTTATCTTACAACAAACTCTTTTCTAGACAGGAAAAAAAATGACTTGAGCAGAAAGAGATATAAAAAAGGTATAAAAAACCTCCGCTACTTTTTGAAGAGAAAGTTTTTGAGATCTTTGTTGTCAGTTAAAGACATTTGGAGAATAAAACATTTAGGGCCAAATTACGAGTCGAGCGCTAACAGTTTATCATGGGTATTTGCGTGCGTCAGGTTTTTCAATCGTATTGCAAGTTGAAAGTAAGCACGATCACTTGAGCACAATTAAAAGGGACAGTCTAGACCAAAATAAACTTTCATGATTCAGATAGAGAATGTAATTTTAAAAAAATTTCCAATTTACTTTTGCTTTGTGCTATTGGTAGTCTTAGTTGAAAGCTAAACCAAGGAGTTTCATATGCTAATTTCTAAGCCCTTGAAGGCCGCCTCTTCTCTCAGGGCATTTTGGCAGTTTTTCACCATTAGAGGGTGTTAGTTCATGCGTGTCATATAGGTAACACTGTACTCATGCACGTGGAGTTCAGGTGAGCCAGCTCTGATTGGCTAAAATGCATGTCTGTCAAAAGAACTGAAATAAGGGGGCAGTTTGCAGAGGCTTAGATACAAGGTAATCACAGAGGTAAAAAGTGTATTTATATAACTGTTTTGGTTGTGCAAAACTAGGGAATGGGTAATAAAGGGATTATCTATCTTTTTAAACAAAAATTCTGGTGAAGACTGTCTTTAAGATAATGCTCAACGGGATATCGCACACTCAGATCTCTGGAAACAAAAAAAGTGTCACAAAGCACATAGAATATACATAACAGTACAGTTACACTCATAATAACACCATCTAATAAAAATACATTTTTTTTAAAAATGGCACAAAAAAGTGCTAAAAATATGAGGTCTCAGATGTTATAATTGGCTCACAATAAAAGAAACTTGCATGCGCAGGATGCCTGATATTTTCTGCGATCAGAATAAATGGTAACACTGGTTTTATGTCACAAGCTCAGTCCTCATTTATAGTGGAGATAGCAATCAGGTGGCATGTGTGGGTACGTGCATGCAACCCGGAAGAAGCAACCCTACTCCAACCCATGTAGCCCACCATGATTGCACAAAATTACCAAGTGGGTTTGGAAATGTGCTGGATTTTAACAGACAATTATGTAACAAGAGTAAATAAGCTGTATAAGAAGGTATTAGTATGCCCTCATGAAAAAATAATTATTATGTTTCATATCCATTTAAAGGGACAGTAAACACCTTGAGATTTTTAAATTTAATGTTTAGTTATGTGTAATAAAACAGCTTTGCAATATATGTTCATTATTTATTTTGCCCACTTTTTATGTAATTAAAGGGACAGTATACACAAATGTTCATATAACTGCATGTAATAGACACTGCTATAAAGAAGAATATGCACAGATACTGATCTAAAAATCCAATACAAAACCCTTTTAAAAACGTATTCAGAAGCTCCCAGTTTAGCACTGTTGGATGAGGTTAGCTGGAACACCCATTGAAAGGGGCTGTGAGCAGACACTCTCCTCCTCCCCTGCATATGAAAAGTCAGATTAGACAAACAGTGGCCAGCAGTAGTCTGTAAATGCCTGTATACATCTGAAACCTTGGGGCTTGGTTAGGAGTCTGAAAATCAGCACAATGTTATTTTAAAAAATAAGCAAAACTAAACATTGTTACAAAAACCACATCCAAAAAATGGTGGGTGGAGTTTGGCTATTGAAAAATAACTGCAGTGAAAAGGATTTTAATTTGTTTTAAAAATGACCTAGCAGATAGGTTATTCTATAGCAACACATCAGAAATGTCTTGTAATTACAAAGTGTTTACTGTTCCTTTAAGGGGAAAACAATTTTACAGTACACTGTCTCTTTAACAAAACATACACAAAATCTGTCTAAAAGAGCATACTGAGAATATGTAGAAATTAAAAATATAAGGTAATTTAAATAATATAAAGGTTGTAATTACAAAGTGTTTACTGTTCCTTTAAGGGGAAAACAATTTTACAGTACACTGTCTCTTTAAGGTTTAACAAAACATACATAAAATCTGTCTAAAAGAGCATACTGAGAATATGTAGAAATTAAAAATATAAGGTCATTTAAATAATATAAAGGTGATTTGGGATTATTATTGTCATAGAAATAATGGTTTGTTTTGCATTTTGCTTTTTTACCTCAAATAATACAAAATATTTTCATCTATATCTAGCTGATATATTTATATAACAAGCTTCTGTCATTCCAGAATGTATTTGTTCTCAGCTGTTTTCGAGCAGACAAAAGATGCTTTCTCTAAATTCCCTGTGTCAGTGGTTTTCTGATTCACAGATAGGAGGCTGTACATTTCTTTGGGGAAGCAGAGAGCAGGGTGCGTCATAGACCGTTACTATAGAAACCATCTCATCCTTTCGCTTGTTCAATCCTCATTTATAACAGGGACAGCTAAATGGTGTTAGAAAGATATTAGGTATAAATATTGAATTTGACCACAGATAAGACTGCCCTTGTAAAGCCCTCTGAACAGACTGCACTGTTTTATAATCAGGGTTTAGCATTTTGTCTCTTCTTAAATAATTTTGCACTGAATTCCTTTGCTTCTGGATTGCAACTATATAGAGAACCTGTGTTTCCTTACCATTATTATTGTCATTCAATTATTAAAAAAAAAGACCCAGAGGCACTGTATTTAATAAGGTCAAAACGTTCTAGTGAGACAAAGCTCTACAATGCCTATAATTCAAATCCATATGATTCTAGGGAGTATATTCAGATAATCACAGCTATTAGAGAATAATGTAATGTATTGTTTGTTTGTTTATAAATACAGTGAACAGAAAGTAAAGAACCTCAGTTCTAGCACTAATTTCTGAAAAGTTCTGTTCACAATGGGATAGACTGATCAAAATTCACCAGAAAAAAACTGTGCTGCCTTTTTATAAATAAATAAAAACATTGAAAACGTAATAGCTCAAATGAAGGTGCACACTATGGGGCATATTTAACAATGTGCAAGTGGACATGATACGAAGTAGCGTATCATTTCCGCTGCACATCGATAAATTCTTGTGAACTGCTGGTGCAATGCCGCCCCCTGCAGATTTGCGGCCAATCGACCGCTAGAAGGGGGTGTCAATCAACCAGGTCAAATTTGATTGGGTTGATTCTGTCCGCTGCCTCAGAGCAGGCGGACAAGTTATGGAGCAGCGGTCTTTAGACCGTTGCTTCATAACTTCTTGATAACTTCTGTTTCCAGCGAGCCTGAAGGCTCGCCAGAAACAGGAGGCCTTAAACTCCATACAGAGTTTGATAAATATGCCCCTATGAGCTTAATTTATCAAGCTGTGTATGCAGGAGCGAGCCTGCAACCAAAAGTTAAGAAGCAGTTGTCATTAGACCGCTGCTTCCGAACCTTTATGCCAGCCCAGCTCTTAACTTGCGGATTAAAATTATGGCCACGAGTTTGCTCAGGGTGATTGATAGCCCCAACTCGCGTGCCATTGGGCTAG
Source organism: Bombina bombina (assembly GCF_027579735.1). NCBI lineage: Eukaryota > Metazoa > Chordata > Amphibia > Anura > Bombinatoridae > Bombina > Bombina bombina. The sequence continues at coordinate 733,331,588 of NC_069500.1, read as the reverse complement.
CGTGAGCAGGGGGCGGCACTGCACACGCAGATTCCAGGCGGATGAGTTTGCGGAAGCGATCCCTGTCCGTCCGGGCTTTGTTAAATTGGCCCCTATGTATCTGGATTATAATCATATGGATATGAACGAGCTTTTAAAGGAACAATAACTTCATAATTCAACTTCCATGATTCAGGTATGCAATTTTAAAATTTAAAAGAATTTTAGCAAATTTACTTTGTTCTCTTAGTATCCTTTGTTAAAAAGTAAACCGAGGTAGGCCTGGAGCAGACATGCACTACTGGGAGCTAGCTGGTGATTGGAGGCTGATTCCTTCTCTTTTATAGGTATAGATTAGATGATTAGAACAGTTTGGGCTATATTTAAACCAACAAGACCTCTAGCCCACCCCTGTTATTTTATGAAGTTATGACATGCATAGACTTAATTTGTTAGAAATATTTGTTAAATGTTTTTAATGTTAGGATCTTCATTTATAAATCTTAGGAGAACATTATTTTGTGCTAAAATAAACTGAATTAAGACTAGGCAGATTGAGGAGCTGTAATTTAAGGTATGTTTTGGCATAAGCCTCAAAGGGACATGAAACACCAACATTTTTTTTTCATTAATCAGATAGAGAATAAAAATAAAAAATATAAATTTTATTATTAAATGTACTTTGTTCTCGTTATTCTTTGTTGAAGAGATATCTAGATAGGTAGCGTGCACAGGCCTGAAGCACTACAGTGCTGCCATCTAGTGCTCTTGCTAATGTATAATGTTGTTGCAAAACTGCAGCCATATAGTGCTGTAGACTCCTGATTTTCAACAAGAAAACGAAACGAAAAAAAAAAATGATAATTGAAGTAAATTATAAAGTTTTTTAAAATTGTATGCTGTGTCTGAATCATAAAATAATTTTTTTGGGGTTGTATGTCCCTGTAAAAGTTAATGGAAAGTCAGGGATCTTGTAAATTACATACATATAGACTGGGCATTAAAATGCTTACTACTGCATTTTTTTTTCTAATAGTCTTTATAAATATTTTAAATGATATTGCTCCCTTCTCAAATGGAGTTCCCAATGACATAATGATATACAGTGAATCAGACCTCTTGTTTAAATTCACTGTTTTTCGCATGCCTAAGGCACAGGAGCATGCAGTTAGGTGGAACTGCTGTTTACGCCACTAAACTACAGAAAATAAAATAAATGCTAACAGGCTGAGGTCAAATTTAGCTGAACAGGAGCAAGGACACAAGGAACTTCATGACAGAATATCCAAGCAAAAAATGGTACCACTACAGATCTTTTAAAACCTTCTGCAACTCTTCTGGCATTAATTCTGCCGCAGTTATTTCTTATGTTCATACTACAAATGGTGCTATCCTTTGTGCCTTTACCCTTTTCAGAAACATCATTAATACCGGTATGGATCCTTACCACGCTATCCTTAATGCACCTAGTCTTCCATTCTGTGCTAACCTCAACCTTCTTTTCCACCTTCAGATCCGTCATATCGCACTTCACAGCCAATTAATGCTGATTCCTAGGTAACTCCACGGGAGTGAGCACAATGTTATCTATATGGCACACATAAACTAACTAGTTGTGAAGAAATATTAACATGCAATCAGATAAGAGGCGGCAGTCAAGGGCTAACAAATTAGCATATAAGTCTACCTAGGTTTAGCTTTCAACTAAGAATACTTAGGGAACAAAGCAAAATTGATGATAAAGGTAAATTTGAAAGTTGATTAAAATTACTGTCCTATCTGAATCATGAAAGTTTTTTTTTTGACTAGACTGTCCCTTTAATTGTTTTTGATTTAAAAATTATTCCAATATCCCACACAAAATTTTATGTGACAAGTCAGAAAAATATAACATTCTGTAAAACATACATTGCCAAACTATAAAAAAATTAAAACTTCTATTAACAACAGATTTGTGACAGTCAAGAACATTACAATATGCATTATGTGTAAGTAAGACAGAATTGGCTATTGGATTTCCCTTCAAAGCCTACTTCATAATTTATCATTAGTGTTTAGTTTAGACATAGAATAATAAATAGGAGATTATTAGGTGTTCTTTCATGGGTTGTTAAGCTTCTCTAGGGAGTCAAAGGGCCCTCAAATCTTTTAAGCTGTATAAAGGAGGGTCACACGTCTGCACTGCCATTAGGATAACACAGTTGCAGTGTGGGGAGGTTGTGGTTAAAGGACCAGTCAACATAGTAGATTTGCATAATCAACAAATGCAAGATAACAAGACAATGTAATTGCACTTAGTCTGAACTTCAAATGAGAAGTAGGTTTTTTTTCTGACAATTTTAAGTTATGTCTTTTTCCACTCCCCTTGTACCATGTGACAGCCATCAGCCAATCACAAATGCATACACATACCATGTGACAGCCATCAGCCAATCACAAATGCATACACACTTATTCTTGCACATGCTCAGTAGGAGCTGGTGACTCAAAAAGTTTAAATATATAAAGACTGTGCACATTTAGTTAATAGAAGTAAATTGGAAAGTTGTTTAGAATGGCATGCTCTAGCTGAATAATGAAAGTTTAATTTTGATTGAGTGTCCCTCTGCAATGGGGCAAATCCTGATCAAGAGTTCTGAACATGCATGTGCATGCGTGCCTTTCTTCTTGTGAAAGTGCAACACACTAAGATATGAATTTGCACAGATCTTGGTGTGTTGCACTTTTACAAGAATAAATCTGTCTGTAAATTACTGAATGCGGCTTGTGGCCGCCATCTTTGGCATTCGTTTAGTTTTCTTGGTAGTATCATAATCATCTTAGTCAGGTTTTTCTTTCTTTTTTTTTCAAGAATACCAAATTTGAATTTAAAAGACACAGGACGTGATTTTCCACATCAAGTCAGAGAAAAAGAGTATTATGAGCAACAATACAGTGTGAAGTTATACAAAGCCAATCCACAAGTCCCATATTGCACAACAATTTAATCTTAGATATTAAACCAATTATTAAGGCGACCTCAAGGAAACTAGTTTTAACAAAGAACCAATTTATTGAGATTGCACTACTGGTGCTGAAATAGTTAGGAATTTTACCAAAGAAACAATAGAAGTTATATTAGCCAGCAAGACATAACATATATTTAAACAAATACTACGTGCACACCTGTACAGTAAAGATTGCATCTGCTCTCAGTAGTAAGCAACACACTCAAAGGTGTTTAAAGGGACAGTAAATTCAAAACCAAACTCTCATTATTCAGGTAGAGCAGCAATTTTAAACAGCTTTTTAATTTACTTCTATTATCTAATTTGCTTCATTCTCTTGGTATTCTTTTTTCTTTTGTTAGATTATGAGAGTTCATGAGACATTACTTGTGGGAATATTCATCTCCTGACCACTAAGACTAGGCATAAGACATAACACACAACAGCTTTAAATCCCTCCCACTTCCCAAGATCCACTGTCATTTTCTTCTGCTTCCTTGATGAGAAGTGAGGTGAATCCTCGTCGTTGAAAGGGGATACTCTAACCAATCTGAGGCCTTCTTGCAGTAACCTGTCATTCAGAGGGGTAGACAAGGAGTTATTGGCAAAGCAGTGAAAAGGTCTTTTCTTAGTGGGAAATGTCACAGACCTCCCAGGTGAAATCCTCTGGGTTGTAAATTCTGTTATGGGCTTAGATCCTTGGCAATGTGCTCACACTACCTAGTATGGGCTCCTCTACTAGAAGCAGGTTGCTGCAGCTGAGGTAAGTACAGTAGATGAAGGTGCTAAGAGGTTAGTACTTGCACCTTCATAGCCCACTGGCTATTAGTAAAAAAAATGGTCACATTCTTCACATGTCTGGGGACAAATGTATACACCATACACTTTATAACCGCACTTTTGTGCACTTTCAAGTTACTGTTGCTTTAAATTTAGCACAATCACGCTTAGCACGCTCAGAGGCTGCTTCTGAGCTGTACACTAAGTTTTCCTTCACCTGCACTAAATTTCTGCTTATTGCCTTCGGTTACTTTGCTTCAGCACTCTCTCAGGTGTTCTAAGGCTAATTGTTGTAGCAAGCTTTTAAGTGCGCTTTTTCTGTTTTAATCCTTTCCTGTGTTGCTGTAACATTCTCGGGAAGACTCAGGAGTAGGACAGATGGGACCTGGAGGTGATAAGACACTCTGATCAACAAAGCTTGGCTTTAAATTTGGGGTACAAGTTTTATTTAATCCTTTATTTGCTGTTATTTGCACAGTTTTTCAGCGCTTATTTGACAATACTAATTACTGTTTCCTTCCTGATGGCTAGATTACAAATTTTGCGTTATGAGTGAAAAAGCTTCATAACGCTGCTTTTTCACTACCGCTACTATTACGAGTCTTGTAGGTATACCTGTACCGCACACTTTTTTGGACGTCACGCAACGTAACTACCGCACCTTTCAAAAAGTCCTTTTTCAATGGGACTTCCATAGCGCCGGTATTACGAGTTTGCCTGTCCGGCCAAAAAGTGAGCGGTACAGCCTATAACTACAAGATCTGTACCGCCACCTGAAAGTCAGTAGTTATGAGTTTTACGTTACAACGCTATAGCATAAAACTCATAACTAAAGTGTTAAAAAGTACACTAACACCCATAAACTACCTATTAACCCCTAAACCGAGGCCCTCCCGCATTGCAAACACTAAAATAAAATTATTAACCCTTAATCTGCCGCTCCAGACATCGCCGCCACTATCATAAACATATTAAACCCTAAACCGCAGTACTCCCGCATCGCAAACACTAGTTAAATATTATTAACCCCTAATCTGCTGCCCCAATGTCGTTGCCACCTACATACACTTATTAACAAAAAAAGGGGGTTAAATAAACTAGCGCTTAAGAGTTAATATCCCTTGCCTTACACATATACACTTATTAACCCCTAATCTGCTGTCCCTAACATCTCCGCAACCTACATTACTGTTATTAACCCCTAATCTGCTGCCCCCAAAATCGTTGCCACTATACTAAAGTTATTAACCGCTAAACCTAACCCTAACGTAACCCTAACCCCCACTAACTTTAACATAATTAAAATAATTCCAAATAAAAATTACAATTAATACCTAAATTATTCCTATTTAAAACTAAATAAATACTTACCTGTAAAATAAAACCTAAGCTAGCTACAATATAACTAATAGTTATATTGTATCTAGCTTCGGTCTTATTTTTATTTCACAGGTAAGTTTGTATTTATTTTAACTAGGTAGACTAGTTAGTAATAGTTATTAACGATTTACTAACTACCTAGCTAAAATAAATACAAAGTTACCTGTAAAATAAAACCTAATCTGTCTTACACTAGCACCTAACATAACACTAAAATTAAATAAATAAATAATAATAATAAATTAATTACAAAAAATAATACTAAACGCTAAATTACACAAAATAAAAAAGAAATGATCAAATACTTAAACTAATTACTCCTAATCTAATAGCCCTATCAAAATAAAAAAAGCCCCCCCCAAAATAAAAAAAAAACCCTAGCCTACACTAAACTGCCAATAGCCCTTAAAAGGGCCTTTTGCGGGGCATTGCCCCAATTAAATCAGCTCTTTTACCTGTAAAAAAAAAATAAAAAAATACAAACAACCCCCCAATAGTAAAACCCACCACCCACACAACCAACCCCCCCCCCCCCCCCAAATAAAAACCTACCTAAAAAACCTAAGCTCCCTATTGCCCTGAAAAGGGCATTTAGATGGGCATTGCCCTTAAAAGGGCATTTAGCTCTTTTACGGTGCCCAAAGTCCCTAATCTAAAAATAAAACCCACCCAATAAACCCTTAAAAAAAACTAACACTAACCCCCGAAGATCCACTTACAGTTTTTGAAGACCGGACATCCATCCTCATCCAGCCGGGAGAAGTCTTCATCCAAGCAGCAAGAAGTCCTCAACGAAGCCGGGAAAAGTCTTCATCCAGACGGCATCTTCTATCTTCATCCTTCCGACGCGGCTCCATCTTCAAGACATCCGGCGCGGAGCATCCTCTTCTTTCGATGGCTATTGAAGAATGAAGTTTTCTTTCAATGCCGTCATCCAAGATCGGAATTAAAGGGTAAAAAATCCTATTGGCTGATGCAATCAGCCAATAGGATTGAGCTTTAATCCTATTAGCTGATCCAATCAGCCAATAGGATTGAGCTTGCATTCTATTGGCTGATCCAATCAGCCAATAGGATTGAGCTTGCATTCTATTGGCTGATCCAATTAGCCAATAGGATTGAGCTTGCATTCTATTGGCTGATCCAATCAGCCAATAGGATTGAGCTTGCATTCTATTGGCTGTTCCAATCAGCCAATAGAATGCAAGCTCAATCCTATTGGCGACATTGGGGGCGGCAGATTAGGGGTTAATAAGTGTAGGTGGGTGGCAGCGACATTGGGGGCGGCAGATTAGGGGTTAATAAGTGTAGGTAGGTGTTGGCGATGTCGGGGGTGGCAGATTAGGGGTTAATAAGTGTAATGTAGGTGTCGGCGATGTCGGGGGCGGCAGATTAGGGGTGTTTAGACTCGGAGTTTATGTTAGGGTGTTAGGTTTAAACATAAATTTTCTTTCCCCATAGGAATCAATGGGGCTGCGTTACGGAGCTTTACGCTCCGTCATTGCAGGTGTTAGGCTTTTTTTTAGCCGGCTCTCACCATTGATGTCTATGGGGAAATAGTGCACGAGCACGTGAAACCAGCTCAAAGCAGCGCTGGTATTTGTGTGCGGTATGGAACTCAACGCTGCCATATTGCCCACAAACGCCTTTTTTTGGAAAACCTGTAATAGCAGCGCTATTAAAGGTGAGCGGTGGAAATAACTTGCAAGTTATTGCCGAGCCACTCATAACGCAAAACTCGTAATCTGGCCGTGAGTTAGTTTTACATTGTGCCTTTCCTTCTCTTCAGAGTTAACTATTTGTGTGCTTTATATTGCTTATTTACTTCAATTTATCTCTGAAACTTAAGGGAAGGTCTAGTGAAAATTAAACTTTCATAATTCAGATAGGGAATGCAATTTTAAACAAGTTTCCAATTTATTTTAATCATCAAATTTTCTTTGTTCTCTTGGTATTCTTTTTGAAAGCTAAACCTAGGTAGACTCATATGCTAATTTCTAAGCCCTTGAAGTCTGCCTCTTATCTCAGGGCATTTTGACAGTTTTTCACAGCTATAGGACGTTAGTTCTTGTGTTCCATATAGATAACATTGTGCTCACACACGTGGAGTCAGCACTGATTGGTTAAAATGCATGTCTGTCAAAAAAACTAAACTAAGGGGGCAGTCTGCAGAAGCTTAGATACAAGGTAATCACAGATGTAAAAAGTATATTAATATAACCATGTTGGTTATGCAAAACTGGGGAATGGGTAATAAAGGGATTATCTAACTTTTTAAACAATAAAAATTCTGGAGTAGACTGTCCCTTTAAGCTATTTCCTTACTGGTACTATGGAGCAAACTGGTGCAGCTCATGCTTCTGGTCCATTAGCTCATCGTCTAGAACACTGGTTTTCAAACCTGTCCTCAAGTCTCCCCTACAGGCAAGGTTTTTAGGATTACCTTGGATGAGGGCAGGTAAAATAGCCATGTTTATTAATCAGCTGATTATTTCACCTGTGCTCCAGTTTAGATATACACAAAATGTGGCCTGTTAGGGAGGCCTGAGGACAGGTTTGTAAACCAGTGGTCTGGAAGGAAGACCCTCAGATACTTTAACCGCTTCCAGTTTGTTTCGTTTCTCAGATGTGTCCCTCTGATCAGCTTTGTACCTTGTGTGCTGAGTCTGTTGCTAACCCTAAACAGGGTTTTACTGCGCTTCAGAGTATTCAAAGGTTTTTACCATGTCAAAGTTGCTTCCAGGAGAGTTCATTAAAAATTTAAGGATTATATTCACTCTGCTATTAGTGAGGTTCTAGCTTGCTTTCCTCCAGCTGTTAAGTGCAGAAGCTTTCAAGGATTTAAACATGGTCCTTCTTTGGCCTTTAGTTCATCAAGGATTTCCTTTAGGAGCAGCCCCTGTAAAATACCATTTGATGATAGGGGTGTCTCTGACTCTGTTATTCTGAGGATAGTCTCTCTGGGTCTCAGGACCCTGCTACGTTGGTCAGGAAAGGCAGCTCCTAAGCAGTCTTCCTCTTTTCCTGTGCCTGACTCAGTTTCTGAACTTATTTCTAAGGAATGACAGAAGCCAGGTATTCCTTTTGTTCCATATACCAAGTTCAAATCTGTTTCCTAAAACGGTAAAATTGTTCTTAAGGTAGATGTAGCTATTTTCATTCTGACCAGGTGTACCACTATTCCTTTGGTTTTATGTTAAACCTGCAGTCACTGTTGCCTGCGTGGCTGCTGCCACTGCTGTGTGGTGTGAATCTTTCAGAACCTGTTTTTTGGTGAAACCCCTCTGGATGAGATTGAAGATTGTATTAATCCCCTGAGAACAGCAACTTCCTTTATTTGTGATGCAGCAGTTAAAATGATTTGCATTAATTCTAAGAATGCTTCATTAGTCTTGGTCTGCTTTCTCTCCCTTTCCAGGGTATCTCTGTTTGTTTGGGCCTGGACTAGATCCTATTATTGCCAGTCACTGAGGGTAAGGGAACCTTTCTGCACCAAGATAAGATAAGGGTAAGCTTAGATCTGCAGGGCGTTTTCATATCCTTCAGCAATCTAAGGCTCAGAAAGATTCCACCTCTGCCCAGAGTTCTGGCTACTCCAAATCCTCCTGGAAGTCCAACTCTTTTTGGTCCAAAAACACATAGTACAAGAAGTCTACCACAGCTCACAAGACGGCATGAAAGTGCGGCCCCCATACAAGACCAGTCGCTAGTGGGGTTGCAGATTGAGTATTTTACAGGAAGCTTGTTTAGAAGTGATCTGTTCAGGATCCCTGTGTATTGCAAATCATTTCTCAGGATTATTGAAGAAGATTTCGTCCAAGGTCTCCTTGGGGAAGAATCTGTCTCAAGTGCCCTGAGATCCTTTAAAGGCTAAAGCTTTCTGGGCTTGTGTGAGAGATCTGCAATTAATGGGAATGATTGCTCCAGTTCCAGAAATAAACCAGGAGTTTTATTCAAATCTCATTATAGTATTAAAGAAAGAGGATACTTTTTGGCCTGTTTTGGATCTCAAAATATTGAACACAATCCAGAAAGTTCCTACTTCTAGGATGAAGACAATTCACACTTTACTACCTTTAGTACAGGATCGGTTTATATCAACCACAGACTTAAAATATGTTTGTTTGCATATCTCTATCACAGGGATCATGTAAAGTTTTGCTTTTTTAGACAAGCATTATCAGTTCATGACCCTCCCTTTCAGTCTGGATATAGCTCCCAAAGTGTTTAGAAAAGTACTGGGAGCTCTGCTGTCTGTAGTTCTTAACTGGTTCAGGCTCTCTCTTTTCATCTTGCTGTGTCTCATATTCAGAGAGTTGAGGTTACGAATAACTATTCTGGAACTTTGTTCAATCTCCAGGGCTGTTCAGAGTTGGCTCTGCCTCAGACACAAATCTTTTTTTGAGATTCCAGACAACACCAAAGCAATGGCTTATGTCAATCAAAAGGGAGGAACTCGCAGTTCCATATCATCAAGTGGGCAGTGTGCCATCACTGCAGGATTTCTGCCATACATGAGATTATTAAGTGTTCTTTCATGGGTTGTTATTCTTCTATAGGGAGTCAAAGGAAAGTGGGCCATCAAATCTTTGAAGCTGTGTAAAGGAGGGTTACAAGTCTGCACTGCAATTAGGGCAAAACAGTTCCAGGTTGGACTAGGACTAGTGTGATTTATGTATTGAATTGTAGGGAGGTTGTGGTAACTGGAAGTGGGCACATCCTGATCAAGAGTTCTGGACAGGCATGTGCATTCATGCCTTTCTGCACTAAACGAATGACAAAGATGAAATATTTGACCATTTTCGGAGCCGGATTTATTCTTGTGAAAGTGCAACACGCTAAGATTTGAATTTGCACAGAACTTGGTGTGTTGTGCTTTCAAAAGAATAAATCTGTCACTGAAAATTACTGAATGCTTCTTGTGGCTGCCATCTTTGGCATTCGTTTATTGTTCTTGGTAGTATCATAATCATCTAAGTCAAATAGTAATTTATATATATATATATATATATATATGTGTATATATATATATATATATATATATATATATATAAAACACAATAAATGTGAACCACTCAAATATTAAAATACAGAAGTCACTTTGTGGTTAACTTTACTCAGAATTTTAGCCACCTGTATAGCAAACAGAATGCACTAAAATTCTGATTACATTGAACAGATATATTGGCCCTCATCCAACTACTATATTTGGAATGTCTTGGTAAAGAGGGAGATAGTCCTGCAGAACACACCATTGCTGCTTTAAAAAGCATCCAATAGCATTAAAGACCCAAGGCAAACCAAAGTGCCTCAACTCCTCTAGATCAACTAGGCATAGCAACTGGGGCCTGTCTCCGATTCTCTCAATAGCATTGCAGATATCTTAGTGTAAAGAGGCAGTAGTTTGCACCCTAGCTCATGACTCCTCAGCCTCTATAGTTGCCTCAGACACATGGCTACTCTCTGATTCCACATTCTCCTGCAAACCTTCACCTCCCAGAATGGAGAGCTTGCAGGGTAACTCTTTATAGCTGGGCCCAGAAGTGAGCTGTAGGGGTAGTTAAGCAAGATTCTCTTGTGCGATTTGTCTGCATAACCCCAACACACTCCATATCCGCAGTCCGAGAAGTGTTCTCACACACAGCATCTTTAAAAACCCAATGTATATCCTCAACAAGGTGCTCAAAGTTTTTGTTTAGCAATGCACAGAGAGTAGAGATGAGTTATTACTCCTGTAATGCCAATTTATTAGGAAAAGTATTCACTCTTCCGTGTTTAAGTACTGTAACAGTTTGGATCTCTTTATCATACTTTAAAGTTTACAGCATTCAAAAAACATTGGGACAGCATAAGAAGCCGCTATATCCGGGTTACTAGAGGGTTAGGTGGAGGCCGGATCATCTCTAGACAGATCACTGTTCCGATTCTTTAGGTGTTAAGAATATCGTCACTAGTTATCTCAAACTGATTGGCAAGCCAAACAGCAACAAAATATGATTAATAGCACATGACTATTCTGTTAAAGGGACACTGAACCCAAATTTTTTCTTTTGTGATTCAGATAGAGCATGCAATTTTAAGCAACTTACTTTTTTACTCCTATTATCAATTTTTCTTTGTTCTCTTGCTATCTTTATTTGAAAATAGGAGTAAATTAGAATGTTGCTTAAAATTTCATGATCTATTTGAATCACAAAAGAAAAATATTGGGTTCAGTGTCCCTTTAAGTGATACACAGCAGGTTTATCAGCTAAACATTTAAGCCTCTGAAAGAAGCAGCCATTCTAGATGCTGCACCGGTAGAATAGCCCAAAAGTAAAATTTAATTTAGAAGACACATTCACCGAGATTACGAGTTTTGCGGTAACAGGGGTGTGTTGCTAACGAGCATTTTTTTCTCACCGCAAAATTGTATGCTGTGTCTGAATCATAAAATAATTTTTTTGGGGTTGTATGTCCCTGTAAAAGTTAATGGAAAGTCAGGGATCTTGTAAATTACATACATATAGACTGGGCATTAAAATGCTTACTACTGCATTTTTTTTTCTAATAGTCTTTATAAATATTTTAAATTATATTGCTCCCTTCTACTTAGGGGAAATCTGCTACGTGCCACCCCTTATTTTTTTTGCCCTGGTGACGTTTCTCTTGGTCAGCCAATCAGCTTCTGTGCCACTTGGCTTGCTGTTTTGAATAGGTTGGGATTTTGATGGCCGGAATTGCTCATGCTTCCTTCTCAAATGGAGTTCCCAATGACATAATGATATACAGTGAATCAGACCTCTTGTTTAAATTCACTGTTTTTCGCATGCCTAAGGCACAGGAGCATGCAGTTAGGTGGAACTGCTGTTTACGCCACTAAACTACAGAAAATAAAATAAATGCTAACAGGCTGAGGTCAAATTTAGCTGAACAGGAGCAAGGACACAAGGAACTTCATGACAGAATATCCAAGCAAAAAATGGTACCACTACAGATCTTTTAAAACCTTCTGCAACTCTTCTGGCATTAATTCTGCCGCAGTTATTTCTTATGTTCATACTACAAATGGTGCTATCCTTTGTGCCTTTACCCTTTTCAGAAACATCATTAATACCGGTATGGATCCTTACCACGCTATCCTTAATGCACCTAGTCTTCCATTCTGTGCTAACCTCAACCTTCTTTTCCACCTTCAGATCCGTCATATCGCACTTCACAGCCAATTAATGCTGATTCCTAGGTAACTCCACGGGAGTGAGCACAATGTTATCTATATGGCACACATAAACTAACGCCCTCTAGTTGTGAAGAAATATTAACATGCAATCAGATAAGAGGCGGCAGTCAAGGGCTAACAAATTAGCATATAAGTCTACCTAGGTTTAGCTTTCAACTAAGAATACTTAGGGAACAAAGCAAAATTGATGATAAAGGTAAATTTGAAAGTTGATTAAAATTACTGTCCTATCTGAATCATGAAAGTTTTTTTTTTGACTAGACTGTCCCTTTAATTGTTTTTGATTTAAAAATTATTCCAATATCCCACACAAAATTTTATGTGACAAGTCAGAAAAATATAACATTCTGTAAAACATACATTGCCAAACTATAAAAAAATTAAAACTTCTATTAACAACAGATTTGTGACAGTCAAGAACATTACAATATGCATTATGTGTAAGTAAGACAGAATTGGCTATTGGATTTCCCTTCAAAGCCTACTTCATAATTTATCATTAGTGTTTAGTTTAGACATAGAATAATAAATAGGAGATTATTAGGTGTTCTTTCATGGGTTGTTAAGCTTCTCTAGGGAGTCAAAGGGCCCTCAAATCTTTTAAGCTGTATAAAGGAGGGTCACACGTCTGCACTGCCATTAGGATAACACAGTTGCAGTGTGGGGAGGTTGTGGTTAAAGGACCAGTCAACATAGTAGATTTGCATAATCAACAAATGCAAGATAACAAGACAATGTAATTGCACTTAGTCTGAACTTCAAATGAGAAGTAGTTTTTTTTTCTGACAATTTTAAGTTATGTCTTTTTCCACTCCCCTTGTACCATGTGACAGCCATCAGCCAATCACAAATGCATACACATACCATGTGACAGCCATCAGCCAATCACAAATGCATACACACTTATTCTTGCACATGCTCAGTAGGAGCTGGTGACTCAAAAAGTTTAAATATATAAAGACTGTGCACATTTAGTTAATAGAAGTAAATTGGAAAGTTGTTTAGAATGGCATGCTCTAGCTGAATAATGAAAGTTTAATTTTGATTGAGTGTCCCTCTGCAATGGGGCAAATCCTGATCAAGAGTTCTGAACATGCATGTGCATGCGTGCCTTTCTTCTTGTGAAAGTGCAACACACTAAGATATGAATTTGCACAGATCTTGGTGTGTTGCACTTTTACAAGAATAAATCTGTCTGTAAATTACTGAATGCGGCTTGTGGCCGCCATCTTTGGCATTCGTTTAGTTTTCTTGGTAGTATCATAATCATCTTAGTCAGGTTTTTCTTTCTTTTTTTTTCAAGAATACCAAATTTGAATTTAAAAGACACAGGACGTGATTTTCCACATCAAGTCAGAGAAAAAGAGTATTATGAGCAACAATACAGTGTGAAGTTATACAAAGCCAATCCACAAGTCCCATATTACACAACAATTTAATCTTAGATATTAAACCAATTATTAAGGCGACCTCAAGGAAACTAGTTTTAACAAAGAACCAATTTATTGAGATTGCACTACTGGTGCTGAAATAGTTAGGAATTTTACCAAAGAAACAATAGAAGTTATATTAGCCAGCAAGACATAACATATATTTAAACAAATACTACGTGGACACCTGTACAGTAAAGATTGCATCTGCTCTCAGTAGTAAGCAACACACTCAAAGGTGTTTAAAGGGACAGTAAATTCAAAACCAAACTCTCATTATTCAGGTAGAGCAGCAATTTTAAACAGCTTTATAATTTACTTCTATTATCTAATTTGCTTCATTCTCTTGGTATTCTTTTTTCTTTTGTTAGATTATGAGAGTTCATGAGACATTACTTGTGGGAATATTCATCTCCTGACCACTAAGACTAGGCATAAGACATAACACACAACAGCTTTAAATCCCTCCCACTTCCCAAGATCCACTGTCATTTTCTTCTGCTTCCTTGATGAGAAGTGAGGTGAATCCTCGTCGTTGAAAGGGGATACTCTAACCAATCTGAGGCCTTCTTGCAGTAACCTGTCATTCAGAGGGGTAGACAAGGAGTTATTGGCAAAGCAGTGAAAAGGTCTTTTCTTAGTGGGAAATGTCACAGACCTCCCAGGTGAAATCCTCTGGGTTGTAAATTCTGTTATGGGCTTAGATCCTTGGCATTGTGCTCACACTACCTAGTATGGGCTCCTCTACTAGAAGCAGGTTGCTGCAGCTGAGGTAAGTACAGTAGATGAAGGTGCTAAGAGGTTAGTACTTGCACCTTCATAGCCCACTGGCTATTAGTAAAAAAAATGGTCACATTCTTCACATGTCTGGGGACAAATGTATACACCATACACTTTATAACCGCACTTTTGTGCACTTTCAAGTTACTGTTGCTTTAAATTTAGTACAATCACGCTTAGCACGCTCAGAGGCTGCTTCTGAGCTGTACACTAAGTTTTCCTTCACCTGCACTAAATTTCTGCTTATTGCCTTCGGTTACTTTGCTTCAGCACTCTCTCAGGTGTTCTAAGGCTAATTGTTGTAGCAAGCTTTTTAGTGCGCTTTTTCTGTTTTAATCCTTTCCTGTGTTGCTGTAACATTCTCGGGAAGACTCAGGAGTAGGACAGATGGGACCTGGAGGTGATAAGACACTCTGATCAACAAAGCTTGGCTTTAAATTTGGGGTACAAGTTTTATTTAATCCTTTATTTGCTGTTATTTGCACAGTTTTTCAGCGCTTATTTGACAATACTAATTACTGTTTCCTTCCTGATGGCTAGATTACAAATTTTGCGTTATGAGTGAAAAAGCTTCATAACGCTGCTTTTTCACTACCGCTACTATTACGAGTCTTGTAGGTATACCTGTACCGCACACTTTTTTGGACGTCACGCAACGTAACTACCGCACCTTTCAAAAAGTCCTTTTTCAATGGGACTTCCATAGCGCCGGTATTACGAGTTTGCCTGTCCGGCCAAAAAGTGAGCGGTACAGCCTATAACTACAAGATCTGTACCGCCACCTGAAAGTCAGTAGTTATGAGTTTTACGTTACAACGCTATAGCATAAAACTCATAACTAAAGTGTTAAAAAGTACACTAACACCCATAAACTACCTATTAACCCCTAAACCGAGGCCCTCCCGCATTGCAAACACTAAAATAAAATTATTAACCCTTAATCTGCCGCTCCAGACATCGCCGCCACTATCATAAACATATTAAACCCTAAACCGCAGTACTCCCGCATCGCAAACACTAGTTAAATATTATTAACCCCTAATCTGCTGCCCCAATGTCGTTGCCACCTACATACACTTATTAACAAAAAAAGGGGGTTAAATAAACTAGCGCTTAAGAGTTAATATCCCTTGCCTTACACATATACACTTATTAACCCCTAATCTGCTGTCCCTAACATCTCCGCAACCTACATTACTGTTATTAACCCCTAATCTGCTGCCCCCAAAATCGTTGCCACTATACTAAAGTTATTAACCGCTAAACCTAACCCTAACGTAACCCTAACCCCCACTAACTTTAACATAATTAAAATAATTCCAAATAAAAATTACAATTAATACCTAAATTATTCCTATTTAAAACTAAATAAATACTTACCTGTAAAATAAAACCTAAGCTAGCTACAATATATCTAATAGTTATATTGTATCTAGCTTCGGTCTTATTTTTATTTCACAGGTAAGTTTGTATTTATTTTAACTAGGTAGACTAGTTAGTAATAGTTATTAACGATTTACTAACTACCTAGCTAAAATAAATACAAAGTTACCTGTAAAATAAAACCTAACCTGTCTTACACTAGCACCTAACATAACACTAAAATTAAATAAATAAATAATTATAATAATAATATTAATAATAATAAATTAATTACAAAAAATAATACTAAACGCTAAATTACACAAAATAAAAAAGAAATGATCAAATACTTAAACTAATTACTCCTAATCTAATAGCCCTATCAAAATAAAAAAAGCCCCCCCCAAAATAAAAAAAAACCCTAGCCTACACTAAACTGCCAATAGCCCTTAAAAGGGCCTTTTGCGGGGCATTGCCCCAATTAAATCAGCTCTTTTACCTGTAAAAAAAAAAAATACAAACAACCCCCCAATAGTAAAACCCACCACCCACACAACCAACCCCCCCCCAAATAAAAACCTACCTAAAAAACCTAAGCTCCCTATTGCCCTGAAAAGGGCATTTAGATGGACATTGCCCTTAAAAGGGCATTTAGCTCTTTTACGGTGCCCAAAGTCCCTAATCTAAAAATAAAACCCACCCAATAAACCCTTAAAAAAAACTAACACTAACCCCCGAAGATCCACTTACAGTTTTTGAAGACCGGACATCCATCCTCATCCAGCCGGGAGAAGTCTTCATCCAAGCAGCAAGAAGTCCTCAACGAAGCCGGGAAAAGTCTTCATCCAGACGGCATCTTCTATCTTCATCCTTCCGACGCGGCTCCATCTTCAAGACATCCGGCGCGGAGCATCCTCTTCTTTCGATGGCTATTGAAGAATGAAGTTTTCTTTCAATGCCGTCATCCAAGATCGGAATTAAAGGGTAAAAAATCCTATTGGCTGATGCAATCAGCCAATAGGATTGAGCTTTAATCCTATTAGCTGATCCAATCAGCCAATAGGATTGAGCTTGCATTCTATTGGCTGATCCAATCAGCCAATAGGATTGAGCTTGCATTCTATTGGCTGATCCAATTAGCCAATAGGATTGAGCTTGCATTCTATTGGCTGATCCAATCAGCCAATAGGATTGAGCTTGCATTCTATTGGCTGTTCCAATCAGCCAATAGAATGCAAGCTCAATCCTATTGGCGACATTGGGGGCGGCAGATTAGGGGTTAATAAGTGTAGGTGGGTGGCAGCGACATTGGGGGCGGCAGATTAGGGGTTAATAAGTGTAGGTAGGTGTCGGCGATGTCGGGGGTGGCAGATTAGGGGTTAATAAGTGTAATGTAGGTGTCGGCGATGTCGGGGGCGGCAGATTAGGGGTGTTTAGACTCGGAGTTTATGTTAGGGTGTTAGGTTTAAACATAAATTTTCTTTCCCCATAGGAATCAATGGGGCTGCGTTACGGAGCTTTACGCTCCGTCATTGCAGGTGTTAGGCTTTTTTTTAGCCGGCTCTCACCATTGATGTCTATGGGGAAATAGTGCACGAGCACGTGAAACCAGCTCAAAGCAGCGCTGGTATTTGTGTGCGGTATGGAACTCAACGCTGCCATATTGCCCGCAAACGCCGTTTTTTGGAAAACCTGTAATAGCAGCGCTATTAAAGGTGAGCGGTGGAAATAACTTGCAAGTTATTGCCGAGCCACTCATAACGCAAAACTCGTAATCTGGCCGTGAGTTAGTTTTACATTGTGCCTTTCCTTCTCTTCAGAGTTAACTATTTGTGTGCTTTATATTGCTTATTTACTTCAGTTTATCTCTGAAACTTAAGGGAAGGTCTAGTCAAAATTAAACTTTCATAATTCAGATAGGGAATGCAATTTTAAACAAGTTTCCAATTTATTTTAATCATCAAATTTTCTTTGTTCTCTTGGTATTCTTTTTGAAAGCTAAACCTAGGTAGACTCATATGCTAATTTCTAAGCCCTTGAAGTCTGCCTCTTATCTCAGGGCATTTTGACAGTTTTTCACAGCTATAGGACGTTAGTTCTTGTGTTCCATATAGATAACATTGTGCTCACACACGTGGAGTCAGCACTGATTGGTTAAAATGCATGTCTGTCAAAAAAACTAAACTAAGGGGGCAGTCTGCAGAAGCTTAGATACAAGGTAATCACAGATGTAAAAAGTATATTAATATAACCATGTTGGTTATGCAAAACTGGGGAATGGGTAATAAAGGGATTATCTAACTTTTTAAACAATAACAATTCTGGAGTAGACTGTCCCTTTAAGCTATTTCCTTACTGGTACTATGGAGCAAACTGGTGCAGCTCATGCTTCTGGTCCATTAGCTCATCGTCTAGAACACTGGTTTTCAAACCTGTCCTCAAGTCTCCCCTACAGGCAAGGTTTTTAGGATTACCTTGGATGAGGGCAGGTAAAATAGCCATGTTTATTAATCAGCTGATTATTTCACCTATGCTCCAGTTTAGATATACACAAAATGTGGCCTGTTAGGGAGGCCTGAGGACAGGTTTGTAAACCAGTGGTCTGGAAGGAAGACCCTCAGATACTTTAACCGCTTCCAGTTTGTTTCGTTTCTCAGATGTGTCCCTCTGATCAGCTTTGTACCTTGTGTGCTGAGTCTGTTGCTAACCCTAAACAGGGTTTTACTGCGCTTCAGAGTATTCAAAGGTTTTTACCATGTCAAAGTTGCTTCCAGGAGAGTTCATTAAAAATTTAAGGATTATATTCACTCTGCTATTAGTGAGGTTCTAGCTTGCTTTCCTCCAGCTGTTAAGTGCAGAAGCTTTCAAGGATTTAAACATGGTCCTTCTTTGGCCTTTAGTTCATCAAGGATTTCCTTTAGGAGCAGCCCCTGTAAAATACCATTTGATGATAGGGGTGTCTCTGACTCTGTTATTCTGAGGATAGTCTCTCTGGGTCTCAGGACCCTGCTACGTTGGTCAGGAAAGGCAGCTCCTAAGCAGTCTTCCTCTTTTCCTGTGCCTGACTCAGTTTCTGAACTTATTTCTAAGGAATGACAGAAGCCAGGTATTCCTTTTGTTCCATATACCAAGTTCAAATCTGTTTCCTAAAACGGTAAAATTGTTCTTAAGGTAGATGTAGCTATTTTCATTCTGACCAGGTGTACCACTATTCCTTTGGTTTTATGTTAAACCTGCAGTCACTGTTGCCTGCGTGGCTGCTGCCACTGCTGTGTGGTGTGAATCTTTCAGAACCTGTTTTTTGGTGAAACCCCTCTGGATGAGATTGAAGATTGTATTAATCCCCTGAGAACAGCAACTTCCTTTATTTGTGATGCAGCAGTTAAAATGATTTGCATTAATTCTAAGAAAGCTTCATTAGTCTTGGTCTGCTTTCTCTCCCTTTCCAGGGTATCTCTGTTTGTTTGGGCCTGGACTAGATCCTATTATTGCCAGTCACTGAGGGTAAGGGAACCTTTCTGCACCAAGATAAGATAAGGGTAAGCTTAGATCTGCAGGGCGTTTTCATATCCTTCAGCAATCTAAGGCTCAGAAAGATTCCACCTCTGCCCAGAGTTCTGGCTACTCCAAATCCTCCTGGAAGTCCAACTCTTTTTGGTCCAAAAACACATAGTACAAGAAGTCTACCACAGCTCACAAGACGGCATGAAAGTGCGGCCCCCATACAAGACCAGTCGCTAGTGGGGTTGCAGATTGAGTATTTTACAGGAAGCTTGTTCAGAAGTGATCTGTTCAGGATCCCTGTGTATTGCAAATCATTTCTCAGGATTATTGAAGAAGATTTCGTCCAAGGTCTCCTTGGGGAAGAATCTGTCTCAAGTGCCCTGAGATCCTTTAAAGGCTAAAGCTTTCTGGGCTTGTGTGAGAGATCTGCAATTAATGGGAATGATTGCTCCAGTTCCAGAAATAAACCAGGAGTTTTATTCAAATCTCATTATAGTATTAAAGAAAGAGGATACTTTTTGGCCTGTTTTGGATCTCAAAATATTGAACACAATCCAGAAAGTTCCTACTTCTAGGATGAAGACAATTCACACTTTACTACCTTTAGTACAGGATCGGTTTATATCAACCACAGACTTAAAATATGTTTGTTTGCATATCTCTATCACAGGGATCATGTAAAGTTTTGCTTTTTTAGACAAGCATTATCAGTTCATGACCCTCCCTTTCAGTCTGGATATAGCTCCCAAAGTGTTTAGAAAAGTACTGGGAGCTCTGCTGTCTGTAGTTCTTAACTGGTTCAGGCTCTCTCTTTTCATCTTGCTGTGTCTCATATTCAGAGAGTTGAGGTTACGAATAACTATTCTGGAACTTTGTTCAATCTCCAGGGCTGTTCAGAGTTGGCTCTGCCTCAGACACAAATCTTTTTTTGAGATTCCAGACAACACCAAAGCAATGGCTTATGTCAATCAAAAGGGAGGAACTCGCAGTTCCATATCATCAAGTGGGCAGTGTGCCATCACTGCAGGATTTCTGCCATACATGAGATTATTAAGTGTTCTTTCATGGGTTGTTATTCTTCTGTAGGGAGTCAAAGGAAAGTGGGCCATCAAATCTTTGAAGCTGTGTAAAGGAGGGTTACAAGTCTGCACTGCAATTAGGGCAAAACAGTTGCAGGTTGGACTAGGACTAGTGTGATTTATGTATTGAATTGTAGGGAGGTTGTGGTAACTGGAAGTGGGCACATCCTGATCAAGAGTTCTGGACAGGCATGTGCATTCATGCCTTTCTGCACTAAACGAATGACAAAGATGAAACATTTGACCATTTTCGGAGCCGGATTTATTCTTGTGAAAGTGCAACACGCTAAGATTTGAATTTGCACAGAACTTGGTGTGTTGTGCTTTCAAAAGAATAAATCTGTCACTGAAAATTACTGAATGCTTCTTGTGGCTGCCATCTTTGGCATTCGTTTATTGTTCTTGGTAGTATCATAATCATCTAAGTCAAATAGTAATTTATATATATATATATATATATATATATATATATATATATATATATATATATATATATATATAAAACACAATAAATGTGAACCACTCAAATATTAAAATACAGAAGTCACTTTGTGGTTAACTTTACTCAGAATTTTAGCCACCTGTATAGCAAACAGAATGCACTAAAATTCTGATTACATTGAACAGATATATTGGCCCTCATCCAACTACTATATTTGGAATGTCTTGGTAAAGAGGGAGATAGTCCTGCAGAACACACCATTGCTGCTTTAAAAAGCATCCAATAGCATTAAAGACCCAAGGCAAACCAAAGTGCCTCAACTCCTCTAGATCAACTAGGCATAGCAACTGGGGCCTGTCTCTGATTCTCTCAATAGCACTGCAGATATCTTAGTGTAAAGAGGCAGTAGTTTGCACCCCAGCTCATGACTCCTCAGCCTCTATAGTTGCCTCAGACACATGGCTACTCTCTGATTCCACATTCTCCTGCAAACCTTCACCTCCCAGAATGGAGAGCTTGCAGGGTAACTCTTTATAGCTGGGCCCAGAAGTGAGCTGTAGGGGTAGTTAAGCAAGATTCTCTTGTGCGATTTGTCTGCATAACCCCAACACACTCCATATCCGCAGTCCGAGAAGTGTTCTCACACACAGCATCTTTAAAAACCCAATGTATATCCTCAACAAGGTGCTCAAAGTTTTTGTTTAGCAATACACAGAGAGTAGAGATGAGTTATTACTCCTGTAATGCCAATTTATTAGGAAAAGTATTCACTCTTCCGTGTTTAAGTACTGTAACAGTTTGGATCTCTTTATCATACTTTAAAGTTTACAGCATTCAAAAAACATTGGGACAGCATAAGAAGCCGCTATATCCGGGTTACTAGAGGGTTAGGTGGAGGCCGGATCATCTCTAGACAGATCACTGTTCCGATTCTTTAGGTGTTAAGAATATCGTCACTAGTTATCTCAAACTGATTGGCAAGCCAAACAGCAACAAAATATGATTAATAGCACATGACTATTCTGTTAAAGGGACACTGAACCCAAATTTTTTCTTTTGTGATTCAGATAGAGCATGCAATTTTAAGCAACTTACTTTTTTACTCCTATTATCAATTTTTCTTTGTTCTCTTGCTATCTTTATTTGAAAATAGGAGTAAATTAGAATGTTGCTTAAAATTTCATGATCTATTTGAATCACAAAAGAAAAATATTGGGTTCAGTGTCCCTTTAAGTGATACACAGCAGGTTTATCAGCTAAACATTTAAGCCTCTGAAAGAAGCAGCCATTCTAGATGCTGCACCGGTAGAATAGCCCAAAAGTAAAATTTAATTTAGAAGACACATTCACCGAGATTACGAGTTTTGCGGTAACAGGGGTGTGTTGCTAACGAGCATTTTTTTCTCACCGCTCACTTAAGACAACGCTGGTATTAAAGGTCTTTTTAAACCCGGCGTTAGCCGCAATAAAGTGAGCGTAGAGCAAAATTTAGCTCCACATCTCACCTCAATACCAGCGTTGCTTAAGGTAGCGGTGAGCTGGCAAAACGTGCTCGTGCACGATTTCCCCATAGGAATCAATGGGGCAGAATCGACTGAAATAAACCTAACACCTGCAAAAAAGCAGCGTTCAGCTTCTAACGCAGCCCCATTGATTCCTATGGGGAAACAAAAGTTATGTCTACATCTAACACCCTAACATGAATCCTGAGTCTAAACACCCCTAATATTACACTTATTAACCTCTAATCTGCCGCCGCCAACGTCGCCGCCACTATAATAAACTTATTAACCCCTAAATCTAAGTCTAACCCTAACCCCACCTAACTTAAATATAATTTAAAATAATCTAAATAAAATTACTACAATTAAATAAATAATTCCTATTTAAAACTAAATACTTACCTATAAAATAAACCCTAAGCTAGCTACAATATAACTAATAGTTACATTGTATCTATCTTAGGGTTTATTTTTATTTTACAGGCAACTTTGTATTTATTTTAACTAGGTACAATAGTTATTAACTATTTAATAACTTCCTAGTAAAAATAAGTACAAATTTACCTGTAAAATAAACCCTAACCTAAGTTACAATTACACCTAACACTGCACTATCATTAAATAAATTAAGTACATTAACTACAATTAAACAAAATAAACTAAAGTACGCAAAAAAACACACTAAAATTACAGAAAAAAATAAAATTACAAGAATTTTAAACTAATTACACCTAATCTAATCCCCTAATAAAATAAAAAAGCCCCCCAAAATAATAAAAATCCCTACCCTATACTAAATTACAAATAGCCCTTAAAAGGGCTTTTTGAAGGGCATTGCCCCAAAGTAATCAGCTCTTTTACCTGTAAAAAAAAATACAATACCCCCCCAACATTAAAACCCACCACCCACACACCCAACCCTACTCTAAAACCCACCCAATCCCCCCTTAAAGGATTACTTTCTGTTATAATTTTTAAGCTAAACAACTAACATATTAAAGTTAATAAACATTAATTAAAACCTACTGACCTATATTTTCTCCAAAACAAAGTTTCATAACGTTGTAAAAGTTATATCTTTTATTCGCCGATGATGTCACGTTATCCTGCCCACTATTTTCAGCACTGCATGTTCAAAATACTTAAACCAATAACTTTGTGTTTAAAGCGCCATTTTGAAACCTAGGTATTGTAAACGGATTGGTACAGAGCAAAGGATACCCACGGAGTGGGTTTGGAAAACAATTAAATTTGCAGACAAGATTTCTGATATACGGTAGAGATATGTTAATGAAATGCTATTGATAAAAAGCGTATTTGCGGTAGTTAGTTAGTAACAGGCATAGAAAATATTAACTTACAGTGGCCCTTTAATAAAACCTAACACTACCCCCTTGAAGATCACCCTACTGTGAGACATCTTCACCCAGCCGGGCACAAGTGGTCCTCCAGAGGGGCAGAAGTCTTCATCCGATCCGGGCATATGAGGACCTCCAGACGGGCAGAAGTCTTCATCCAGGCGGCATCTTCTATCTTCATCCATCCGGAGCGGGTCCATCTTGAAGCCAGCCGATGCGGAGCATCCATCCAGACCAATGAATACACGACGAATGACGGTTCCTTTAAATGACGTCATCCAAGATTGCGTCCCTTTAATTCCGATTGGCTGATAGGATTCTATCAGCCAATCGGAATTAAGGTAGGAAAAATCCTATTGGCTGATCCAATCGGCCAATAGGATTGAGCTCACATTCTATTGGCTGATTGGAACAGCCAATAGAATGCAAGCTCAATCCTATTGGCTGATTGGATCAGCCAATAGGATTGAACTTCAATCCTATTGGCTGATTGCATCAGCCAATAGGATTTTTCCTACCTTAATTCCGATTGGCTGATAGAATCCTATCAGCCAATCAGAATTCAAGGGAAGCCATTTTGGATGACGTAATTTAAAGGAACCGTCATTCATCGTGTAGTCGTCGGTCTGGATGGATGCTCCGCGTCGGCTGGCTTCAAGATGGACCCGCTCCGGATGGATGAAGATAGAAGATGCCGCCTGGATGAAGACTTCTGCCCGTCTGGAGGTCCTCTTCTGCCCGGATCGGATGAAGACTTCTGCCCCTCTGGAGGACCACTTGTGCCCGGCTGGGTGAAGATGTCTCACGGTAGGGTGATCTTCAAGGGGGTAGTGTTAGGCTTTATTAAGGGGGGGTTGGGTGGGTTTTAGAGTAGGGTTGGGTGTGTGGGTGGTGGGTTTTAATGTTGGGGGGGTATTGTATTTTTTTTACAGGTAAAAGAGCTGATTACTTTGGCGCAATGCCCCGCAAAAGGCCCTTTTAAGGGCTATTTGTAATTTAGTATAGGGTAGGGATTTTTATTATTTTGGGGGGCTTTTTTATTTTATTAGGTGGATTAGATTAGGTGTAATTAGTTTAAAATTCTTGTAATTATTTTATTTTTTTTCTGTAATTTAGTGGGGGGGGTTTTCCGTACTTTATTTAATTGTATTTAATTGTAGGTAATTTAGTAAATTAATTTAATGATAGTGTAGCGTTAGGTGTTATTGTAACTTAGGTTAGGATTTATTTTACAGGTACTTTTGTATTTATTTTAGCTAGGTAGTTATTAAATAGTTAATAACTATTTAATAACTATTCTACCTAGTTAAAATAAATACAAACTTGCCTGTAAAATAAAAAATAAAACCTAAAATAGCTACAATGTAACTATTAGTTATATTGTAGCTATCTTAGGGTTTATTTTATCGTTAAGTATTTAGTTATAAATAGGAATAATTTAATTGTAGTAATTTTATTTCGATTTATTTAAATTATATTTAAGTTAGTGGGGGTTAGACTTAGGTTTAGGGGTTAATAAATTTAATATAGTAGCGGCGACGTTGGGGGCGACAGATTAGGGGTTAAAAACTTTATTTAAGTGTTTGCAATGTGGGGGGGGGGCTCGGTTTAGGGGTTAACAGGTAGTTTATGGGTGTTAGTGTACTTTTTATCACTTTAGTTAAGAGTTTTATGTTACGGTGTTAGCCCATAAAACTCTTAACTACTGACTTTTAAATGCGGTAGGAGTCTTGACAGGAGAGGGTCTACCGCTCACTTCTTCCAAGACTCATAATACCGGCGTTAGACAAATCCCATGGAAAAGATAGGATACGCAATTGATGTAAGGGGATTTGTGGTAAGCTCGAGTCGTGCAAAAAAAGTGAGTGGTACACCTGTACCTGCCAGACTCGTAATACCAGCGGGCGTTAAAAAGCAGCATTGGGACCTCTCAACGCTGCTTTTTAAGGCTAACGCAAGACTTGTAATCTAGCCGATTGTAATTATTTACACAAAACATCATCATATATAGACTTTCACAACATATCATTTATTATTACATTCATCTTGTGCAACCCTTTAGGCCTAGTTTATTGGAGCCCAAAAATGTTAGCTCTGCGATGTGTTAAAAAAAGTTAAAGGGACAGTCTACTCCAGAATTTGTATTGTTTAAAAAGATAGATAATCCCTTAATTACCCATTCCCAAATTGCATAGCCAACATGGTTATATTAATAAACGTTTTACCTCTGTGATTACCTTGTATCTAAGCCTCTGTAGACTGCCCCCTTATATCAGTTATTTTAAACCATTTTTAGCCAATCAGTGCTGACTTCAAAGGAGTGAGCACAATGTTATCTATATGGCACACATGAATTAGCACGGTCTAGATGTGAAAAACTGTCAAACTGCACAGAGACAAGAGGCAGCCTTCAAAATTAGCATATGAGCCTACCTAGGTTTAGCTTTCAACAAAGAATACCAAGAAAACAAAGCAAATTTGATGATAAAAGTAAATGATACAGTTGTTTAAAACTACATGCCCTATCTGAATCATGAGAGTTTAATTTTGACTAGACTGTTCCTTTTAAAGATTTTTTCTAATTGCTTGAGGCTAGTACACACTGCATTTTGGATAGTATAGGTGCATTAATTCCTTCACATAACAGACTGCCATGGAGAGGTGCAGAAACATTCATGTAGGAGGACGCTTCAGCTCTAAGCCAATGGTGCACAAAGAAAATGTTCAAATATTGATTGTGCTCCATTTGTAATCTAGGTCTTATTTGGATATCTGGATTCTTGCTAAAAAAACAAAACAAAAACTAGGAGCCCTGATTTCAACAACACAACAAAAAAAGAAGAGGACAGATTTGCTTCTGAATTATTACTATGTTACTTGCTTGAAAGCTGTAACATGAAACTCCTTATGTGAATGATGGAACCCTTGTTTCAAAATGTGGGGTCTTATAAATATATGAATGGTGATGAGAGCTTTGGTGGTTGCCAGAACCCCCAAATTCTGAGGCACTTCCCGTTATTATGACAATCATCTGAGAGCTGTAAGAAAGGACAGCTAATTTGAAAAGTGGGGCTGCTGCTATCAAAGAACAGAACATGTCCTTTTGTCTGTTGTAGGATAAACAGCATTTTGATCAATATCCATATAGCTCTCTAAATTGATCGTTGTTACAACCTGGAAGTGGTTTAAAGGGACAGTCTACTCCAGAATTGTTATTGTTTAAAAAGATAGATAATCCCTTTACTACCCATTCCCCAGTTTTGCACAACCAACACGGTTATATTAATACACTTTTTACCTCTGTGATTAACTTGTATCTAAGCATCTTCTGACAGCCCCCTTATCTCAGTTATTTTGACAGACTTGCATTTTAGCCAATCAGTGCAGACTCTATGGGGGTGAACAGAATGTTATCTATGACACGCAGGAACTAGCAGTGTCTGTTAAAAAAAATGTAAAAATGCACTGATACGAGGCAGTTCAACGGCTTAGAAATTAGCATACGAGCCTACCTAAGTTTAGCTTTCCACAAAGAATAAAAAGAGAGCAAAG
Organism: Bombina bombina; assembly: GCF_027579735.1. Taxonomy (NCBI): domain Eukaryota; kingdom Metazoa; phylum Chordata; class Amphibia; order Anura; family Bombinatoridae; genus Bombina; species Bombina bombina. The sequence goes on along the minus strand of NC_069500.1, from coordinate 733,304,234 downwards.
CAAATTTGATGATAAAAGTAATTTGGAAAGTTGTTTAAAATTACATGCCCTTTTAAAATCATGAAAGTTTAATTTTGACTAGACTGTCCCTTTAAGGCTGTTTGCCTATTCTGGACTGTGGTTTGGCCTTTAATTTAAAGTGGGTGACACCTCCATATTACTATATTATTTGGAAGTTCTTAGCATATTTATTTAGGAAAAGTTGTTTAAACCCTTTCAAGTTGGGCAGCAGTGATTTATAGCAACTTTAATTTACATCTTGTTGTATATTCTCAGATAAACAACAGTCTGGGCAAATCTAATATTCTTGTCTTCTTTAGCTACTTCAGTGCGGGCATATGTTTTAAGATCACTGACTTGGAGCGTAGAGCAATCTCTCTTGCACGCCAAAGCAGGTTCTCTACACCAAGTTTCGTGTTTAGAGCAGAAACTTCAGGTTGGGTCTCATGTGAGCAAAAAACATTTTACAATATATTTGCCGTGCTTTCAATACAACCTAAAAAATAATTCAAACACAAAGCATTACCATGGATTTTCAGCAGTGACTTTCTATAGGCCAATTTTGCATGGGAACCAATTTTGGTGTGCGCCTTGGTTAATAGTTGAGACGTGGACAGCTTCTCCCACCCTGCTTGTAATCTCTGCAACTTCTTGAGTTACTACTGGCCTCATTGCCAGATACTCAGCTTTTGTTGGTGACCTTCTTCAAAAAGGGATATGACTGCTCTATAGTATTTCAATTTATTTTTAAAATGGATTAAGCTTGCTTCATGGATAATGAAATTTGTTGTTTTTTGTAGCTCATCTAAGACGGGGTTTTCCAGACCTTTCTCACAAAACAGTTTTGAAAGTTCCATTGTCTTCAATGTTTACTTAGATATGCTTTCCAATTTACTTTTATCACCACTTTTGCTTTGTTCTCTTGGTATTCTTAGTTGAAAGCTAAAACTAGGTAGGCTCATATGCTAATTTCTTAGACTTTGAAGGCCACCTCTTATCTGAATGCATTTTGACAGGTTTTCGCCACTAGAGGGTGTTAGTTCATGTGTGTCATATAGATAACATGCATGTGGAGTTACCTAAGAGTCAGCACTGATTGGCTAAAATGCAAGTTTGACAAAAGAACTGAAATAAGGGGGCAGACTGCAGAGGCTTAGATACAAGGTAATAACAGAGGTTAAAAGTATATTAATATAACAGTGATGGTTATGCAAAACTGGGGAATGGGTAATAAAGGGATCGTCTATCTTTTTAAACAAAAATTCTGGTGTAGACTGTCCCTTTAAAGTCAATGGTCACTGTGCAACAGTCTTTTAGACCACTTTTAGTAATTACTCCACTAAATAAATAGTTATTGTGATGGATAAGCAGGGCCTATTATACCCAAAAATTCCTCTCACCCATCGGGCAAGTAAATGACAAAACTTACCAGCCCGAAAGAAACTTTAGTTGCCTGTGCGTGTCTGCATGTAGTGTGTGTATATATCTTATTTACAAAAGGAAAAATAAATAGTTATTTTAATCTCACAAAACATTGCAGACAAAAAGGTACCAGTTTGAATGCCCTGCAAGCTGCTTAATATTTGGGACCTGTAATTGTGCTGAAGTTCTCCAGACTGGACCCTGGAGTACTTCAGCACAATGTACGTGAGCAAGCTGCTTACCATAACCATATAGTTACTTTAGCCCATACTTAATTCACACACACAGAAAAGAAACACTCACCGCTCTAGCATGATGCCTTCCTGCGCAGACAACCTTAGGGTTGGGAAGTAGCAACTGACAAGGAGATCAAGAGCCATGGAGATAAGGGGAGGTCGTTTGAATGCTTTTGACAGAAAGAACCTCCTCTTTCTTCCCTCCTTTACCCGTGTGTGTGCATATGTGGAGGGCAATTTGACTGACAACCTTTTTTTTATTGCTATTGATGTTCCACTTTAAAATGTTAGGTCGCCGTTCGGGCTCGTAACAAACATTTTTCTTACCCGCAAGAAATTTAGGTCACATTTGGCAACCAGACCGGTCTATTCATATGCCCTGGATAAGTTTGATGAAGTGTTACAAGTTTGTCAACGTCTGGTCGGATTTACAACTGCACTAATAAACAGACTTTATCGAATGTGTCTTTTACTTTCCAAAGTGTTATGTAGTGCACACCACACAGGTTGTTTCTAATGACAGTAGACAGACTATAAAACCATGGACAGATGGATGTGTGCAAAGTTACTCAGACAAGCACAACACGACTTTGCTGTATTTTTCTGCTATGATACAGTAATTTGGAACTGTACAGTTAATGCTAACAATATGTGCAAATGTACAGCGCTGGTAAAACAAAGAACGCAAGCTTCTACACAAATGGATACAATATACCGCACTAAGAAAGTGTTGCTGATAAACACAAACTATGATAAAGGAAAAAGCCTTGAATAAGGAAAGGTAAAACTTCAAATACAAAGTAAGAGCAGCTAATTAAAGGGACAGTCAAGACCAAAATAAATGTTCGTCATTCAAAAATGGCATGTAATTTTAAACAACTTTCCCATTTACTTTTATCACCAATTTTGCTTTGTACTCTTGGTATTCTTAGTTGAAAGCTAAACCTAGGAGGCTCATACGCTAATTTCTTAGACCTTGAAGGCCGCCTCTAATCTAAATGCATTTTGACAGTTTTTCACCACTAGAGGGCATTAGTTCATGTGTGTCATATAGATAAAATTGAACTCACGGACGTGAATTTACCTAGGAGTCAGCACTGATTGGCTAAAATGCAAGTCTGTCAAAAGAACTGAAATAAGGCGGCAGTTTGCTGAGGCTTAGATGCAAGGTAATAACAGAGGTAAAACGTATATTAATATAACAGTGTTGGTTATGCAAAACTGGGGAATATGTAATAAAGGGATTATCTATCTTTTTAAACAACAAACATTCTGGTGTTGACTGTCCCTTTAAGATCATTGCTCTTGTAGGTGCCTACTAGCACCCTCTCTCACTTTTTGCTTGCTAGTGCCCCTATGGTAATCTTCCCACTTCCAACTCTTGTGTCTACTAGTGCCCCCCACTGGAATCCCACTGCACCCCCAAGGGTTGATACTACTCACTTTAGGAACCACTGTGCTAAAGCTTTTTGTTGCTCTTTAACTTGTAGAAGAATGTGTTAAAATCTCTCAAATGGGTTAAACAAAGCCATCATTGGAGAAGCATTGCACTGCTGGTCCTGAACTGAGCATGGGTAGGTAATCTAATCATATGTACATGCTCAGGAGGGGAAGTGCACTACTGCTCTGGAGATGACAAGTGGAGCGCAATAGATAGTGCTGGGTGCGCTATGTTTTGCTCAACCTCTTTTAAAAAATAACACACAATCTGGTTTTACAAGTGTATGATTCTATATTTAAACCAAATGTGTCCAAATCCTTTTTAGCGTACCCTGTACTTAAAATGGATTCTACAGAAAGTGCTATTAACGCTCTCATTGTGCTGGTGTTACACGTAGGGAGTTAAAGAGATAGTAAACCCCAAAATTTTATTTTATGATTCAGATAGAACATACAATTTTAAACAACTTTCCAATTTAATTCTTGTATCAAATTTTCTTCATTCTCTTGTTATCCATTGCTGAAGTGACAGCATTGCACTACTGACAGGAAGCTGAAAAAATATCTATTTAACCAATCACTAGAGACAAATGTGTGCAGGTGTTCTGGGAAAACAGCGAGCTACGTCACTTCCTGTGAAGTTGCACCAGCTGTTTCCCAAATTTTGGCCGTAACGCACATGCGTGCTAGCGTCATTACATACCTGGCTGCATCCGTCACTAATACAATTTTAAAAGCCGTGAAATTCCTGGACCCTTTCAAGAGCGCATGCGTAGGATTTTGAAATCCGTCAATACCGGATGTTCTAAAAGAAGTTATATACCATAGGAATGTGTGCACCACGTCACGTCCGGTGAAGTGTAATCAGCTGTTGGAGGGGTGTGGCAATCACTGCGCATGCGCAAGAGGCCCAACAGCTTCCAAACAGCTGTTTAAGGCGACTTATTTGAAAACAACGGGTCAAGGAATTTGCCCACCTCCATTCAATTTACAAATTGGGGGGGGGTTGTGCTTATGGGGTTTACAGTTGGTGCTAACCTACAGAAGCCCCATCAGCACCCCCTGTAAACCCCATAAGCACAACCCCCCCCTGGCACGGCAAGTCGGCGGCGTGCGATGGAACAATTTGGAAATTGAATGGAGGTGGGCACATCAAACGGACCGATCAGATAATACATAGTAAAAAAGCGTTGCTGCATTATCTGATTGGTCCGTGTGTCTGTGAAGTCAGTGGCTGTACAACCAATAGGGTAAAGGGTGCCGCTAGTGCCTTGTCTGATGAGTGAGTAGTAGGGCCGTGTGCGCATGTGCGGCACGGCCCATAGAATTCCTCGACCTGTTGTTCTCAAAGAAGTTGCCTTAAACAGTTGTTTGAGGAGGTTGGGCCTCTTGCGCATTTGCATTGAGCGCCGCACCCCTCCAGCAGCTGATTCACGTCACCAGAAGTGACGTAGGTCGCACATTCCTATGCAGTATATAACTTCTTTTAGAACAGTGGTATTGACGGATTTCAAAATCCTACGCATGCACTCTTGAAAGGGTCCAGGAATTTCACGCCTCTTAAAATTGTAGCAGTGACGTATGCAGCCAGGTATGTAATGATGCTAGCACCATGCGCATTACGGCCAAAAATTGTGAAACAGCTGATGCCACGTCACAGAAAATGACGTAGTTTGCTGTTTTCACAAGTTCGCCATTTTCCCAGAACACCGGCACCAATTAGCAGCAGCTCCCACTAGTGTATGATATGTGCATATTCATTTTTTAACAAGGGATACTAAGAGAACAAAGCACATTTGAAAATAGAAGTGAATGTCAAAGTGTCTTAAAATGACCTGCTCTATCTGAATCATGCAAGTTTCATTTTGACTTTCCTATCCCTTTAAGTATTGAGCTCAAGTGCAAACCAAAATACCACTGCAAAATGTAGCTATTATTATTATTATTAATATAACACAAAACTACATGAAGGACTCCACTAAGTTAACACCTTCTGCCTAATGCACCATTGGCTTAGTGCTTGAGTGATATACAACATAACTTTTACTGTGTGCCCCCATTGAAGTCTATTATGTAAGGGACAAACCCAAAGAAGGCTGAAACGATTGTCTGGGGTTGTCATGTTCCTTGTTTAGAGGAGAATTGCTTGGTATTTCAGGGCTGGACTGCATTTGTTAGGCGGGATCAGACTGATATGCTTCAGGAAAGTTCTTCTCTGTGAAAAGCACAATTGGGCTAAAAGAGGCTGCTCCTAGGTGGCCATAGAACAAGTTACATAGCTGTTTGTTCCCTTACTCTATGCATTATTTGAAAAGCTACTGTACACATCACTAGAAAAGCTGACTGGTGGACTATCTGGCTCACACCATGCTAGGATCAACTTGTACACTGCTGTGCATTTCATATTTCACATGTTGGTTCTTTTTTAATCCGCATACCACAAAACTGAACCCATTTTTTTTTTTCTTTCGTGATTCAGATAGAGCATGCAATTTTACGCAGATTTCTAATTTACTCCTATTATCAAATTTTCTTTATTCTCTAGGTATCTTTATTTGAAATGCAAGAATGTAAGCTTAGATGCTGGCCCATTTTTGGTGAACAACCTGGGTTGTTCTTGCTGATTGGTGGATAAATTCATCCACCAATAAAAAAGTGCTGTTCAAAGTTATGAACCAATAAAAAAGCTTAGATGCCTTCTTTTTTAAATAAAGATAGCAAGAGAACGAAGAGAAATTAGTAATAGGAGTAAATTAGAAAGTTGCTTAAAATTGCATGCTCTATCTGAATCACAAAAGAAAAAAATTGGGTTCAGTGTCCCTTTAAGTTCCTATTTAATGTTTTCAGTACTTAGGCCCAATTCCTCTAATGGAGTTCATATGAATTGCACATTTAACCAAGCCTATCTTTTTCTACAAACAATGATTATTTGCAACGTGGGAATTCTATTTTCTTTAAACCTACTTTGTTTTCAAATAAAACAAAAGTGAACAGAAAACGATAATGTGCTATTATCAGAATAAAATAACCACTATGTTGCCCCTTACGTTTAAAAGCAAAATAATGCATGATGTAACAAATTGACCAGTAAAAATGCAATGATAATTCTAATCTCGCATCGACAGAACTTTTTTTTTTTTAACCAATTCTACCAAATCCCACAACAGAATATTGGTTGGCTGCGCGCATAATCTTTTTTTTTTTTTCCACTGAGAGGAATCGGATACGAGCTCTTTTTCTGCTCACACTCTGGAGTGCGCGCACCGCTCCCCACGCTTTGCGCGCTCCCGGCCCCGCCCCCTGCGCTGCGTTCAGAATTGAGGAGGCGGCGGATGGTGCGCCCGGAGCCCGCGGGTGAGGGGTCACGTGACCGTAAGAGGAGGGGGGAACACCCGGAATTACACAAACATTGTGCATTGAAACACCCGGATTAATATACAATGCGGTGCATGTACTGAAATACTGTTCTGTTTTCACAGACACACTGTTATGTACTCGTATGTCAAAAAGAGCCTTTGCCCTGCACTGATATAAACACTGAGCATTTTTATATAAACAATGCTATGCGTTTACGGACACAATGCACTCTATTGACACTAATATTCACCCTTGATGTAAACATTTTGTGTTGCATTTATGCACAATGCTCGAGTCTATACACTTACAAGCACTTTGCATACATACTGCTTTATAGTCATCACTCGCGTGTATATAATGCTTTGCTTTTATAAAGTCTCTGCATTTGTATTAACATATTGCTATGTACTGACAAACAGTGCACTCACACTTCTGTATTCACAAAACGCTTTGCACTAACACTTTACTGCCTTTGTGGTATCACAGAATATGCACTGCACTGATACCGCTGTGCAGTTACACAATCATGTGCCTTCTGACATTGTGTTCTGCAGTCAGACACACAACTGTATGTGTATGACACAACACAATACCTTGCACTGGCAAACCTTTACTTTACAAGTATACACAGTGCACTGTATACCTAAATACTGTAAAGACAGTAGACAGTGGGCTTGTGAAGCTAGAGAGTTTTTGTTTGTTTTTAAGTGAATTTTGCCCACACAACTATTTACTTAAATACTACTGTACTGATGATGTTCAGATGTTGTATTAATATATATGCATAGAAATAACCAGAACAGTATTTCTGCGGCTGTGGTGAGCATACACACATACCTACTGCAGAGAGCTCTGGCACAAACCTTGTACTTTATACTTGTACATATTACATGCTTATTCTTTATTGCATTATTGCATGTCTCATTTTTATTTTTCTTCAAAATTCTCTATTGGCTTTTCTTTCATAATTCAAATAGAGCATACCAGTTTAATCAGCTTTCCAATTTACTTCTATTATCTAATTTGCTTTGTTTTTTTTTATCTTTTGTTGAAAACCATACCTAGGTAGTAGGAGCAGCAATCACTACTGGGAGCTAGCTGCTTTTTGGTAGCTCCACATATATGCATCTTATTGACTCACCTGATTTGTTTAGCTAGCTCCGAGTAGTGCACTGTTGCTCCTTCAACAAAGGATACTAAAATAAAGATGCAAATGTGATAGTAGAACTAAAGTTGTTTAAAATGGTATGTTCTGACTGAGAAATGAAAGATTTTTTTTGTGTTTTACGTCCCTTTAAAGGGATATGAAGCTGACAAAAATGTATTTTGTTACTCGGAGCGTACAATTTTTAAAACGTTTGCAAATGATCAGATTTGCTTCGTTCACATGGTATTCTTTGTTGAAGAGATATTTACGTAGGTGTTTGGAGAACTACATGGTATGAAATAGTGCTGCCATATAGTGCTCCGGACACTTGCACGCTGCTGTGCTCATGCCCCTGCTTTTCAACAAAAAATAGCAAGAGAATGAAGATAAATGAATAATAGAATTTTTAAGTTGTTTAAAATTTCATTATCTTTCTGAATCATGAAAGGAAAATTTGTTTTGTTTTTTGTATGAAATAGAACTGGGACGATTGCATCATTTATTGCAGTTATTCCTATATAAGTAAGGCTCTAGCAGTATGATACCTGTATAGACTGTACAGCTGTAGCTGTTGTCATCTGTGCACCCTTGCCCCTGCTGTATAGAGTAATACTTCTCTTTTGTGTCCTTTACTTTGTGCAAGTGATCAAGTCCAGAATAGGCAAAACATCCCCACACCTAAATATTTCCTGCACCCAATTTAGTTGTAGGTTTTACACACGGTGGTGTTAGCCTCTCATACTGAACCCTCCTTGCATGAACTCTTGAAGCCAAAGATTTTATATTTTGATTTATCAATAAACAGGACGTGTTTCCAGCCTTCCAGAAATTTCTAGACATGTGAATTCAGATCCTTCGTTCTGATTGACTGTTCTGATCTTTTCTGAAAGCACATATCTAAATATTTCTCTATTTTTTGACCCATGCTAAACGTTTACAATTTTTGTTGATGGAGTTGTTTATAGGCTGCAATGATCCCATGAATACTTTTGCTGTGCTGGGATCTTGGATGCTAATGCTGTTCTGTTCCATAATGATGTTAGCTGATTTTGTGGTAACTTCAGGTCTTCCTGCTCTTACTTTGGTTGAAAATGGTTTGTTTTTTGCAAATATTTTTAGTGTGAGTTGCACTTCCCTCTCTAAGAAATATTTAACTTAGCGGTGATTTAGCACTAGGAATGTTTTTCTGGTCTCAAGAGAACAACCTGTCCTCAAATTGCATTGCTAAGCTCATATGACATGATTACAAAAGGGGCTTCAGTCAATGTCCTCCTCCAAAATCATGACAGGGCCATTTGCAGGAGCACTGGTAGAAGAACTAACAGGGCCATACTAATATAATTAATATCAGGTGTTAAAGCAGTGGTTGACAAATCTGTTTAAAATGTAGGAGCCAAGTAAACAACGTGTAAAGCTGGTATTGTGGATCAAGTAAACAACGTGTAAAGCGGTATTGTGGATCAAGTAAACAACGTGTAAAGCGGTATTGTGGATCAAGTAAACAACGTGTAAAGCGGTATTGTGGATCAAGTAAACAACGTGTAAAGTGGTATTGTGGATCAAGTAAACAACGTGTAAAGCGTATTGTGGATCAAGTTACCCCAAGCGCTTGGTTTGTTCTTCCTAAAATGTAGGAGCCATTAAGAATATTTAGGAGCAGAAAAACTTTCAGGAGCCAGGTGGTATTTCTAGATAGAAATATGAAGAATAATCCAAAAAGTTAGGAGCCAGGGGTAAAATTGTAAGAGCCAGTGGCTCTCTGGCTCCTGGGTTTGTCAAGCCCTGTGTTAAAGTATTACAATTATTTGGTGTTTCAAGTGTTGAAAATGTATAATAAGTATCAATTGAATACAGTATTTTACTACTTTCTAATAAATAATTACATACAAAGTTGGTGCTTGTGGACTCAGAATTTTAATGTATAATTATGTAAACCCTAATTTTATCTGTAATACAATTTTGCGGTATACTATTTTAATACAGAGGTGAAAATGGACATTGTTGGCCTGTGTTGCTGTTTTAATTTTGTTCTAAATAATTGTGAATGTATAATGTATATGTTGGATTTGTATTTTTTTTTCCTGGCTCCTAAAAAAAACTTTAGACAGACTAACACACACACCCCATTGGTTTTACTGTATTTATATTGCCAAACCTGTGTTTTTACTCTTAGGGGTCGATTTATCAAAGGCTTCGCAAGCCTTTCGACCCCACTACGGCTGCAGGTTCTCACAAGAGAACCTGCACGTCGTATTTAACAAGCCACAGTCATCAGACCGCTTCTTCCCTAATCTTTCGCCACCTCTAAAGTGGCAAAATTCAATCTCCGCAGTCTAGTCTGAGCAGGGAGATTGACAGCTCCTGCCCATGCGTGATTGGCTGTTCGCGGGCAGGGGGCGGGATTGCACGCCAGCACAAAATAGCGCTCGTGTGCAATGCTGAATTCCACCAGGGGAATTCAGCCCGCCAGAGGCGAGCTGCGGCAGACGGCTCAGCCTCAGCTTGATAAATCGCCCCCTTTTGTTTCTGTTATCCAGGTAACCTACCTGGTGCTATTGTAAAGTGGCTGCATCATCACATAGTATAATTAATTTTCTTTTTCTTTTTTCCTTGATCATTACTGTAGAAAAGATAAGTCTCATCAGGATATGCCATGTCATCTGCTGCTGTTACTTCCCCACCAGTCACAGAGGAGGGGTGATAGTTGTAGGGTCCCACTCAGGGATATACAAATCACCTTTTTTATCACTTAGGGGTCAATTTATGAAATGCCAGGCGGACATGATACACTGTTGGCATTTAACATTGCACAAGCATTTCTTGTGAAATTCTTGTGCAATGTTTCCCCCTGCACATTTGCTGCCAATCGGCCACTAGCAGGGGGTGTCAATCATCCCTACCGTATCGGTGGCGGAAAAGTTACGAAACAGCGGTCTTACGACCACTGCTTCTTAACTTCAGTTTCCGGCGAGCAGGAAAGTTCACACGGAGAAAGCAGCACCCGCTGCTTATTAAATCTCCCCCTAAGAGTTAGAATTAAATGAAGGTTGAGAGAGCCAACAGGACTTATGAAATAAGGTGGAATTTACAGGATTTTGGCAAGAGATGATGATATGGGATGTATTACTAGGAGAATTTAGGGCTCATATAAGATGGATCAATGAAAACAGGAAAGATTATTCCTCAATCCCATGTTGAACTAAAAGCACTGGTGTACTATTCTTTTGCCTAGATTTGCTATTTTTATATAAGCATAGCATGTTCAGCAGCTCTGTAAATTTAGAATTGTTCAGTAATTATTTTTACGGCTAAAGTATGAATAATTGTATTTGCAACCATAAGCCAAATACTTTCTTCCTATGAATTTTTAGTTATCCAAGTGGCTTAAATTCCCATGAGGAAATCTTTATATGTTTCCCCCATAGGGGGACTTTTTAAGTTGGATAGACGTCCATTAATAGGGTGAGGAGATCAGAAAAAATGTGCCCTGCTAAAAAATAAAACTTTCTAATTTAGTGAATCCATCAGTAAATCATAACAAAATCAAGGTAGATTTTTTTTTCTTTTATGGTGAGTCGTGAATAGCCTTGTCAGCAATCCTAATGGGATTTTGTTTTCAGCATGCATTTATTTTCCTGAAGTTATGGGTACAGTATAACTGAATAAAAACATGGGATCAATACAACTCCATTTAAGCCACTTCTATGAATTATTTTAATTTTCAAGTGAATTTATCAGCAAGACACAGGATATAATCAAGAAAGGCCAAACCCATTTTATCATTTGATTTACTTTGAGAGACCACTTTACATGTTTTAATGAAAGGGACAGTAAACAACTTGTGATTTCAATTCTGTCTTCAGCAGTAGTGCAATATACTAATACTGGGCAGACTTGAAAATGTTTTGAATACATTAACACCTTAAAGGGACACTGAACCCAATTTTTTTCTTGCATAATTCAGATAGAGCATGCAATTTTAAGCAACTTTCTAATTTACTCCTATTATCAAATTTTCTTCATTCTCTTGCTATCTTTATTTGAAAAAGAAGGCATCTAAGCTAAGGAGCCAGCCAATTTTCGGTTTAGAACCATATACAGCACTTGTTTATTGGTGCTGTCCAATCAGCAAGGACAACCCAGGTTGTTCACCAAAAATGGGCTGGCATCTAAACTTACATTATTGCCTTTCAAATAAAGATACCAAGAGAATGAAGAAAATTTGATAATAGTAATTTAGAAAGTTGCTTAAAATTGCATGCTCTATCTGAATCATGAAATAAAAAAATGGGGTCAGTGTCCCTTTAATTGCTTTTAATTTGCAATTAATATTATTTTTTTATTATTAATAGCCTAACTCCACCCAAAACTTGCCATATATGGAGGAACCTATCAAGACTTGTTGCTGAAGTAGAAACAGCTAGCTACAGTCCATTATGCTAGCTAACTTTTCATTATTTTGCCGTTTATTTTATAATTTCTGCTGAAGCCAGTTAGGGACAGATATGTAGCAGAGTTAGGCTTGTGAAGGTTGCCATTTGCACTTTCAGAATTGGCAAACTTTATTTTTAGACTTAAATTACTGGAAAAAGGGGGAAAATATATATATATTTTATATTGCATAATTGCGGCATTTTTTTTTACTACACCTATTTAAACATTTTATATTGCAATCTGAAAGTGTTTACTGTTTTAGTAAGGATGATTGTTAGTCTGGAAACAGAGCACCTGCTTGTGACATTGCAAAGACAATCCAGCCTTTAGTTGTACCAACACGAGTGAATAGCTTCTTGGTACTGCAGTGACAGTGAGTGGAGATGGCGACATTGAAGAATATTGATGAACCTATTAACATTTTCTGCTTCATCTAACCTTGCACTGATATAACATTAGTTGGTGATATTGAAAAATATAATTTTTATATCGGTTGAAGTATTAATAAAGCATGTTTTGTATAAAGTAATGTTGTAGTAACATTATAGTGAATAAGAGGCTTTGCATCTATCATGTTAAGGTTGGATACTTCCTGGATGGCCAAAGGGATGTTACCTTTATGTACTTAAAGGGACAGTTTACTCAAAATGTTTTTCCCCTTAATTTGTTCCCAATGATCCACTTTACCTGCTGGAGTGTATTAAATTGTTTACAAGTATTTGCATTACCCTTATATTGGTATTTTAATTAGTTTATTTAGCCTGTGGTATCCCCACCCATCCTGAAAGTTTTTGGCCTCGAGGCCAAGCTTTGTTAACACAACTAGTAGAAGAAATTACAATTCCCGGTGGGGTATAGAAGAGATAAGGTAATAAAATGTACATTTTTCATTGTTCTCTCCAAGTATTGGTGATTGGTTTATGGACAGATATAAGATAAAGAAGTGGGTATACAGTGGATATAAAAAGTCTACACACCCCTGTTAAAATGTCAGGTTTCTGTGATGTAAAAAAATGAGACAAAGATAAATCATTTCAGAACTTTTCCCACCTTTAATGTGACCTATAAACTGTACAACTCAATTGAAAAACAAACTGAAATGTTTTAGGTAGAGGGAAGAATAAAATATAAAAATAAAACAATATGGTTGCATAAGTGTGCACACCCTTAAACTAATACTTTGTTGAAGTACCTTTTGATTTTATTACAGCACTCAGTTTTTTTGGTTATGAGTCTATCAGCATGGCATATTTTGACTTGGCAAGATTTGCCCACTCTTCTTTGCAAAAACACTCCAAATCTGTCAGATTGCGAGGGCATCTCCTGTGCACGGCCCTCTTCAGATCACCCCACAGATTTTCAATCAGATTCAGGTCTGGGCTCTGGCTGGGCCATTCCAAAACTTTAATCTTCTGGTGAAGCCATTCCTTTGTTGATTTGGATGTATGCTTTGGGTCGTTGTCATGCTGAAAGATTAAGTTTTTCTTTGCGCAAAACATATCTTTTGGAATTATGGCCAAAAAGTTCAACCTTGGTTTCATCAGACCATAACACCTTTTCCCACATGCTTTTGGGAAACTTCAGATGTGTTTTTGCAAAATGTAGCCTGGCTTGGATGTTTTTCTTTGTGAGAAAATTCTTTCGTCTTGCCACTCTACCCCATAGCCCAGACATATGAAGAATACGGGCGATTGTTGTCACATGTACCACACAGCCAGTACTTGCCAGATATTCCTGCAGCTCCTTTAATGTTGCTGTAGGCCTCTTGGTAGCCTCCCAGACCAGTTTTCTTCTCGTCTTTTCATCAATTTTGGAGGGACGTCCAGTTCTTCATAATGTCACTGTTGCGCCATATTTTCTTCACTTGATGATGACTTTCTTCACTGTTTTCCATGGTATATCTAATGCCTTGGAAATTCTTTTGTACCCTTCTCCTGACTGATACCTTTTAACGAGATCCCTCTGATGCTTTGGAAGCTCTCGGTGGACCATGGCTTTTTCTGTGGGATGCGACTAAGAAAATTTCAGGAAAGAACAACTAGAGCAGCTGAACTTTATTTGGGGTTAATCAGAGATTCAGAGGCACTTTAAATGATGGCAGGTGTATGCTGACTCCTATTTAACATGATTTTGAATATGATTGCTTAATTCTGAACACAGCTACATCCCCAGTTATAACCATATTATTTTATTTTTTTGTTTTCTTCCCTCCACCTAAAAGATTTCAGTTTGTTTTTCAATCAAGTTGTACAGTTTATAGGTCACATTAAAGGTGGAAAAAGTTCTGAAATGATTTATCTTTGTCTCATTTTTTACATCCCAGAAACCTGACATTTTAACAGGGGTGTGTAGACTTTTTAATATCAACTGAATGTACACAATGTGATAAAGTAATTAGATCTGATTATACCTACAAGCTCAACCCATTTTATTAGGCTGTGGCTTCAAAACACAAAATCAGCTAATTCATATACAAAAATAAGCAAATCTCATACATTTTTATACTCTGCAGCTGGTAAAAAAAGTAATTGGAAACATTAAGATAATTTTTTTTTTTATAGTATACTGACCTTTTAAGGTGCATAGCAATAAAGTTGTAGTCATTTTTTTTATTATGCTACCTAAAATACACAGACAGTACCTTAGTAGACTGCAATATTCTGCAGTAATAATCAGTGCAGCAGCAATTAGGCATCCTGCAGTAACCATAAGCCAGAATGACCTGTAATTATACAATAACTTTCAGGTGAAATGGATAATTAGATGTTACTTTGACACACAGAATGAAACTAAAGTCATCTATCTATCTATCTATCTATCTATCTATCTATCTATCTATCTATCTATCCAGTATAAATAAATATATACACACACACAAAAATCAGTCAGCTATGCAACTTAATTATGAAGCGTACAATAGATTATTTCAGTGTGATTCATATAACATAATAGGCATGCTCCTATTGTTTTTGAGGTTTTGTTGATAGATGAAGATGAATGTACATAATTGATCATATGCTGAGTGTGGTTTTGTTTACTCACATTTAGATAACGCCTACATGTAGTATCCACTGTAAGTTTGATATACGCTGTCATAGAAGCCAGTGTTACGCTGTCTGATTATACTAGAACTTTTTTATTTTTTTTTATTTTAATCAATATTTCTTTGATGTAACCCACACAGAGCAATTTAGTGTTTGAAGTAGAGACTGCAACAGAGAAAAGCCAGCTGTGCGATTGACCCATTAGGAAGGTGTAGATTGTTAATCATGAACGACATCTGACAAAAATGTATAAGGGCATTGTATGGTCAAATTAACAAGTGCAACTGTGGGCAACATCCCACCATATGTGGAACACCTTACAACACCACATCCCCTCTAGCAGCAAACACTCACTCTTGAATAGAACTTTTTAAGGTGAGTAGTAGTCAGGTACCACTTAAAAATAATTTTAACAATTAATTTGAGGATTTGTGGAAAGGCCAATGACTTTCTAGTGTCTTCAAAGACCTTATGCTAGTCTTTCTTATCAAGGTAATGACCCAGTTCCCTATGCCATGATGTAGTATAAAAGGGTGAGGGGACAGTGAATTTAAGAAGCATTTTTATTATTTTGCATATATCTACATATCCAGAAATGTGTTTGTTGCCGGTCCTTTACTAATTTTGCTGGTTTCTAAACCTTATATATATTTTCAATTCCTAATCTATGGCTCTAGCTAACTGCATTTAGTGCCCTGTCAATGCCTGGGTCTCTAACCTAAAGCCATATTTATATATTAAAAGAATAGCACTTATAGGACCATACTAGTAAAAAAAATTTCATGCTCTAATCCAGGGTTCTTCAAACCACAGATCACAACCCATTACTGGGTCATAACACTGTGTTTACTGGGTCGGCAACTGTTTATAAAGTGTGCACAGCTGTCTAGGCCATCATATTTAGCTTTTCTTTAACTGCAACTTTTTTTTAATGGCGGAGGAGTGTCTGGTGCTTTAAGTGCTAACTACATAGAGCAGAACCTCTGAGTAAGGAGGCGTTGGAGTTTGCATTCACTAGGGTCCCCGCTGGCCATGTAGACCATAGGCTCTACCATGTGACTCAAGTCACACACTTGGTCTTCATTCATCCTTGTCTACATGTCCTGTCTGTATGTATAAATGGTTCTCTAAGAGACAGTGATAATTAATCAGTAGTTTAATGGGAATATCTGCGATTAACTCTTTATGTTCCTCTTAGAAGCCCACTAGTTATGAGACTAGGGAGCTTGCCTCGTATGTATTACATGTTGGATACTATTATTTAAGTGAGCTGCGATTGTCTTCTCCCAACCCAGCCACATGGGTTTATCGTCCCCTATACGGGCAGAAGAGATGACGCAAATCAAGGGTGCAAGTGCTGTGACGCATTCTCAAATTTAATGGGTTAAGTAGGTAATATGGTGGGGATATTTCAGCCATGAAAGTTTAATTATTTAATTGGGCTATTGTGGTAGTTTATAGTGTATGTGGTATCATTGCACTGGGTCTTGGGGAAATTTTTTGAAGAACCCTGCTCTAATCCATGTAATTTTAAGACTATGGACCCTAGACTATTGTGTGTAACCCCCGCAAAGTAGAAATATTGCCCAGGACTTGCAGACCACTTCCCTGTCCTGAGTAAAACATGCTGCCAATCTAATCGGCAGTGCTAGTTGCATTGCTAAGACGTACAACTAGCGCTGCTGACTGGGGGGCCGGAAGCAGATGAACATAAATCAGCATTAGATGTGTAGGGAGGAGCATGTTCCAGATTTAGAATTAGTGGCAAATTATGAACCTGATCTGTAACTGGGTGGAATTTATCGATTGTGTACATTGGAGAATAATCTTAAATTAGAAATGTGTGGCACAACTTTTATGCTATTTGTTTGTTGCAAAATATGACCCAGCTTTATTAGATGGTTTAGCATCAACCGGTACTATAAGAGGTTGGCATTCCATGGTCCAAAGAGACATGTAGTGTTTTAATCATGCAGTCCTAAAGTAGAAGTGGAATATATAGCATGATATGGACCTGACTGTAGGTGGTATTGCACTGGTCAGAGTTAGACGTGTCACAGCACCACTTACACAGAAATAGGCATGATGGTGTTGTGTGATTTAGAGGTAGATATGTGTGGCACTGCCCCAGACGGAGCTAGAGGCGAGGGCACTGCCCCAGACGGAGCTAGAGGCAAGGGCACTGCCCCAGACGGAGCTAGAGGCGAGGGCACTGCCCCAGACGGAGCTAGAGGCGAGGGCACTGCCCCAGACGGAGCTAGAGGCGAGGGCACTGCCCCAGACGGAGCTAGAGGCGAGGGCACTGCCCCAGACGGAGCTAGAGGCGAGGGCACTGCCCCAGACGGAGCTAGAGGCGAGGGCACTGCCCCAGACGGAGCTAGAGGCGAGGGCACTGCCCCAGACGGAGCTAGAGGCGAGGGCAGTGCCCCAGACGGAGCTAGAGGCGAGGGCAGTGCCCCAGACGGAGCTAGAGGCGAGGGCAGTGCCCCAGACGGAGCTAGAGGCGAGGGCAGTGCCCCAGACGGAGCTAGAGGCGAGGGCAGTGCCCCAGACGGAGCTAGAGGCGAGGGCAGTGCCCCAGGCGAAGCTAGAGGCGAGGGCACCCATAGTGTTCAAAGCACGTGCACATAGTAATGTTTGAAACTGCTTGCTCTGTCTGAATCATGTGTCATTTTCCCTTTATTGTCTCTTTAATTTTGCCTTCCATGTACCTTTAGGGATATTTCTACATTGTAGTATGTTATTATATTTGTCCCTGGTATCCTTTTCTTGTTTTTGTAAAGTTGTTAATGTAATATTAGAATATATTTTAATAAAGCTGTCACAGTCACTCCTGAGTAAGATACAAAGTGAGAGGCAGAAGAGAGATGATTGAGGTAGTTATATATTATATAACTGTAGCACAGAATGTAACAGTATCAAGTCACCAGTTACTGAAGAATCTTAGCCATAAATTAATTGTATCTTCGTCATGCACCACTTGAGTGATTCCTATCCAGTACTATATTATAACCATACATGGTAATAAATACTGTAGGATTGCCAGCAGGTGGCACCAGAGTATAAGGTTGGAATGATTTTAGCATAATGTTTTCAATTAACAGATTGAGATGTGATTGTCCTACACAGTTATTTAATCACATGACTAACATCCGATCAACTGCTCAGGGCTATAATATAAATTTAAATGGTAAAAAATACAACTATTTTGTATAATGATGAGCACAAAATGTTTTATTTGACTATAGTGGATGCTCTTGTTTGTACTTATAGAAAAATTTTCCTTTTAGAGAATTGATCATTAATGGGGAACTAGTGCTGATGTTTATGGGTGGGATATATTATTAAAAAAGTCATAATTTCCAGACTGAAACCCAAATTATTTCTTTCATGATTCAGATAGATGAGACATTTTTAAACTTCTTTCCAATTTACTTCTGTTATCAATTTGCTTCATTCTCTTGATATTTTTATTGAAGGAGCACCAATGCACTACTGAGAGCTAGCTGAACACTTTGGTAAGCCAATGACAAGAGGCATACATTTGCAGCCACCAATCAGCAGTTTGCACATTAGCCCACCTAGGTATGCTTTTTAACAAAGGATAACAAGAGGACGAAGCAAATTGGATAATAGACGCAAATTGGAAACTTGTTTAAAATAGTACTATATCTGAGTTATGAAAAGAAAAAAATTGGGTTTCATGTCCCTTTAAACCCAATTTTTTTCTTTCATGATTCAGACAAAGCATGCAATTTTAAGCACCTTTCTAATTGTATCCTCTATCTGAATCATGAAAGAAAAAATGTGGGTTTCATATCCCTTTAAAGTATTTGTGTGGTTTTTTTTTTAAATGTTGTCAAACATGAATCTGTTATTGATCCTATTCTCCCTGTTCTCTAACACAATGTCCCTGTTTAATATACATGTGCTCTCAGGGCAGTATTTCAGCTTCTAACTGAATGCCTTTCTTCTTAAGCATGCAGCTTGCGTAACAACACTGAGCTTAGTGATGACCAAACACCTCCTATCATAAAGCTGTTCTACTCATTCTGTGTGCAGGGGAGGCTGCGAGTTAGAGCAATAGGTGGGAGGTCTGTAGGGGGTTATGATCTGAGGGGGGTAGCGGTATGGATTGTTACCCTTAGAAATGCAGAAAATGTACATATTGCACATTTAATGAGACGTTCAGTCATCATCAATGCAAATCGTCAAGATTTCGTAAATTTTTTTAAAATATTTAATATATAGGTTAATTCATCTGTAGATTACTTTTATTTTTCATAAAAATGCTAGCATTCTATTAAAGTATACCTATTTTTCTATGGAACATTCCACTTTGAAATACATATTAAAAGGTTATTCCTAATAAAGAGACAGCTTTAATGTGTGAAATAAACTTTAATATGTTCAGCAATGATTTAATCACTAGATTACCTGGGAGACACATGGAGTAATAACAACCTTTGTCTAAAACACACAAGTTTAATTGAAATCGCTGCAGGGTACCATATGCAGCAGTTATTGAACTCCCTGATTGCCTTTAACACATGTGCAGCAGTGGTTTAACCCCCTGTGACCATATGTAGTATGCTGTCTCTTGTTTTTGTGATGTAGGTGTTGTTGTTTTTTTATGTCAAAGTAAAATCTGTTAACAAACGTTTTACATTTTTAATATCTTATAAGAAATATTTGATTGTGTGTGGTTAACCAGCAAGCAGCTATTGAACAGCCATTTAGCGCAGGTATGTGGCATCGACACTTAGGGGTCGATTTATTAAACTGCATCACACATACGCGCCCCTGTCCGCCGCAGATTGCCTCTGGCGGGCTGAATTCCGCTGCTGAAATTCAGCATTGCACACGAGCACTATTTTGCGCTTGTGTGCAATACCGCTCCCTGCCCACGCACAGCCAATCACGCGCGGACAGGAGCTGCCAATCTCTTCGGTCGGACGAGACCGGGGAGATTGAAATTCACCAACTAAGAGGTGGCAAAAGGTTAGGAAAGCAGTGGTCTGATGACCGCTGATTGTTAAATACGGACTGCAGGTTCTCTTGTGAGAAGTCGTAAGGGGTGTGAAGCCTGCCGAAGGCTTTCATAAATCGACCCCTAACTGGCTGTGTGTGCTTGTGAGGGACAGTGCACTATAAAATTAGTTTCCCCTTAATGTGTTTCCAGCTACAACCCATTAAAATGAGCTGAGCTTTGCAAGGAGAACAAATCTCATCTCATCACTCTGTATAAACAAAAAGCCTTCCTTATCTTGCCCACATCCCTCTGACAGTGTAATTTCTTCTGCTGATATTGTTTACGTGGGTTTTCCTGTACTTATTACTGCAATATTGACATTTTCAGGTGGGGGATATAACAGGAAAATAGGCTATTTCAAAGGATAAAATAAAGGTAAAAGTTATTTGTAAACAATTGAATACACTCCAACTGGTAAAAATAGATAATTGGGAACACAATAAGGGTTAGTTTACAAATAATGGTCCTGTTCGCACGCTAATGCCACTAGAAGTAAGCTTTGCGAGTGTCAGGTAGCACTTGTATTACAAGTTGAAAGGGACTGTCTACACCAGAATTTTTTTGGCTTTAAAAGATAGATAATCCCTTTATTATCTATTCTCTAGTTTTGTATAACCAACAGTTATATTAATACACTTTTTACCTCTGTGATTATCTTGTATCTAAGACTCTGCAAACTGCCCCCTTATTTCAGTTGTTTTGACAGACTTTTATTTTAGCCAATCAGTGCTGGTTTATAGGAACTCCACATGAGTGAGCACAGTGTTATCTATATGAAACACATGAACTAACACCCTGTAGTGGTGAAAAACTGTCAAAATACCCTGAAATAAGAGGCGGCCTTCAAGGATTTTAGAAATTAGCATATGAACCCCCTAGATTCAGGTTTCAACTAAGAATTCCAAGAAAACAAAGCAAAATTGGTGATAAAAATAAATTGGAAAATTGTTTAAAATAACATGCCCTATCTGAATCATGAAAGTTTTATTTTGGACTAGACTGTCCCTTTTAAAGTAAACAGGTTTCGAAACGACCGCTAACCCGATATGCACAAAAAGCTGAAGTTACAATATTATGTGCTAACACCCTACTACGCATAAAACCCGACTGCATATTCCCAAGGGCGCTAACCTCTCATGAAAATATGAATATAACACATTCCAATGTTCTTCACATAGCAGAATATGTTATTTATTCATAAATACATATGGATATATAAATATGTATCTGTTTTGGTAAAATATATATCTATACCTATATATTGATGATTATATATAGGTATAGATATATACAGAATCAGATATATATTGGAATATCTATAAATGCATAGAACATATGTGCATTATGTGCAGAACATTGGAATGTGAAATATTTACAGTAAATACACACTATAACACTTTATTAAATGTGAATATTGCATAGATATGTTTTTACATGTTTTCATCTACTTAACTACAAAGGGCTCCCATGCACTTATATATATGTCTACATGTGTGTATATATGTCTGTAAAAAAAACTAGATATATATATATATATACATATTTAGACATGTGTATGTATGTATCTCTATTTTGAAGTCTTTTGCCTGCCTTTTGTTTTTTCTTCTAACACCTGAGACCTCATATCTTTCAGCCCTTATAACTTGTTTCTGCAATTTTGTTTTTTAAATCATTTTATTAGATTGTGTTATTAGTGTAACTGTGCTAAGTAATGTATGTTGTGGCACTTTTTTGTTTTTCGAAACGGTTAACCAGACCTCTGAGGACGCGGTAATCACTCTAGCATAAATTGCAATTGTGCTCAAGTGATCGCGGTTAATTTCAACGTAAACCTGACGCGGGCAAATACTTGCGATAAACCCTTTTTTCAGTCGCTCGTAACTGTTAGTGCTCCACTTGTTATCTGGCCCTAAATGGGGAAAAGGTTAACAGTACATTGTCCCTTTGAAATGTAATTGTTTTGATGCAAATAAGCTCCTTTAAAGGGGCAGTAAACTTACAAAATAATGTTATATAATTCTGCACATTGTGCAGAATTATAATTAAACCTGACCAGAGCTGGAGCGAGCTACATTTGGGTTTAATGATGCAATCGTGCGCGCTGTGACTAGACAGCGTGTCCGCGATGCGCTTAGGAAAAAACAAACCCGCTCAGTAGAGCCAGGAGCGGCGTTCTGCAAAATTGAACTTCCTTATAAAATAGCTTTGCAATACTTTGCTGTAAAAAGTTAGTGCTAAGCTAATGTTATATAATTATATAACATTATTTTGTAGGTTTACTGCCCCTTTAACCTGACACTAACAGGAAATGCAACTGATAACTAGGTACCTATTGCTCACAGGTTTAAACAAGCAATTCCCACAAAAACATTATTTATTCAGCACTGGAACAAGAAAAAAAACCTTAAAGGGACACTAAACCCAAATTTTGTCTTTCATGATTCAGATAGAGCATGCAATTTTAAGCAACTTTCTAATTTACTCCTATTATCAATGTTTGTTCGTTCTCTTGCTATCTTTATTAAGCTAAGAAGCCAGACAATTTTTAGTTCAGCACACTGGACAGCACATGTTTATTGGTGCTGTCCAATCAGCAAGGACAACCCAGGTTGTGAACCAAAAATGGTCCGGCTTCTAAACTTACATTCTTGCTTTTCAAATAAAGATAGCAAGAGCATGAAGGCAAATTGATAATAGGAGTAAATTAGAAAGTTGCTTAAAATTGCCTGCTCTATCTGAATCATGAAAGAAAAAATGTGGGTTCAGTGTCCCTTTAAAAAAGCACTCTAATACAGTGTTAAAGGGATAGTCAAGTCAAAATGAATTATGATTCAAATAGGGCATGAATTTTTTTTATTAATATAATAGTGTTGATTACGCAAAACTGGGAATGAGTAATAAATGGATTATCTATCTTTTTAAACAATAACAATTTTCAGGTAGACTGCCCCTTTAAATACTTTTTTTTTTTACATGTACAAAATAAATTTTTCAATATTATGTTACTTAAATATATTTTTTTAAATAATAACTACAATTATAACTCCCTTTACTTTAAACTTCAAAAACTACTCAACGGATGTTTGACAGCATTTTAATAATTTGAAAAATTGGTCTTTAGATTGGTCATTTGTTTTAACATAAATGATGTGTATATCGCTGTGGTAAAATCAGTCTAGATCAAATAGATAAAAATGCAGGCAACTCTCAAAATATTAGGGAACAAATCACACCTTCTTATAGCCAGGTAATCAAGTATTCAATTTTAGACATTCTAAACTCAGTATAAAATACAGATTGTGTAACCAGAGCTCACCTTGCTTAGACTTGCCTTTTTTATTATTTGCTCTCTATTATATACTGTACTTATTTTTATTCAGTACAGACAACCAGTTGATTCCTAATTACTTAAAGGCGCATTTTATTGAAAAAACAAACAATTTACATGCTCTAATTTGTAGCACAACCCAGCGGTGCGATTGCCGCTGCTGATTGGATGACTTGATTAGATAGAATCATTTTTAGCTTTTTAGAACCTATGTTCCATAGGTGAACTTGATACTGTTTATGCTTATTATGATTTTTTTAGACACATAGTCAATCGGCTATCATAGAATACAATGACTTTACTTACTATAATTATTTAGAAAACAATTTATCACCACACTTATCTAGATGTAAAACCAAAGCATGATCACGTAGAATGTTATGTACTGTATTTGTACAAATAGTGGACAAAAGTATCACTGTGTCACTTTGATCTGTTTTTGCAGGACTCTCAGTTCTCTGTTTTGTCACCTTGAGATTAGAATCCTGGGACTGAATTCAGGGTAAGCCTGACTCACTTACTGTACATCCACTAACTATTTCTTTCCTGTGTCTTTCTTATGTCACCTGTTGTAGATACTGTTCTCTTTAGTCATTGGGTACAGTTCCTTATTGAATGCAATAGCTATAGTTACTGTAGTATTTTGGGGGGAAGTGTTGGGTGTGGTCCATTCAAGAATGTGCAACTGAAAATTTGATTTGAATCACTTAAGTTTGTCCTAGTGGAACTCAAACGTGGTAAATTTGTTTATATATATAGATATATATATATAGAGAGATTATTTTTTTATTATTATTTTTTGGCATGCAAGTCCTGAAACTATTTTAGTGTGCATGTGTATTATCTATGCTTATATGTACACTTCTCTATGCGGCAGAAATTGCACATGCACAGTGGGATATGGTATTACCTATGTCTTGCACAATAGTTTTTTTATTACACCATTAGTAATTATTTTCAAAGGGCAATGTTGTGATATTCAAGTTTAATTAATTAGTATTGATGCCTGTGTTGTATTTGTCATTATTAGTATTACATTATTTTGATTCAAGCATGAATAGCAAGTTGTGAATTATTGTACTGTGTTTTTAATTAGTGATCAATTAAGCACTTTGGGTAGAAAAGTCTTAAAAGTACAAAAATAAAAATCTAATTTTTTATTTATTTGTTATTAAATCTAGATTTTTAAAACACGTTTACTTAAACATGAAAAGCTGTAAGTTGCTCGTTGGTCATAGATTTGACAGTTTTTAAATTTGTTGTTCCTAAATGAAAAACACCTGAGTAAGAAGGAATAGTCTTTATCGTGGCTCACCCTAATAACACTAATTACTGAGGATTAATTGCATCTTTTAAGATTCAAGGGACAGTGAAGTCCAAAAAAAACCTTTCATGTTTCCAATAGGGCATGTCATTTTAAACAACTTTCCAATTTACTTTTATCACCAATTTTGCTTTGTTCTCTTGGTATTCTTAGTTGAAAGCTAAACCTAGGAGGTTCATATGCTAATTTCTTAGACCTTGAAGGCCGCCTCTAATCTAACTGCATTTTGATAGTTTTTCACCACTAGAGGGCATTAGTTCACGTGTTTCATATAGATTGAGCGTGAATTTACCATGGAGACAGCTCTGATTAGCTAAACTGCAAGTCTGTCAAAAGCACTGAAATAAGGGGGCAGTCTGCTGAGGCATAGATACAAGGTAATTACAAAGGTAACGTTTATAATTATAACTGTGTTGGTTATGCAAAACTGGGGAATGGGTAATAAAGGGATTATCTATCTTTTAAAATAACAAAAATTCTGGTGTTGATTGTTCCTTTAATTGCTTTCAAGATAATTTGTGCAATAAACATTGAAAACATTGAATTTTAGCTTAAATGGACAGTAAACACCAAAAATGTTGCTGTTTATAAAGATAGATAATCCCTTTATTTACTACTCCCCAGTTTTGCATAACCAACACAGTTATAATAATACACTTTTTACCTCTGTAATTACCTTGTATCTAAGCCTCTGCAGACTGCCTCCTTAGCTTAGATCTTTTGACAGACTTGCATTTCAGGCAACTAGTGCTGACCCTTAATTAACGCCACGTACGTGAGCACAATGTTGTTTATATGAAACACATGAATTAACACCATCTAGCTGTGAAAATCTGTCAAATGCATTCAGATAAGAGGCAGCCTTTAAGGGCTTAGAAATTAGCATATGTGCTTACCTAGGTTTAGCTTTCAACTAAGAATACTAAGAGAACAAAGCAGATTTGATGATAAAAGTACATTTGAAAGTTGTTTAAAATGACATGCGCTATCTGAATCATGAAAGTTTAATTTGAACTTTACTATCCCTTTAATGCTGGCTAAATAGGTTCTGGGGAGGATATATATATATATATATATATATATATATATATATATATATATATGTAACCAAGAGAGGGTAAAATATAGGGGCGCTTAGTGTAAAGAGCTAATTTATGTGTATAAAGGGTCACAATATAGGATCGCTGGATAATAATTGGGGAATGAAGAAAGTAGTTAATAGTTAAAAAAAAAACAAATATATATATATATATAAAACTCTCGCAGTATATAAATAAAAAATATTTTAAGTATCAAACATCAAAGGCTGGCTAGAGCAAAGATACACTGGTCTAGCAGATGGTGCTGTTAATACTAAAACACCACAGTGGACAGAGAAGAATCACAGTACATACAGTCAAAATATGCAATTGCAAAAGTAAAGCCACAAAATATACATGCAAATAGAGTCCATAAGTGATACTTTGTGCAGAGAAGGAAAAGGTGGAAATCCCAAAGTGGCGGATCGCACTAGCCCCTCAGGGGGTTCTACTTACTCTCCTTAACCTCAATCTATATGAGGTAAGTGTCGCGTAGGGTAAGTAGAAAGTCCTTCCTTGTGGTGGCAAGTATCCTTTGGCTTGTTGCTTTTTATTATTATTTTTTTTTTTTTTTCTCTTCTTTCAAGTAAGGATTCTTACTGGCATCACCTATTTTGGCGCCGTTATCATAAATTTTTTTCTCTTTGCACACATATATATATATATATATATATATATATATATATATATATGTATATTATTATTTTTAAAATGGCCTATATAGTTTTGTGTACCAATGTGGATGCAGTTTCATAGTCTGTACGTGGAATCAATGACCTTGCCTAATGTCTTCAAATTAATTTGTGGCTTTACACAAGGCTTCAGTAATAGCGCTAAAATAGTTAAGGTCTTTGCTTTATCAGATATAGCAGGAAATAAAGGGACATGAAACTCAACATTTATATTTCATGATTCAGAGGATACAATGTTAACTTTTTAATTTTACTTCTATTATCTAATTTGCTTCCTTCCCTTGGTATCCTTTGTTAAAAATCATACCTAGATAAGTTTAGGAACAGCAATGCACCACTGGGAGCTAGCTGGTAAATAAAGGCTGCACATATCTCTTGTCATTGGCTCACCCAATATGTTCAGCTAGCTCCCAGTAGTACATTGCTGCTCTTTTAACAAAGGATACCAAGAGAATGAAGCAACTTTGTTAATAGAAGTAAATTGGACAGTTGTTTAAAACTGTATGCTTTATCTTAATCATTGATAAAAAAAATTGTGTCCCTTTAAGTGGGCTAAAGGTGCAGAAATTCTTTTTTTTTTTTTTTTTTTTGTGAAAGTTCAAATCTCCTCCTTGCAAATATTTTATAGCCCCTAAGGATTTTGAGCCTTACATTCAAAAGTGAGTTCCTCCTGGTAATGCACTTCAAAAGACGACTACTACAGGCATTATGTATTGATCCCCTTACTTGATATTTAAAGCATTGTATTTCTCCTTATTAGAAGTAGTCTGTGAACTCCATATTTCTTAGGACAACGGTCTTCCTTATTTTTCACTAGTCAACAGACCAGTTTATGGAACACAAATATACGGTTTAAATGTCATCAGATGTCTTAACATGTATATTCAAAGGAACAAAAGTGAGATTTCTTGTTGCTCTACAAAGACAGTGTAAAAGTCTACAGTTACAAGATTACAGTTTCAAGACTGAATGTGCAATTTATCATCACAATTTATCAGCAAATAAAGGCAGCAGTGTCTCTGGTACTTCAGGCTTATTTAACATGAGCATATAATGAGAGCAGATTTTTCATCGGATGATTTGTGTAAGACAATTTCTTCTGTATTAGATAAGTATTTAGTGTTTTTCAAACATTATTATTGACATACATATTTATTGCTGTTTCCCCACATTTTCATTTTTTTACTGCATTGTAAATCATAATTGATGATTGTTACTATGATGATAATGTCTTGACATATCTTATGTCCCTCTGTATCACTCACCAGGTTTCCCTCCCTTTCCTGTGCAATATCTGAATTATAAGATGGTTAGAGCATGGCTTGACACATTTTTCAAATCTATACCAAAAAAGATTTGTGTATTTTTCATCTAATATACAGAAAAAAATGTGAATAACAGTGGAGTATTATTGATGATGCCAGGAAAAGGTAATATCCTTTTAAATGAAGGAATCCATTTTTCATGGTCTGCTTTAAAGTCTCCATTTGCATTATCTTTAAATGATCCTCACTTAAAGGGACATGAAACCCAACATTTTGTCTTTCATGATGCAGATAGAGCATACATTTGTAAACAACTTTCCAATTTTCATATAGTATCATTTTTGCTTAATTCTCGTTATCCTTTCTTGAAGGAGTAGCAATGCACTACTGTGAGCTAGTTGAACACATTGGTAAGCCAATCACAAGAGGCATATATGTGTAGTCACCA
This sequence comes from Bombina bombina, assembly GCF_027579735.1. Classification (NCBI taxonomy): domain Eukaryota; kingdom Metazoa; phylum Chordata; class Amphibia; order Anura; family Bombinatoridae; genus Bombina; species Bombina bombina. Next base: position 733,275,986 of record NC_069500.1, on the reverse strand, counting down.
ACCAGCTCCTGTGCCTATCTACGTTTTCTTTTACACAAAGGATACCAAGAGAACGAAGCAAATTAGATAAGAGGAAAATTGTTTTTCTTTCCTAAGATACGGTGAGTACACAGAATCATCAATTACTGTTGGGAATATTACTCCTGGCCAGCAGGAGGAGGCAATGAGCACCACAGCAAAACTGTTAAGTATCGCTTCCCTTACCACAATCCTAGTCATTCTCTTTGCCTTCGGTGCAAGGGGGAGGTGAAGTTTTGGTGTCTGAAGAAAATTGGATTATTTCACTTCAATCAAGATTTTATTATTTTGAAAGCCTGAGCAGGTTTGCTCTGATCTTTCCAGTCAAGCTGGGTCTAGCTGTACTCCACGTTAGTTTCTTCAGTAGGGCAGTGGTGGCTTTAAAGCAGTTAGGAGCTTGTAAGGTGGGCCTTGCTGCATTTTCCTAACATTATGCTACCCTTGTATAGAAAGCCTGAGTAGGTTTACTCTGTTCTTTCTTTTTTCTACAGGCCTCTGTAAGGAGTGGCATCCTCTCACGCTGGGTAGGGTGTTCCCCTGCCGGACGGCTAGATGCAGGCAAGTGCTCAGTCTTCTATATTTTGGGACTTGCACTTCAGAGAATTAGACTGCAATATTCTGGGACATGTATATATCCTTGGAAAGGATATTTTAGGCAGGACACAGGCACTGGTGACCAGGAGACTAGGGTATAATACTTTATAGGGTATTTCCTGATTATGGATTTATTTAGGCTCATTAGGGGTTAATTGCAACTTATGATTTCTGTGTGAATCTAATGCAGTGTGGACTTGTTAGCTTTATGTTTTCCAAAGAAAGCTGTTCCTAAGCGATAAGGATATACTTAATCCTGTTTCTGGAGTCAGAGACTTGATGCTATCTCTAAGGGATTAACATCTCTATGGAGAGCGTGCGCTTTTAATAATGCGATGAGCTGCACAATTTTGGGTTTCATGAGTAAGGTTTACCTTTGTAAATTTGTTTATTTTTGACTTGCGCTCTGTGTTCTGAGTGTTGGTGACTCTTCGAATAACAGAATGAGGAGTGAGGTTAGTATGCTGCACACTTCATTCATATCCCCACTTGTGTGCAGATTCTTGAGAGTAAGTCCTGCCTCCTTCCTTTTTGTTGTGGCGGGAAGCGCCATTTTCGGCTCTCTTTCTGAGCCGGTCGTTGGCCACGCCCCTTTGTCTCTGTTAGAACAAATTAATGTGTTGACAGTGCAGCTTCTCTGGGGTGAAATGCTAGAGGCTCATAGCGGTGCTATGTTCTTCTACCGGACAGGAATAAGAGTCTCAAAGTATGTAGTAATTATCACTGTCGTCGTTGCTTAGACCCTAGACTCATAGCCCACGGTTGCTACAAGTCACGCAGCTCTTGTAATTGTGAATTTGCACTCCTCAGAAAGAGCTATATTCTATAAATTGCCACTGTCATTTTGCATTACTTTAAATTTTATACGATTTTTATATATAAGTTTGGGGTTAACCTTCAGTCTATAGTTTTAACAGCCTATGAGGAGTTAAGTCTGTTGTGCGTTTACCAGCCTATGAGGGCTTAAGTCTGTTGTTTTTCATGTTTTAATTGCAACAGAATCCTGTTCCTATGTATTTAGGATGATGTCTCTTGAGTTTTTAGGAGATACAACATACAGGTGTCACTTTCCTGACAGGACATTGGTGTCTCTGTGGTTTTTCTAGCGCCTGGTTTGCTCTGTGGCACAAATTTGAAAAATTGTTAATCTCTGAGCCCAATGTCTTTTAGGATGATGCTGTTCAGGCAATGCCACAGCTTTCTCCTTAAGCGTCCCAAGCTTCACTGGCATCACATGCAGTGCCCTGCGGTTCCTCTCAATCTCCTGGGGGAGTGTATTTGCCTACAGATTTTGCAGCTCAAATATCCTCTGCGGTATCTGTGGCTTTATTTGTTTGTTTTTTTCCTTACCTACAGGGAAAATGCAAGAGGACATTAATGTTTTCAGATAGTAAGGTTTCTGCTTCTGCTACTCAGATCGCTCTCTCTTCTAAGACGGGTGAGGAGGATTCTCTGGTAGTTTCTGAGTGTAAACTCTCAGATGCGGACAGTATAATTCCTTCTTCTGATGCTGAAGTGGTATCCTTCAGATGTATGCTTACACACCTCGTGTACTGTTAAAGGAGGTTTTAACTACTTGGACGACATCGATAAGCCTGTCGTTGTCAACCCTTGGAAGTTAGATACACTTTATCATTCTATGATGTTCCTTCTTATGAGGAAGTGTTTATAGACTTGCTGTGGATATTTTCACAGGAATAGAGGAAGCTAGGGATACCTTTCTCCTTGTCTCCCGTCTGTGTAGGAATTTTTCCTGTCACTGAGTACTTCGATCCCTATGGAGGATAGCTGCTCCTTTACGGATCCCATGGATAGGAAGCTGGAGGTTTAATTATTATTTTAGAGCAGTTCCTTGTCTTATTAGACTTGCGGTGTTAGCCCGCGGGCATTGTGGCTGAGATATTGGTCAGCTGAGAAGCCTACTTGTGACTTAGTGGTACAGCCTAGGCTTTATAGTTCTGCAGTTGCAGATTCAATACTTTGTTTCCTCCAAATCCACGCTTCTGGTGTTTCCTTTCTAAGGATATTTGGACTTGGCCTGGCAGACTTATTCTCTTACTTTAAGAAAAGAGGCTGTTCTACCACTCGCCAAGAGAGTAAGACTAAAGGAAAGTTTTTTTCTTTTTCTTTTTTTTTCCGCTTTATGCAATCCAACCAATTTTAGTTCAATCTAAAATTTCCTCCCAGGGCAGAGTTCTCCTTCTAGAGTATCTGCAATCTAGGTAATGATGGGAGGCATTCTTAAACTGGGTTCAGGATCTTTCTCTCTGGGAGTAATAGTTCCACTCCCAGTTTGGGAAATGGATCTAGGAATTTACCTCAAGTTGCTCAGGTTCTGCCCTTCAAAGTATTATCCATTCTCCTTTGGTTCAAGAGGGCCTGTTTATAACGAACATAGACCTGAAGGATGTGTATTTATTGTTCTCTTGAGATCTTCTCAAGTTTCTGAGTTTCGTCATCCTAGAAAGACTTTTAAGTCTTGGGATATTGCAGTGCTTTTCTGGACTTTATATGGTTCGCATGTCATCCTTCATTTCAGCAAACTCTCTTTGCCAGAGATCTTGTCCAATATACTTTCCCATGGATGGGAAATAAATCTGGAGAATTCCCTTGTTCTGTCTACGCGGGTGATTTATTTGGGGACCTTAATAGATTCTCTATCTAGGAGAAGATTTCTAACTGAGGGCAGATAATCAAGGATTTATTCATATTCCTCTCTCTGCAAGACCTTTTGGGAGAGTGGTTAACACACTGGTCTTTTAATTCTACTGTCCGGCCAATAGCAAGCTTTAGTGGTCCGATAGATAGCTTAACCATCTTGCAACCAGAAGGTTGGGAGTTTGGATTTAGCTGCAGTTGTTTTTTCCTTGACTTTTCAAGTGACTCTATGTATGGAGGGAATTGGTCTGATTATTACCATGGACATCATTCCCTTTTGTTATTCTCCATAAAATGGAGAACATTCGGATCTGTCTCAAAGGATAGATCTAGATTAGTCGACGAGAGACTCTCTCCCATAGTGGTTTTTCAGGAGTATCTGTCTTAGGGTGCGTGCGTCTGTAGTCTTTCCTCGGTGATGTGACTACGGACGCCAGCCTGCTGGGTTGGGAAGCATTCTGGGACTTGTTTAAGACACAGAGTTTAGGGAATCGGAAGTTCTGCTCTCCTCTTTCTCATCTTGTTGTTGACAGCGATTTTCAATGCTCTGATGGCTTGGCTTCAGTAGTTCTTAGCTTGATTCCAGTCGGACAATATCACCACAATGGTTACGTCAACCACCAGGGAGGAACTCAAAGTTCCTTAGCCATGTAGGAGGTGACTTGGATTGTTCAGTGGTCAGAAGCCCACAATTGTTGTCTATTTGACATCCACATTCCAGGTGTGGACAACCGGGAAACAAATTTTCTGGGCAGACACTTTTCTTTACGGGGAGTGGGAGCTCCATCCGGAGGTGTTCTCCAGCCTGACTTTCAAATGGAAGGGGCAGAGCTGCATTGGAGGGCATCTCGGCAGAATGCCAAGCTTCCGAGGTACAGTTCAAGGTCAAGGGATCCACAGTCGGATCTGAGAGATACTCTGGCGGTCCCTTGGAATTTCAGGTTGACATACCCGTTTCCTTCGTTTGCTCTCCTTCCACGAGTTATTGCTCGTATCAAGCAGGAGAGAGCGTCAGTGATTCTCATAACCAGTGCGTGACTCCGCAGGATCTGGTATGCAGACCTAGTAGAGATGTCGCCTCTTCCACCTTGGAGACTGCCTCTGAGAAAGGTCCTTCTACTTCAGGGTACCTTCCTTCATCCAAATTTAGTTTCTCTGAAGCTGACTGCTTGGAGATTGAATGCTTAGTTCTTTCTCAGCATGGTTTTTCTGAGTCGGTCATTGAGACCATGATTCAGGCTTGCAAGCCTGTTACGAAAAAGATTTACCTTAAGATATGATGTAAATATCATTATTGGTGGGAATCCAAGGGCTACTCTTGGTGTAGGGTCAGGATATATAGAATTTTGTCCTTTCTACAGGAAGGTCTGGAGAAGGGTTTTGTTAGTCATTTCTCTGAAGGGTCAGATTTCTGCATTATCTTTTTGCTGCATAAGCGTCTGGCGGACGTTTGAGCAGGCTCCGTTTGAGCCATTGCATTCCATAGATATTAAGTTGTTATCTTGGAAGGTTTTGTTTCTTGTTGCTATATCTCTTCTGCTCGGAGAGTGTTGGAACTCTCAGCTTTGCAGTGTGATTCACCTTATCTTATTTTTCATGCCCATGAGGCGATTCTTCGTACTAAGTTAGGTTCCTTCCTAAAGTGGTTTCAGACAGAAATTTCTGTTTGTTTCTCTGGGAAACGTTAAGGTCAGATAGCTTCTGCTACTTCTCTTTCTCTCTGGTTGAGAAAAATAATTGGTTTTGCTTAGGAGACTTCTGGGCAGCAGTCTCCTGAGAGAATTACTGCTCATTCCGCTAGGGCTGTCTCTTTTTCTTGGGGTTTCAAAAATAAAGCTTCTGTGGAACGGTTTTGCAGGTTGCAACTTGGTCTTCTCTGCATACCCTGTCCAAATTTTACAAATTTGATACTTTTGCCTCGGCCAAGGTTTTTTTGGGAGAAGGGTTCTTCAAGCGGTGGTGCCTTCTGTTTAGGTTACCTGTCTTGTCCCTCCCTAATCATCTGTGTCCTCTAGCTTGGGCATTGGTTCCCAACAGTAATTAATGATTCCGTGGACTCACCGTATCTTGGGAAAGAAAACAAAATTTATGCTTACCTGATAAATTTAATTCCGGATATGGTGAGTCCACGGCCGCCCTTTATTTTAAGACGGTTATCTTTAACTTTATCATCAGGCACCTCTACACCTTGTGTTATTTTCTTTTTCTCCATTTACCTTCGGTCGAATGACTGGGCTTTGCTGTGGTGCTCTTTGCCGCCTCCTGCTGGCCAGGAGTGATATTCCCAACAGTAATTGATGATTCTGTGGAAAATAAATACGTTTATCAGGTAAGCATACATTTTATTTTTTTTAATTGTATGGTCTTTCTGAATCATGACAGGAACATTTTGGGTTTCATGAGCTTTTCTAAACAGAACAGTGTGATACTGTTACTACCAGACTACGCCAGGTGAGCCATTACCTAGAGATGTGACATACAAATGTCTCGTATTTTCATAAGGTTAAATGAAGAGATATTACCTGACTTTCCTGAGACTATTACTATCATGATCTTATCATGTCAGATACTGTTTCTAACATGGTGGATTTAATTTAAATCAAATTGACTTTAAATCACTAGTCATTAAGCCTCAATTTAAATCATGAGTTTCTACACATAGATTTCATTTTTAAAATAATAACTTTTTGAGATTAATTTTCCAATTATATCATAAAATCTACGTATATACTATTATTATTTTTAAATCATCCTGGTTTCCAAAGAAAGAGAAAATGCTGCTGCATCCTGGAAATTTGTTGCATTGTTCCCTAACTTTAGCCCTATTGAAGCTCTCTGCCATGTGAGTACCACTTCCGACCTCTTCAAATTGCATCTTTCCAAAACAAGTATCTCACTATATGTCATTTTATTTGAGGTGCGCTGCAAGATATCACTAAAGGAGACTTGAAAGGAGAGCTTAAAGAATGGATATCTTTATTTAAAGGGACATTACCATTTTTGTATATCATCAATGGTACACTATTGTTAATCCTATAGCTTTGTTTTATTTGGCATTGTGTTGTTTTTGCCTTTTCCATGCATTCCACATTCACCATTTGTGAAACGGCAACACTGTTTAAGGAACACTGACACTTTTTATATTTATATAATCTAAGGCTACTTTTTAAACAAATATTCCAGTGCTTGCTAAAGCAGTAGAAGCAGAAGGCATGCAATACCCATTAAAACATAAACAAGTTACCCATAACCCGCAGATAATCTGTATAGGCCACACAGCTCATGCTCCTCTTTTAAAAACACAACCTCTATATAAAGATTAGCTATATGCACAAACTCATTTCTGCTATTTAATAAAGAAAACATGCTTAGAAAGATTGAGCCATTTAACATGTAGGGACACGCAGGCTCTCAGCCATTTTGCCATGAAGTCAGTCTATCACCATAATGATGCTCCCTAAAAAAGCGCGTGTATTCTCTAGGGTTTCAGTGGATCCAGCTTTTCTGGGGGTAACAAGAGATGGGCTTGCTAAATGCACTATTTTTCCTTTTCTTTAACCCCTTAGCAGAGTCTTACACACATTGTGCTCAGGAAACGTCTTATAAATAAAATATTTTTGTAATATATATCCCTTGGGGCCTGGAAATGTACTATTAGAACATGTTTTGAGAATCTGACCTCAGACCTTTTAATACACATTGATCCTGTTTGCAGCAATTTGTTTTTCACATGTACATCCAATCTAAGGATAAGAATTAATGACATTATTGTGGGATCAGATAAATACTAACAGCCATATTGCATGTAATCTGGCATTTGGCATATAACCATGTGCAAGCTGTTTGTGTATACTTAGTGCAAGGGCATGATTACAAGATTAGATTCTCTGGCATGAATTGTTTCATCTCTGTAAACTAATCTGTCAAATGCAGTGCAAAACCACAGGCTTGATTCTTTTAGTAGGATATAGCAGTATATACTATTTTCATGTTACAGTACACGGTGTAATATGTGCAGAGATATTGTAGTGTAATACTTAAATAGCTATGATACCAGAATACTCTAGATGTAAAGGGCCATTAGCTCATATCATTTAAGCCTATTAACCCTGCAGTACTGTGTGTTTAACTCCATGTGAAAGGGTTAAACACACAGTAGATGTGCCGGTCTGGGCCAGTGGAGAACTGCTGGTCCCGAGAGGTACTCGCCGCTGATCCAATCAACAGCACTAGTTGCTGATTTTCATTGTGATTGTAGAAGGTGCCAGCTGTGATATATTCTCACGTTAGTGATGATTTGCATACAGAAGAGAACAGGTTTCGTTTAGAATATGCAATGAGAGCCTTGTTGAAGGAAAGGGAATATTAACCCCATCAATAGTCATCTGCCTGTAGTTCTGTTATTGGAACAAAAATGAAAAATAAGCTGATGCACTAAAGTACAACACTAAACCTTGCAGATGAAATGTGGACTTCTACAAATGAAAAAAGTTCCAGTTTCACTGCCCAATCAGTCATAGTTTTCACCATGATATACAGTCTGGCAAAACACAATCACAGCTTGGCAACTATATGATTTCTAAGAACAGTTATGGATGTTGTTGCCACATTGGCAAGGTGTGTTTTTCTCCAGATCATTTATTTATATTTTTTTTTAACTAAAGACAGTTTTTTAAAATCTATTTCAGTTTTTTGAAATTCAAATATTCTTTTGCTGAAGAAAAATGTATTGTTTTTATACTTGTTGTGGGGCAAATCCCTGTTTAACAATAGACCTTTGAGAATTGTCCTTATCATCCAGCAATGCTGATGAATAATAATCTAAATAGGTTTAAAGGGGCATGAAACCTTTTGAGATTAAAATATAACATTTTTTAATTATGAGTAGTAAAAAAAATACTTTTATTTGCTACTTTTTCCAGTAATCTTACTATGAAAACTCTGGGTTTTCTACTTCTGAGAATTGGGAGTGCACACTGCAGACTTCACTTTCCTAACCCTGCTACAGTACATACCTCTCCCTAATTTTCAACAACGATGATGTGAGATACTGCAACACAGTAAGATTTGTGCAAATTCAGATCTTATTGTATTGCACTTTCACAAGCAAAAATCAAGCTCCAAACCTTCTTTCATATTCGCCAGCTAACGCAACTGCCGAATACACATGGCTACAGCTTACTATTACAACACCTTAAACAGCGAAAGTATACATGTAGACAGGGCCTCCACTAGAAATTTTGGGGCCCCTGACTTAACCATTGATCAGCCCCCCCTTTGACATGTGCAATTTTTGACCAAGTGACTAAAACATATATGCACTTTATTCTTAAGTGTAGTCAAACTTGTAAATGTTGTGTAGTAACACACAAACACAGACACACTCATACACGCAAAGAAACACACTCAGACACAGACACCCAAACAAACACTCAGCACTTGTTTACATTAACCTGACACGTAATGAGGTAGACTACAGTTTTGTCAAAAAAGGAGATTTACAAGGCAAAATATGGAGTTCTCATTATCTTTTTGTCAAGGAAGATGCCAACTATATGATAACAGCATGCAGTGACTGAAAGGAAGGGCCCTAAACTGCCTAAACAATAATTCAAAGGTTAAATGGTGGATTGATGACTTCCGGAAAGGTCTTATTAGTCTCAAAGTCTGTAGAAAGATGTGAATAATCAGTGGTTAGGTCAAAATGTCCTAAAAAGGAACAGACAATGGACACACACAAACACAAACTTGCACATACACACAAGGAAACAGAGGCAGCCTCAGAAAACACACAGACATACACACACACACACACACACAGAGACACCCACAGAAAACACACAGACATACAAACGCACAGAAACAACCACAGAAAACACACAAAGACATACATACACACACACACACCCTCACTGAGACATCCACAGAAAACACAGAAATACATACACACATTCTCAGAGACACCCACAGAAAACACAGACATACGCACACACCCTCACAGAGACATCCACAGAAATCAAAGATATACATACACCCCCATACCCCCACAGAGACATCAACAGAAACACACAAAGACATACACACCCACCCTCACAGAGGCATCCAGAGAAAATACACAAAGATATACGCACACACTGTATAGGAGATAAAAAGGAACAGGAGCAATGCCTGACTCAAGTGTAGTTAAAACAAATTTATTAGGCCCCTAACAAAGTAATTCTTTCTTCCTTTCTAGGGTGCATGCGGGAGCTGTCCTCCTTAGGGATCATTGTCCCGGTACCTATGGCAGAAAGAGGTTTGGGATACTATTCAAACCTTTTTGTGGTCCCAAAGAAGGAGGGAACTTTCCTCCTGATTCTGGACCTAAAGTGCTTAAACAAATTTCTAAACGTCCCCTCGTTCAAGATGGAGACGATAAGATCCATCCTTCCCTTAGTTCAGGATGGACAGTTCATGACCACTATAGATCTGAAGGATGCTTACCTTCACGTTCCAATCAAGGATCACTTCCCGTTCCTAAGGTTTGCGTTCTTGGACTAGCACTTCCAGTTCATTGCACTTCTGCTTAGTCTAGCTACTGCTCCAATAATTTTTACGAAGGTTCTAGGGGCTCTTCTAGCCGTTGCCAGAACCCAGGGTATAGCAGTAGCTCCTTACTTGGACGATATTGTAGTACAAGCACCATCTTTTCGCCTAGCGAAGGTCCATTCAGGATCTCTTCTTTCTCTTCTTCGATCTCATGGATGGAAGATAAACCTAGAAATGAGTTCTCTTATTCCAAGTACCAGGGTAGAATTCCTGGGTACTATAATAGACTCTATATCCATGAGGATATTTCTAACAGACCAGAGAAGTTGCAAGCTTACTTAGACATGTCTTGCCCTCCCCTTAGGGCCCTTTGTGGCTCAGTATATGGAGGTAATTGGTCTCATGGTGTCCAGCATGGACATCATTCCCTTTGCCAGGTTCTGTCTCAGACCGCTGCAACTGTGCATGCTGAGGCAGTTGAACAGCGATCATACGGATCTGTCTCAACAGATCTCTCTGGACAACCGGTCGAGAGAATCGCTCTCTTGGTGACTCTGTCCAGATCATCTGTCCAGAGGGACATCCTTCTTAAGACCATCCTGGGAGATTATGACTATGGACGCAAGTCTATCAGGATGGGGAGCTGTTTGGGGTGCCAGGAAGGCACAGGGCCTGTGGTTTCAGGAGAAACGCTCCCTCCCAAACAACATTCTGGAACTTTGAGCAATCTTCAATTCTCTGAAGGCTTGGCCCTTTTTGTGTTTGTCCCGGTTTATCAAATTTCAATAAGACAATATAACCTTGGTGGCTTACATCAACCATCAGGAGGGAACAAGAAGCTCCCTAGCAATGAGGGAGATATCTCTAATTCTCGAGTGGGCAGAGGCCCACAGCTGTTTGCTGTCAACGATCCACATTACAGTGTGGACAACTGTGAAGCAGATTTTCTCAGCAGACAATCCTTTCATCCGGGGAAATGGTCTCTCCATCTAGAAGTGTTTGCGCAGATATGCAACAAATGGGGAACGCCGGAGATAGACCTCATGGCTTCTCAATACCAAGCTACCCAGATATGGGTCGAGGTCCAAGGATCCTTAGGCGGAGCTAATAGATGCATTAGCAGTGCCTTGGAGGTTCAGTGTAATTTACCGTTTCCCGCTGTTACCACTCCTTCCTTGTGTAGTGGCCCACATCAAGCAGGAGCAGGCATCAGTGATACCGATTGCTCCATCGTGGCTGCGAAGGATGTGGTTTGCGGATCTGGTGAGGATGTCCTCTCCTCTGTGGAAGTTACATTGTCGCAGGGATCTGCTGGAACAAGCTCCCTTTGTTCATCAAAATCTAGATTCTCTGAGACTGACTGCGTTGAGATTGAACGCTTAGTCATAGCCAAGAGAGGTTTTTCTGATAAAGTGATCGAAACTCTCATTTAAGCTCGTAAGCTGGTTACTCGTCACATCTATCATAAGGTGTGGAGAACTTACTTATTCTGGTGTGAAGAGCGCAGATTTTCCTGGCATAAAGTTTAAGGTTGCCAGGATCCTATCATTTCTCCAGGATGGACTGGGTTCCCTGAGGGGACAGATTTCGGCCCTATCTGTTTTACTGCACAAGAAGCTCTCGGAGCTTCCCAATGTACAGTCCTTTGTTAAGGCTCTGATTAGGATCAGACCTGTGTTTAGATCTAAATCTACTCCTTGGAGTCTAAATCTTGTTCTTAAGGTTTTGCAACTGGCTCCATTTGAGCCTATGCATGAGATTGACATTAAATTGTTGTCCTGTAAGGTTCTTTTTCTACTGACTATTGCTTCTGCGCGCAGAGTATCTGAGATTGCCGCCTTGCAATGTGAGCCTCCTTATCTGGTGTATCATTCGGATAAGGCTGTCCTACGTACTAAGTTAGGTTTTCTTCCTAAGGTCGTGTCAGACCGCAGCATCAATCAAGAGATTGTGGTTCCTTCCTTGTGTCCAGATCCTTCTTCTGGGAAGGAACGTTTGCTTCATAATTTAGACATGGTTCGCGCCTTAAAGTTCTACCTTTAGGCTACTAAGGATTTTAGACAAACTTCGTCCTTGTTTGTCTATTCTGGGAAGCATAAGGAACAGGTCTATTCGACTTCCTTATCTTTTTGGCTTGGGAGAGTTATCCGCTTGGCTTATGAGACAGCGGGACATAGACCTCCTCAGACGATTACGGCTCATTCTACTAGCGCAGTGGCTTCCTTTTGGGCCTTTAAAAACGAGGCCTCTATGGATCAGATTTGTAATGCGGCTTACAAAAACAAGCTCTATACAGATTATTAGATCTTAAAAATAATAATTGTATAGATTGGCAAAAAACAATACTCCCCTCTGGACGGACCACTGCCTTTTTCCAGTCTCTCCCAGGGGACTGTTAAAGATAAATTGTATTTTGAGATTGAGGCACAGGTCCTAATGTTCTACTTCCTCTTCGATGAACAAAAACTTCCAAAAATAACTGAGGATCAGAAAACTTCACTTTGTGTGTGTGTGTAGATAAACTCAATAAAATGAGTGCAATATACTCACTCCTTGCAAAGCAATTCCTCTGACCCTTCAATGTACTGAGAGTGGAAAACTTCTTTTGAGTAATATTGGTCCTCGGATGGATATCACTGAAAGGAGTAAAGCTTTTACTGGTATGTGTTATTTCCAATTGTGTATAATAAGTGCAATATACTACGATAAAATCGGAATCCAGCTCCTCACGATGGATGTTTAGCAGTTTGCAAAAAAGCAGCAAAATATTTGTCACCAAAATACAAATATTTTATTAAAACAAGTCTCAGAAAGACAAATATAAAATTAGCTCTACGCGTTTCAACGATTATATTGTCTTTTTCAAGAGCATTAAAACCAAAAATGAAAAGTGCTGCTTCTTGAAACTCTCAGGTGGTTTAAATACACTTCCATATCGTAACCAACAAAATGGCAAAGTCCATTGATCGTATTCTAAAATACATAAGTGACAGGAGTAACCAATGAATTAATATTTGACATATAATTACAGAATTTGTGCTTAAAAAGGTGGTCTATTATATTATAATGAAAAACTATTATAATTGAAAAAAATTATAATTTAAAGATAAATCATAAATAGTTAAAATGAAAATCATTGCTTTTTTAAAAGTGAAGTGCTGTGCTCCTTTTTTTACTAGCAATAATAGCGTGTTATTTTAATGCTAAATCTATTGCTCATTTCTATTTTATTTTTTTTAAAGATAAAGTGCTGTAATTAATTTTTTTGTAAATATAGTATCATGAAGCTTTAATACGATATTGCTCTACTCATTTCATTGCTCATTTCTATTCTTTTAAAAGGTAAAGTGCTGAACTTATTTGTGAATAATAGTTACGTGATACTTTATATTGCAAAATAACTTGCTCTATAAATACGTGAAACTTTAAATTACGTTTAAAATGTTTTAAAGATAAAGTACATATTCTTATTATGAACTATAGTTACTTGATGTTTTATTACTGACTGCAAAATAACTTTTGAAACAATTGATGCAATTCTCTTAATGAGATGCTCAACGTGAGCCTATTTATATATGGTGATTAGTGCTTGGTGCTTCTGTGTTATTGGTGTAAAAAATATGGTGTTTTAAATGAATGCTGCTATTCTTAGGTCTTTATTTAGACCCCATTGGCCATATGTCTTCATAGTATGTATCCACCATAGTTCCCTTCTAGCTAACTCTTTTGCTATCTTGCCCCCTCTCCAATGTAAGGAGACTTTTTCTATACCAATCCAGAATAGAATATTCATGTTATATAAAGGGCAACTGTTACAGTGTAAGGGAACTCCATGGTCATCTTTTTCTTTCTCCAACATTGGTGTGTCCGGTCCACGGCTTCATCCTTACTTGTGGGATATTCTCTTCCCCTACAGGAAATGGCAAAGAGAGCACCCAGCAAGAGCTGTCCATATAGCTCCCCCTCTGGCTCCACCCCCCAGTCATTCTCTTTGCCGCTCTGAACAAGTAGCATCTCCACGGGGATGGTAAAGAGTATGTGGTGTTAGTTGTAGTTTTTTATTCTTCTATCAAGAGTTTGTTATTTTAAAATGGTGCCGGTTTGTACTATTTACTCTAAAACAGAAAAGGATGAAGAGTTCTGTTTAAAGAGGAGTATGATTTTAGCAGCAGTAACTAAAATCAATTGCTGTTCCCACGCAGGACTGTTGAGCCCAGAGAACTTCAGTTGGGGGGAACAGTTTGCAGACTTTTCTGCTCAAGGTAGGATCAGTCATATTTCTAACAAGACATGTTAATGGTAGAAGACTGGCAGTTTTCCCTTAAGGGGTAAGTAAGCCATTTTCTTAGACTCATAACAGATTAAGGCTTACAAATGGGCTATACACTGGTTGACACTATTGTGGGCTAAATCAATTGTTTTATTTCATATTTTAATGGCATTTAGAGTGTTTTGTGCACTTAAAAGCACTTTGGGAACGTTTTTTATCGCCTGGCATTGAGTTAGACGGCTATTTCAGTCAGGAAGGCCCCTTCACTCTGGTATGCAGAGGAAGGAGGCCCCGTTTTCGCGCCTCAGTTGCGCAGTTTACTTCCAAGGCAGTGCATGCAGCTTCATGTGAGGGGTCCTGTGGCATACTAAAACGGACTCTGGAAGGTTTATTTCATTGCTGAATAACTCTCAGGGAAGGTAAAAAGCCGCAGCAAGGCTGTGGCTGTGATTGTAGTGTACTAAAATTGTCTAATTGAACAAATAGCTCTGGTTTGCTCATTTTAAGGGTTAAAGTCTTGAAACTTGGTGTGCAATACTTTCAGGGCATTAGGACTCTGAGGTAAAAATTTTGTAAAAATCGGACATTGCCTTCATTGTTTTTCAATATATCAGAAATAAAGTGTGCCTGTTTATTATTTAAAGGGACAGTAACGCTTTTCTTTAAAAACGCTTTTATTGCATTATTAGCCTGCCAAATTCTGTCTAACATGTCTATACCTTCAGATGGCTTATGTTCTGTGTGTATGAAAGCCAAGGTGGTTCTCCCAATTAATGTTTGTGCAAATTGTGTCATAGCGTCCAAACAAAGTATGGACAGTACTGCCACATTGAATAAGATTGCCCAAGATGATTCTTCTAATGAAGGTAGTGGGGATAGTTCCTCATCCTCTCCTTCTGTGTCAACACCAGTTTTGCCCGCGCAGGCGATACCTAGTACATCTAGCGCGCCAATGCTTGTTACTATGCAACAGTTAACAGCAGTAATGGATAATTCTATAGCAAATCTGTTATCCAAACTGCCATCCTACCCTAGAAAGCGCGACAGCTCAGTTTTAAATACAGAAGATGAGCAGGTTGGCGCTGAGGACAATTTATCAGTTATACCCTCACATCAATCTGAATTGGCAGTGAGGGAGGGCCTGTCTGAGGGGGAAATTTCTGATTCAGGAAAAGTTTCTCAGCAGGCAGACACTGATGTCGTAAAATTTAAATTTAAGTTAGAACATCTCCGCACCCTGCTTAAGGAGGTCCTAACTACTCTTGATGACTGTGATTCTTTGGTAATTCCAGAGAAATTGTGCAAGATGGACAAATTCTTAGAGGTCCCAGTGCACGCTGATGCCTTTCCGATACCCAAGCGGGTGGCGGATATAGTGACTAAGGAGTGGGAAAAGCCAGGTATACCTTTTGTTCCACCTCCTATATTCAAGAAAATGTTCCCCATTGTTGACCCCAGAAGGGACGCATGGCAAACGGTTCCTAAGGTTGAGGGGGCAGTGTCAACGTTAGCTAAGCGCACAACTATTCCTATTGAGGACAGTTGCGCTTTTAAAGATCCTATGGATAAAAAATTGGAAGGATTGCTAAAAAAGATATTTGTTCAGCAAGGCTTCCTGCTTCAACCAATCTCGTGCATTATTCCTGTCACCTCGGCAGCGTATTTTTGGTTCAAGGAACTAGAAAATTCGCTCCAAAAAGAGACTCCATATGATGAAGTCATGGACAGAATTCACGCACTAAAGTTGGCTAATTCCTTTATTTTGGATGCCGCTTTTCAATTGGCTAAGTTAGCGGCGAAAATTTCAGGGTTTGCAATAGTGGCGCGCAGAGCGCTTTGGCTAAAATCCTGGTCGGCGGATGTGTCGTCCAAGAATAAATTGCTTAATATTCCTTTCAAGGGTAAGACCCTTTTCGGACCGGAATTGAAAGAGATTATTTCAGACATTACTGGTGGAAAGGGACATGCCCTCCCACAGGATAGGCCTTTCAAGGCTAAGAACAAATCTAATTTTCGTTCCTTTCGCAATTTCAGGAACGGACCGAATCCTAACTCTGCGGCCTCCAGACAAGAAGGCAACTCTTCTCAGCCTAAGCCAGCATGGAAACCATTGCAAGACTGGAACAAGGGTAAACAGGCCAAGAAGCCTGCTGCTGCTACCAAGACAGCATGAAGGGGTAGCCCCCGATCCGGGACCAGATCTAGTAGGGGGCAGACTTTCTCTCTTCGCTCAGGCTTGGGCAAGAGACGTTCAGGATCCCTGGGCACTAGAAATAGTCTCTCAGGGGTATCTTCTAGAGTTCAAGGAACTTCCTCCAAGGGGAAGGTTCCACATGTCTCGCTTATCTTCAGACCAGATAAAGAGACAGGCATTCTTACATTGCGTAGGAGACCTATTAAAAATGGGAGTGATAAACCCGGTTCCAACAGCGGAACAAGGTCTGGGTTTTTACTCAAACCTGTTTGTAGTTCCCAAAAAAGAGGGAACTTTCAGGCCAATTCTGGATCTAAAAATTCTAAACAAATTCAAAATGGAAACCATTCGGACAATTTTACCAACAATCCAGGAGGGTCAATATATGACTACCGTGGACTTAAAGGATGCGTACCTGCATATTCCTATCCACAAAGATCATCATCAGTTCCTGAGGTTCGCCTTCATGGACAAACATTACTAGTTCGTGGCTCTTCCGTTCGGTTTAGCCACTGCTCCCAGAATCTTTACAAAGGTTCTAGGGTCCCTTCTAGCGGTTCTACGACCGAGGGGCATTGCTGTAGCACCTTACCTATACGACATTCTAATCCAAGCGTCGTCTCTTTCCAAAGCAAAGGCTCATACAGACATTGTTCTAGCCTTTCTCAGATCTCACGGGTGGAAGGTGAACGTAGAAAAGAGTTCCCTGTCTCCGTCAACAAGAGTTCCCTTTTTGGGAACAATAATAGATTCTTTAGAAATGAAGATCTTCCTGACAGAGGTCAGAAAGTCAAAGCTTCTAAACGCTTGTCAAGTTCTTCACTCTATTCTTCAGCCTTCAATAGCTCAGTGCATGGAAGTAGTAGGATTGATGGTTGCAGCAATGGACATAGTTCCTTTTGCTCGAATTCATCTAAGACCATTACAACTGTGCATGCTCAATCAGTGGAATGGGGACTATGCAGACTTGTCTCCCCAGATTCAAGTAGACCAGGTAACCAGGGATTCTCTCCGCTGGTGGTTGTCTCACGATCACCTGTCTCAGGGAATGAGTTTCCGCAGACCAGAATGGGTCATTGTCACGACCGACGCCAGTCTCTTAGGCTGGGGTGCGGTCTGGGACTCTGAAAGCTCAAGGTCTATGGTCTTGAGAAGAGTCTCTTCTCCCAATAAACATTTTAGAACTGAGAGCGTACATCAATCATCAGGGGGGAACAAAGAGTTCCTTAGCGATGAGAGAGGTATCCAAGATCATCAAATGGGCAGAGGATCACTCCTGCCACCTATCTGCAATTCACATCCCAGGAGTTGACAACTGGGAGGCGGATTATTTGAGTCGTCAGACTTTTCATCCGGGGGAGTGGGAACTCCACCCGGAGGTTTTTGCCCAGTTAACTCAACTATGGGGCATTCCAGATATGGATCTGATGGCGTCTCGCCAGAACGCAAAGGTTCTTCGATACGGGTCCAGATCCAGGGATCCCAAGGCGACACTGGTGGATGCATTAGTGGCGCCTTGGTCGTTCAACCTAGCTTATGTATTTCCACCGTTCCCTCTCCTTCCCAGGCTTGTAGCCAGGATCAAACAGGAGCAAGCCTCAGTGATTCTAATAGCCCCTGCGTGGCCACGCAGGACTTGGTATGCAGACCTGGTGAATATGTCATCGGCTCCACCATGGAAGCAAGGCGACACTGGTGGATGTATTAGTGGCGCCTTGGTCGTTCAACCTAGCTTATGTATTTCCACCGTTCCCTCTCCTTCCCAGGCTTGTAGCCAGGATCAAACAGGAGCAGGCCTCTGTGATTCTAATAGCCCCTGCGTGGCCACGCAGGACTTGGTATGCAGACCTGGTGAATATGTCATCGGCTCCACCATGGAAGCTACCTTTGAGGCAGGATCTTCTAGTACAAGGTCCGTTCGAACATCCAAATCTAGTCTCTCTCCAACTGACTGCTTGGAAATTGAACGCTTGATTCTATCTAAGCGTGGGTTTTCAGATACAGTCATAGATACTCTGGTTCAAGCCAGAAAACCTGTAACTAGGAAGATTTACCATAAGATATGGCAAAAATATATCCGTTGGTGTGAATCCAAGGGATTCCCTTGGAGTAAAATTAAAATTCCTAGGATACTTTCCTTTCTCCAAGAAGGTCTGGATAAAGGTTTGTCAGCTAGTTCCTTAAAAGGACAGATATCTGCTCTGTCTGTTTTGTTACACAAACGTCTGGCAGCAGTGCCAGATGTACAGGCGTTTGTACAGGCGTTAGTTAGAATCAAACCTGTTTACAGACCCATGACTCCTCCTTGGAGTCTAAATTTAGTTCTTTCAGTTCTTCAGGGGGTTCCGTTTGAACCCATGCATTCCATAGATATTAAGTTACTATCTTGGAAAGTTCTGTTTTGGGTTGCTATTTCTTCTGCTAGAAGAGTTTCTCAATTATCTGCTTTGCAGTGTACTTCTCCCTATCTGGTATTCCATACAGATAAGGTAGTTTTACGTACCAAGCCTGGTTTTCTTCCAAAGGTCGTTTCCAACAGGAATATTAACCAGGAAATTGTTGTTCCTTCTCTGTGTCCGAATCCAGTTTCAAAGAAGGAACGCTTGTTACACAATCTAGATGTGGTCCGTGCTTTAAAGTTCTATTTAGAAGCAACAAAGGATTTCAGACAGACATCATCTTTGTTTGTTGTGTATTCTGGTAAGAGGAGAGGGCAGAAAGCTACTGCTACCTCCCTTTCTTTTTGGCTGAAAAGCATCATCCGATTGGCTTATGAGACTGCCGGACGGCAGCCACCTGAACGAATTACAGCTCATTCTACTAGAGCTGTGGCTTCCACATGGGCTTTCAAGAACGAGGCTTCTGTTGATCAGATCTGTAAGGCAGCGACTTTGTCTTCTCTGCATACTTTTGCCAAATTTTACAAATTCGATACTTATGCTTCTTCAGAGGCTATTTTTGGGAGAAAGGTTTTGCAAGCCGTGGTGCCTTCCGTTTAGGTAACCTGGTTTGCTCCCTCCCTTCATCCGTGTCCTAAAGCTTTGGTATTGGTTCCCACAAGTAAGGATGAAGCCGTGGACCGGACACACCAATGTTGGAGAAAACAGAATTTATGTTTACCTGATAAATTTCTTTCTCCAACGGTGTGTCCGGTCCATGGCCCGCCCTGGTTTTTTATCAGGTTTGAAAAATTTCTTTCTTTATACACTACAGTCACCACAGCACCCTATAGTTTCTCCTTTTTCTCCTAACCGTCGGTCGAATGACTGGGGGGTGGAGCCAGAGGGGGAGCTATATGGACAGCTCTTGCTGGGTGCTCTCTTTGCCATTTCCTGTAGGGGAAGAGAATATCCCACAAGTAAGGATGAAGCCGTGGACCGGACACACCGTTGGAGAAAGAAATTTATCAGGTAAACATAAATTCTGTTTTTTCAATGTTATTAAGATGTTCCAGTTTTCTAGTTTTAACAAAACATGACTTCTATTCTATCCTGTTCTAAGGTTTTACTCTCGTATCTCTTCTGTTCAAATCTGGTTTTTATGATTTTTGATTGCTCATCAAAATCCTGAGTTCTATCACAGTTTCACCTGATTCTCAGGAATTGTCCTTTTGGGATGACTTTAAACTAAGATGGATGGTGTTCACTATCTTTTCTTAAGTATGTATTTATATCACATTTCTTAAAAAAAAGTTTTGGTGTGTATATTTCCTTCTATGACAAAAATTGAAAGGTCTAAAAAAGCAATTTCGGTGTTACTTACTTATTTATAGTGTCAACATTATATTCATGTTATTATTTAAATGGGAGACGAAGGAGCATAAAGTATCATTGTCTCCATTCCAGATGCACAAAACATCATCTATGTACCTCCGCCATGTCACCAGGCTCGCCCCAGATACTGTTGGACCATACATAAGTATATTCAAAGTGGTCCATATAAATATTCACATAACTTGAGGCGAACCTGGTGCCCATGGCAGTCCAACAAATTTGTAAATATTGATTGTCATTAAACCAGAAAAAGTTATGTTTTAATATATATTCAATTGATAGTATAATAAATTCCAAAAGGGGAATTGCCAATTCTGGATCTTGTTCCAATTTCCACTTAATAACTTCTATGCCTTTTTGATGATCTATAATCGAATATAGGGAAGTCACATCCATTGTGACCCAGGATTATCCTGGTTCCCGTTTCGTGTCACTGAGTATATTTAGTACATGTTTTGTGTCTCTAGGGTAAGAGTTAGCAGTTTGTGCATATGGTTGTAAAAAGTAGTCTATAAAGGCTGATAGATTTGATGTTAAGGAATCTATCCCACTTATAATGGGCCTACCGGTGGGTCTCTCTGGATTTTTGTGGACCTTGGGGAGGAAATAGAATATTGGCGTTTTATATTCTGTTTTATATAACAATGAATATTCGTCCTTGGAGATTACCTCCCTATCCACGGCTTGTAATAGTATGTCATTTAGTTGTTTAGTAAATTTCTTTTTGGGATTCTCTTTTAAAATTTGTA
Organism: Bombina bombina; assembly: GCF_027579735.1. NCBI lineage: Eukaryota > Metazoa > Chordata > Amphibia > Anura > Bombinatoridae > Bombina > Bombina bombina. The sequence goes on along the minus strand of NC_069500.1, from coordinate 733,255,202 downwards.
TTGGTGTCAGACAATATTCTTTTTGCCTCCTCCATGTAAAAGTCACGGTCCATAATAACTATGCCCCCTCCCTTATCCACTTCCTTTATGATAATGTCTTCTCATTTGTTTAGAGATTGATACATTTCAAATTCCTGTTTATTCATATTACAATGCTTAGGTTTAGACTGTATGTTTTCTCTGTCATTGAGTATAAGTTTTCCAAATACATCTATATTTTAGCCTTTGCAGTGACTAGGGTAAAAAGTAGATGTATTTTTGAAGTGGAATCTAGGATCTCTTTCTTTCATTGTATCTACTGGATTATAGCACAAGGTATCTTTTTTTGGGAAAAAAATTTTTTACTGTTAATTTACGGAAGAACGTCTGTGCATCTATGAAAAGTTGTAATGTGTTATCACTTTGTGTTGGAATAAAGTTTAGACCTTTTGATAGTACTGCTTTTTCTTTGTCAGTAATAATCTGAGAGGAAATGTTATGTATTCCTAATCTCTCTGGCATCTCCTTCTGTGTCTTTCCTCTTCCCCCTCTTCCTTTCTCTTTTTTTTCTGATTGGTTCTGTCTGCATGAAGTGGAGAATATCTGTTTAGATGAGTCCAACCCTGATTCATGGGGGTGTGGTATGTCCCTGGTTTGTATCTCTCTCTGTGCGCATCTTGTTGAAAAAGGCGAGATGGACCCTGATTATGTGTTTTTTGATGTGAATTGTGATATTAATTGCTCCTCTCTTTTTCTCTAAAGCTGACCTGTTCATGTTGAATCTCTCTATTTTTATGTTCTGGTCTATCATTATTGTGAGAATTATGAACATTGGAATTTTTCTGATATGATCTATTATGAGTAACTTTTCTTATGATTATTTCTATAGCCAGAATGTTCTCTGTTGGTATAATAGTTGCTATTGCTGTTACCATGATTGTTGCTATTTCTGGAATCCAAGTGTTCCCTTTGTGTATAGTCCCTATTGGTGTAAGAGTTGTAGCTAGGGTTAGTTCTACCCCCCCCCCCCCGGGTTGGCGTTCCATCTGTGGTTTATTTCTTCCTCCTGAATGGTATGGTCTTGATTGATCATGTTTAAATGTGTGTGATGTATTTGAATGTTGGTTTAAATTTATTATTTGTACAGTACATACTGTGTCCCATTTTTTAAGTCCTCTGTATCTCTCTAAGGTATTTATTGTATTTAGAATCTCCAATTTGTTCATCCAATACTTTGGCTTGATTTTTGATTAATTCATACTTATCGTTAAATTATTTATTTGTTAAAAAGGGGTTGAGTTCTAATTCAAAATCTTTCTTTCATGTAATTGGCAAGAGTCCATGAGCTAGTGACATATGGCAGTGCTTGACAAATCTGTTTAAAAATTAGGAGCCAGTAATAATTTTTAGAAGACGGACATATTTTTAGGAGCCAGACAGTGAGATTTGTATATAGATATATGGAGAATAATTCAAAAAGTTAGGAGCCAGGGGTGAAATTCTAGAAGCCACTGGCTCCCATGCTCCTGGGTTTGTCGAGCCCTGACATATGGGATATACAATTCTACCAGGAGGGGCAAAGTTTCTCAAACCTCAAAATGCCTATAATTACACCCCTCACCACACCCACAATTCAGTTCAGTTTTACAAACTTTGCCTTCTGTGGAGGTGGTGAAGTAAGTTTGTGCTTGATTTTCTTCTGTGATATACGCTTCTCAGCATTTTGAAGCCCAATTCCTCTCAGAGTACAGTGAATGTCAGAGGGATGTGAAGGGAGTATCACCTATTGAATTCTATGGTTTTCCTTGCGTGAAATCTTTTTCATAGGTTCTCTGTTATCGGTCGTAGAGATTCATCTCCTACCTCCCTTTTTAGATCGACGATATACTCTCATATTCCATTACCTCCACTGATGACTGTTTCAGTACTGGTTTGGCTATCTGCTGTATGTGGATGGGTGTCTTTCAGTAAGTATGTTTCATTACTTAAGACACTCTCAGCTATGGTTTGGCACTTTATGTATTAATGTAAAGTTCTAAATATATGTATTGTACTTATATTTACCATGAGTCAGGTTTATGTATATTTCCTTTTGCAGACTATCAGTTTCAAAATTGGGAAAAACGTATTTAGGAAGTTATTTTTTCTTACCTGGGGTATAGTCTTTTCTTCAAAATTTACTATTTTCTTTAATTTTCACAGGCAAAACTTGGCTCGCAAGGCCGCAAAATGCTATTATTTATTGCGTCATTCTTGGCGCGAGAATTTTGTGGCGCGAAGGTACATTCGTTGACGCAAGTTCGCCATTTCCGGCGTCTTAGTTGATGCCAGATTCCTTGCACAAGGTATCGTCTGCCATGACGCGAGTTGCGTCATTCCGGATGTTGTTAGCGCCAAAAAATTTTATTTTGCATTGCGCTTCATACTTGGCGCCAAACAATTTAATTATTTAAACCCCACTTCCTATATGCCTCTTGCCTTTCTCTATGCTCAGAGGGCTATGCTGTTTGCATTTTTTCCCATTCCTGAAACTGCCATATAAGGAAATTGATATTTTTATATATATGTTATATGTTGTTTTTTCTCTTACATTTGCAAGATGTCTCAATCCTGTCTCAGAAACCACTGTTGGATTCCTGCTGCCTGATAACAGTTCTACCAAAGATAAGTGTAGCTGTTGTAAATTAGTAGAGATTATATCTCCAACGGTAGTATGTAACAGTTGTCATGATAAACCTTTACATGCAGAGAATGTATTCATCAGTACTAGTACAATGCCTGTTGTTCCTTCAACATCTAATGTACATGATATCCCTGTGAATATAAAAGATTTTATTGCTGATGCATTTCAGAAGGCTTTGTTTGCTATTCCCCCTTCTAATAAACATAAAAGGTCTTTTAAAACTTCTCATAAAGTTGATGAAATTTCAATTGACCGACAACATACTCATTTATCCTCCTCTGATGAGGATCTATCTGATTCAGAAGATCCTACCTCAGAGATTGACACTGACAAATCTACTTATCTCTTTAAGATGCAGTATATCCGTTCCTTGTTAAGAGGTGCTGATTACTTTGGATATTGAGGAAACTAGTCCTCTTGATATTAAAACTAGTAAACATTTAAATTCTGTTTATAAACCTCCTGTGGTTATTCCAGAGGTTTTCCAGTTCCTGATGCTATTTCTGATTTCAAAGGAATGGAATAGGACTGGTACATCTTTTATTCCTTCTGCTAAGTTTAAAAAGTTGTATCCCTTGGCAGCAATTAGATTGGAGTTTTGGGAAAAAATCACCAAAGTTGATGGGGCTATCTCTACTCTTGCCAAATGTACTACTATCCCTATGGAAGATAGTACTTCCTTTAAAGACCCTTTAGATAGGGAATTTGAATCTTATTTATATTCTGGCTATTTTCTCAGGCCTGCCATTTCTATGGCTAATGTTGCAGCTGCATCAACTTTTTATTTGGAAAGTTTAGGGCAACAGGAAACATCCTGTTGCTCTAAAAAGATCCTGATTTGTCTAGCATTGTTCGCTTGCTGTGATGCTATTTTTGATATCGTCAAAATTGATGTTAAATCTATGTCTTTAGCTATCTTAGCTAGAAGAGCTTTGTGGCTTAAATATTGTAATGCTGACATGGTATCCAAGTCTAGATTACTATCTCTTTCTTTCCAAGGTAACAATTTATTTGGTTCTCAGTTGGATTCAATTGTTTCAACTGTTACCGGGGGGGAGGGAGTTTTTTTACTTCAGGGTAAAAGATCTAAGGGTAAATCTAAGGCTTCTATTGTTTTCGTTCTTTTCGACAGAATAAGGAACAGAAAGCCAATCCTTCCCCCAAAGAATCTGGTTCCAATTAAGAGACAATTAAAATTGATTTCAGCTTGTCAGAACCTTCAGTCTCAATCGTTCCCTTCAGTGGCTATGTGCATAGAAGTTTTAGGTCTCATGACTGCAGCATCGGACGCGATCCCCCTTTCTCGTTTTCATATGAGACCTCTCCAGCTTTGTATGCTGAAGCAGTGGTGCAGGGATTTTACAAAGATATCACAATTAATATCCTTAAATCCCAATGTTCAACTTTCTCTGACTTGGTGGTTAGACCACCACCGTATAATTCAAGGGGCCTTTTTTGTTCGTCCAACCTGGACTGTAATCACAACAGATGCAAGTCATTCAGGTTGGGGAGCTGTCTGGGGAACTCTGACAGCACAAGGGGTTTGGAAATTTCAAGAGGCGAGGTTACCAATCAATATTTTGGAACTCCGTGCTATTTCAGGGCTCTTCAGGTTTGGCCTCTGTTGAAGAGGGAGAAACATTCATTCGTTTTCAGACAGACAATATCACAACTGTGGCATATGTCAATCATCAGGGTGGGACTCACAGTCCCCAAGCTATGAAAGAAGTATCTTGGATGCTTGATTGGGCGGAATCCAGCTCTTGTCTAATTTCTGCGGTACATATCCCAGGTATAGACAATTGGGAAATGGATTATCTCAACCGTCAGACTGTTTTTTTCAAATTGTTCAGATGTGGGGTCTTCCAGAAATAGATCGAATGGCTTCTCATCTAAACAAGAAACTTCCCAGGTACCTATCCAGGTCCAGGGATCCTCATGCGGAGTCGGTGGATACGTTAGCAGTTCCTTGGTTTTACCAACCTGCTTATATCTTCTTGTCTCTAGTTCTTCCACAAGTGATTTCCAAAATCATCATGAAACATTTGTTTGTGTTTCTGGTAGCTCCAGCATGGCCTCACAGGTTCTGGTATGCGGACCTTGTCCGGATGTCTAGTTGTCAACCTTGGCCACTTCCTTTAAGACCAGACCTTTTGTCTCAAGGACCATTTTTCCATCAGGATCTCAAATTGCTAAATTTGAAGGTATGGAAATTGAACGCTTAGTCATAGAGGTTTCTCTGACTCAGTGATTGATACTATGTTACAGGCTCGTAAATCTGTTTCTAGGAAGATTTATTATCGACTTTGAAAGATATTTCATGGTGTTCTTCTCTTAAATTCTCCTGGCATTCTTTTAGAATTCCTAGAATTTTACAGTTTCTTCAGGATGGTTTTGATAAAGGTTTATCTGTAAGTTCCTTGAAGGGACAAATCTCTGCTCTTTCTCTTTTATTTTACAAAAAGATTGCTAAGCTTCCTGATATTCACTGTTTTGTTCAGGCTTTGGTCCGTATCAAGCCTGTCATTAGATCAATCTTTCCTCCTTGAAGCCTTAATTTGGTTTTGAAAGCTTTACAGACTCCTCCTTTTGAGCCTATGCATTCTTTGGATATTAAACTACTTTCTTGGAAAGTGTTGTTCCTTTTTGCTATCTCTTCTGCTAGAAGAGTTTCTGATTTATCTGCTCTTTCTTGTGAGTCACCTTTTCTGATTTTTCATCAAGATAAGGTAGTTTTGCGGACTTCATTTTTACCTAAAGTTGAGTATTCTAACGGAAATTGTTGTTCCCTCATTGTGTCCTAATCCTAAGAATTATTTGGAAAGATCTAATGTAATCTCCAAGGACACTCCTTAATACAACAGAACAACAAAAATACTGCTTAAGCGCAAGTTTTTCCTAGGTTCATCACAACCTTCAACTGTGGTCATAAACAAATCAAACATATAATAGACATTGGCACATTTTAAAGAGTGACAATGTCCTTAATACAATAATTCCAGAAAAACCACAGATAACATTTAGAAAAGGTACCGACTTTAAACAAAGATTGCTCCATCCCTAATAAAAGGCATGAACCCCCCCACAACCCATCCAGATCTTAAATCTAACAGGTTTTTACACTTGTGGTCATTGTAAGGCATGCAATTATACTAAAAAAACACATAAAACTTTTGTTTCAACTGTAACAGGTAAAACCCATCAAATAAAAGATTTCATCAGTTGTAAGACAAAAAATGTAATCTATTTGCTACAATGCAATTGCAAGATCCATTATTTAGGTCAGACCTCATGTTTTGTTAAAACTAGAATATTGGAACATCTTACTAACATTGAAAAAGATGACCATGGAGTTCCCTTACACTGTAACAGTTGCCCTTTATATAACATGAATATTCTATTCTGGATTGGTATAGGAAAAGTCTCCTTACATTGGAGAGGGGGCAAGATAGCAAAAGAGTTAGATAGAAGGGAACTATGGTGGATACATACTATGAAGACATATGGCCAATGGGGTCTAAATAAAGACGTAAGAATAGCAGCATTCATTTAAAACACCATATTTTTTTACACCAATAACACAGAAGCACAAATCACCATATATAAATAGGATCACATTGAGCATCTCATTGAGAGAATTGCATCAATTGTTTCAACACTCAGTAATAAAACATCAAGTAACTATAGTTCATAATAGGAATAAGTACTTTATCTTTAAAACATTTTAAACGTAATTTAAAGTTTCATGTATTTATAGAGCAAGTTATTTTGCAATATAAAGTATCACGTAACTATTATTCACAAATAAGTTCAGCACTTTACCTTTTAAAAGAATAGAAATGAGCAATGAAATGAGTAGAGCAATATCGTATTAAAGTTTCACGATACTATATTTACAAAGAAATTAATTATAGCACTTTATCTTAAAAAAAAAAAAATAGAAATGAGCAATAGATTTAGCATTAAAATAACACGTTATTATTGCTTGTAATAAAAAGGAGCACAGCACTTCACTTTTAAAAAAGAAATGATTTTCACTTTAACTATTTATTATGATTTATCTTTAAATTATAATTTTTTCTATTATAATAGTTTTTCATTATAATATAATAGACCACATTTTTTTTATGACACATTCTGTAATTATATGTCAAACATTAATTAATTGGTTATTCCTGTCACTTATGTATTTTAGAATATGATCAATGGACTTTGCCATTTTGTTGGTTACAAAACCACATGGGACACAATAAACGAGAAATAGCATTGAACAAGAGAACCTCATGTGATACTATGCGGAACGATGATAAAAAGAAATGAAAGAACGTACTAAGCTCATTGTCATTGGTTCAAACACACCATGTGATCCTACACTAAAAACGAACCTGATTTAGAACTTTCTGAAAGGACTACTCGAATGAGAACTATCACCAGGGATTCATCTGATTGGTTAACAATAGGAAACCGTTTGGTATTGGGTGAAATAGTTTATACTCGTCCAATGATAGCTTTAGCTTACGATCAAAATAAACTAGGGTTGCACCGATACCATTTTTTTTATGACTGAGTAAAAGTACCGATACTTGTTTTCAAATACTCACCGATACCAATTACCGATACTTTTTTTTTAATGTCATGTGACAGTTTACCAAGCACAATACAGACTAATTATTTAAGATTCCTTCTTTATAATTATAAAGGGCTGTAATTCAGAAGACATTATGAAATAATAAAAAACATGTTTATAAATGTTTCTAAATAAAAAATATTACAATAAAATATTACATTTAAAGGGGTGATGCAATTGGGTTGTAGGGCTGTTATATAACATCAATCTGACATTTGTATGGAGGTTCGACTCTAAGTTGAACAGTCTTTCACTTTCCACACTACTGCATGGGGCAGAAAGATATTTTTGGGCCATTTTAGCCAGAGCTGGAAATCTGTTTATTAACTGCCCAGTACTTCAGGGGTTTGTCTGAACGAGGTACAGTGATCTCTCCTACAATAATACAAATAACAGCAATTTGTATTGGCAGAACAGTAGTAAACAATTTTTAGTTTAGTCTCCACTCCAGTTTAAAATGAAATGGGAACATGCAGTTTGAAAAAACGCCACAAGATAGCATATGGGTAGGAAGTGGAGGTATCGGTTTAAGTATCGGTGCATTTGCACGAGTACAAGTACTCATGCAAATACTTGGTATCGGTACCGATACTAGTATCGGTATCGGTGCATCCCTAAAATAAACAATAGCGTTTTTACGCCAATTTTCTTTTAAACAATCTTTTTGCATTGAATATAATTGTATATTGGATGGGGATAAACTATTAATTCAGGTTGTTTTACATTTTAATTTTTGTGAGTCCAATTTCGGGAAACCGGAAGTGGAACAGTATGGAAGTGTATTTAAACTGCCTGAGTTTTTCAAGAAGCAGCACTTTTCATTTTTGGTTTTAATGCTCTTGAAAAAGACGATATAATCGTTAAAATGCGTAGAGCTAATTTTCTTCTTAAATGGAAAGAGTCCACAGCTGCATTCATTACTTTTGGAAACCAGGAGGAGGCAAAGACACCCCAGCCAAAGGCTGAAATACTCCTCCCACTTCCCTCATCCCCCCAGTCAATCTTTGCCTTTGGTCCCAGGAGGTTGGCAGAGAAGTGTCAGGCATTTTTATTTTATTATTTTATTTTTTCTTTATTAATGTTTCTTATGGAGGGTGCTACTCTTCGACAAGAAACAGGAGTTTTAAGTAGTCCTTTCAGTTCTCGTCTGAGGGCTTGGGCGAAAGTGAGAGTCCAGAGATGCAGGGGGAGCTTCCCCTGCGACACCATCCTGACTCGTATTCACAGCTCACTTTCAGCACTTGGCATTGTCAAACTTCGCTTTGCTACCTGCTGTCCTCTCTCAAGTTCATGGCGGAGGCAATGCTACTATTCATCACACTTGAAGGGCCGTGTTCCTGTTCCATAGCGTAGATTCCGGTAAGATTGTTTCATTTACCTTCTCTGATTGCACTGTAATGCATTTGTTAGGTAAAAATCGGGGTCTCAATGGGACTCCTTTAGTATCTTGGAATCGAGGGTTAATATCTCCTGAGGGGGATTATTGAATTTATTTGTATTTGTATTGCCTATTTGAATGCAATGATCTCCTTCAATGGGGTCTATTTCATAGGTTCTCTGTTATCGGTCGTAGAGATTCATCTCTTACCTCCCTTTTCAGATCGACGATATACTCTTATATATATACCATTACCTCTGCTGATTTTCGTTTCAGTACTGGTTTGGCTTTCTACAACATGTAGATGAGTGTCCTGGGGTAAGTAAGTAAGCTTATTTTCTGTGACACTCTAAGCTATGGTTAGGCACTTTTTTATAAAGTTCTAAATATATGTATTCAAACATTTATTTGCCTTGACTCAGGATGTTCAACATTCCTTATTTTCAGACAGTCAGTTTCATACTTGGGATAATGCATTTGAATCAATCATTTTTTCTTACCTTAAAAAATTTGACTTTTTCCCTGTGGGCTGTTAGGCTCGCGGGGGCTGAAAATGCTTCATTTTATTGCGTCATTCTTGCCGCAGACTTTTTTGGCACAAATTTTTATTTCTGTTTCCGGCGTCATACGTGTCGCCGAAAGTTGCGTCATTTTTTGACGTTTTTTTGCGTCAAAAGTGTCGGCGTTCCGGATGTGGCGTCATTTTTGGCGCCAAAAGCATTTAGGCGCCAAATAATGTGGGCGTCTTATTTGGCGCTAAAAAATATGGGCGTCATTTTTGTCTCCACATTATTTAAGTCTCATTATTTATTGCTTCTGGTTGCTAGAAGCTTGTTCACTGGCATTTTTTCCCATTCCTGAAACTGTCATTTAAGGAATTTGATCAATTTTGCTTTATATGTTGTTTTTTCTATTACATATTGCAAGATGTTCCACGTTGCAACTGAGTCAGAAGATACTTCAGGAAAATCGCTGCCCGGTGCTGGAGCTACCAAGCTAAGTGTATCTGCCATAAACTTTTGGTATCTGTTTCTCCAGCTGTTGTTTGTATTGCATGTCATGACAAACTTATTAATGCAGATAAAATTTCCTTTAGTACTGTTACATTACCTGTTGCTGTTCTGTCAACATCTAATTTTCAGAGTGTTCCTGATAACATAAGAGATTTTATTTTTTAAATCCATTAAGAAGGCTATGTCTGTTATTTCTCCTTCTAGTATACATAAAAGTCTTTTAAAACTTCTCTTTTTTCAGATGAATTTTTAAATGAACATCATCATTCTGATACTGATAATGGTTCTTCTGGTTCAGAGGTTTCTGTCTCAGAGGTTGATGCTGATAAATCTTTGTATTTGTTCAAGATGGAATTTATTTGTTCTTTACTTAAAGAAGTATTAATTGCATTAGAAATAGAGGATTCTGGTCCTATTGATACTAAATCTAAACGTTTAAATAAGGTTTTTAAATCTCCTGTAGTTATTCCAGAAGTGTTTTCTCTCCCTGATGCTATTTCTGAAGTAATTTCCAGGGAATGGAATAATTTGGGTAATTCATTTACTCCTTCTAAAACGTTTAAGCAATTATATCCTGTGCCATCTGACAGATTAGAGTTTTTTTGGGACAAAATCCCTAAGGTTAATGGGGCTGTCTCTACTCCTGCTAAACGTACTACTATTCCTACGGCAGATAGTACTTCATTTAAGGATCCTTTAGATAGGAAAATTGAATCCTTTCTAAGAAAAGCTTACTTATGTTCAGGTAATCTTCTTAGACCTGCTATATTTTTAGCGGATGTTGCTGCAGCTTCAACTTTTTGGTTAAAAGCTTTAGCGCAACAAGTAACAGATCATAATTTTATAGCATTATTATTATTCTATAACATGCTAATAATTTTATTTGTGATACCATCTTTTGATATCATTAGAGTTGATATCAGGTATATGTCTCTAGCTATTTTAGCTAGAAAAGCTTTATGGCTTAAAACTTGGAATACTGATATGTCTTCTAAGTCAACTTTGCTTTCCCTTTCTTTCCAGGGTAATAAATTATTCGGTTCTCAGTTGGTTTCTATTATCTCAACTGTTACTGGAGGGAAGGGAACTTTTTTAACAAAGGATAAAAAATCTAAGGTAAATTTAGGTCTAATAATCGTTTTCGTTCCTTCCCTCACAACAAGGAACAAAAGCCTGATCCTTCATCCTCAGGAGCGGTATCAGTTTGGAAACCATTTCCAGTTTGGAATATATCCAAGCCTTATAGAATCCTAAAGCCAGCTCCTAAGTACCCATGAAGGTGCGGCCCTCATTCCAGCTCATCTGGTATGGGGCAGATTACGTTTTCTTCAAAGAAATTTGGATCTATTCCGTTCACAATCTCTGGTTTCAGAACATTGTTTCAGAAAGGTACAGAATTGGCTTCAAGTTAAGGCCTCCTGCAAAGAGATTTTTTTCTTTCCCGTGTCCCAGTAAACACAGCAAAGGCTCAGCATTTCTGAAATGTGTTTCAGATCTAGAGTTGGCTGGAGTAATTATGCCAGTTCCAGTTCTGGAACAGGGGCTGGGGTTTTATTCTATCTCTTCATTGTACCAAAGAAGGTCAATTCCTTCAGACCAGTTCCGGATCTATCAATCTTGAATCGTTATGTAAGGATACCAACATTCAAAATGGTAACTGTAAGGACTATCCTGCCTTTTGTTTAGCAAGGGCATTATATGTCTACAATAGATTTACAGGATGCATATCTGCATATTCCGATTCATCCAGATCACTTTTAGTTTCTGAGATTCTCTTTTTAGACAAGCATTACCAGTTTTGTGGCTCTACCGTTTGGCCTAGCATCAGCTCCAAGAATTTTTTCAAAGGTTCTCAGTGCCCTTCTGTCTGTAATCAGAAAACAGGGTTTTGGTATTTCCTTATTTGGACGATATCTTGGTACTTGCTCAGTCTTCACATTTTCGCAGAATCTCATACGAATCGACTTGTGTTGTTTCTTCAAGATCATGGTTGGAGGATCAATTTACCAAAAAGTTCATTGATTCCTCAGACAAGGGTAACCTTTTTAGGTTTCCAGACAGATTCAGTGTCTATGACTCTTAGGAAAGGCCAGAAAGTCCTTGTCAGACAAGAGAAGTTTAACATTGATATCAGCTTGTCAAAACCTTCAGTCACAATCATTCCCTTTGGTAGCATGGAAATTTTAGGTCTTAGGACTGCCGCATCGGATGCGATCTCCTTTGCTCGTTTTCACATGCGACCTCTTCAGCTCTGTATGCTGAACCAATGGTGCAGGGATTACACAAAGATATCTCAATTAATATCTTTAAACCGATTATACGACACTCTCTGACGTGGTGGACAGATCACCATCGTTTAGTTCAGGGGGCTTCTTTGTTCTTCCGACCTGGACTATAATCTCAACAGATGCAAGTCTTACAGGTTGGGGAGCTGTGTGGGGGTCTCTGAGGGCACAAGGGGTTTGGGAATCTCAGGAGGTGAGATTACCGATAAATATTTGGAACTTGGTGCAATTTTCAGAGCTCTTCAGTCTTGGCCTCTTCTGAAGAGAGAGTTGTTCATTTGTTTTCAGATAGACAATGTCACAACTGTGGCATACATCAATCATCAAGGAGGGACTCGCAGTCCTCTGGCTATGAAAGAAGTATCTCGAATTTTGGTTTGGGCGGAATCCAGCTCCTGTCTAATCTCTGCGGTTCATAACCCAGGTATAGACAATTGGGAAGCGGATTATCTCAGTCGCCAAAACGTTGCATCCGGGCGAATGGTCTCTTCACCCAGAGGTATTTCTTCAGATTATTCAAATGTGGGAACTCCCAGAAATAGATCTGATGGCTTCTCATCTAAACAAGAAACTTCCCTGGTATCTGTCCAGATCCCGGGATCCTCGGGCGGAGGCAGTGGATGCATTATCACTTCCTTGGAAGTATCATCCTGCCTATATCTTTACGCCTCTAGTTCTTCTTCTAAAAGTATTCTCCAAGATTCTACAGGAATGCTTGTTTGTCCTGCTGGTAGCTCCAGCATGGCCTCACAGGTTTTGGTATGCGGATCTTGTCCGGATGGCCTCTTGCCAGCTGTGGACTCTTCCGTTAAGACTAGACTTTCTGTCGCAAGGTCCTTTCTTCCATCAGGATCTCAAATCCTTAAATTTTAAGGTATGGAGTTTGAATGCTTGATTCTTGGTCAAAGAGGTTTCTCTGACTCTGTGATTAATACTATGTGACAGGCTCGTAAATCTGTATCTAGAGAGATATATTATAGAGTCTGGAAGACTTATATTTCTTAGTGTCTTTCTCATCATTTTTCTTGGCATTCTTTTTTGAATACCGAGAATTTTACATTTTCTTCAGGATGGTTTAGATAACGGTTTGTCCGCAAGTTCCTTGAATGGACAAATCTCTGCTCTTTCTGTTCTTTTTCACAGAAAGTTTGCTAATCTTCCTGATATTCATTGTTTTGTACAAGCTTTGGTTGGTATAAAACCTGTCTTTAAGTCAATTTCTCCTCCTTGGAGTTTGAATTTGGTTCTGGGGGCTCTTCAAGCTCCTCCTTTTGAACCCATGTATTCTTTGGTCATTAAATTACTTTCTTGGAAAGTTTTGTTTCTTTTGGCCATCTCTTCTACCAGAAGAGTCTCTGAATTATCTGCTCTTTCTTATGAGTCTCCTTTTCTGATTTTTCATCAGGATAAGGCGGTGCTGCAAATTTCTTTTGATTTTTTTACCTAAGGTTGTGAATTCTAACAACATTAGTAGAGAAATTGTGGTTCCTTCATTGTGTCCTAATCCTATGAATTCTAAGGAGAAATCATTGCATTCTTGGATGCTGTTAGAGCTTTGTATTATTATGTTGAAGCTACTAAGTCTTTCCGAAAGACTTCTAGTCTATTTGTCATCTTTTCCGGTTCTAGGAAAGGCCAGAAAGCTTCTGCCATTTCTTTGGCATCTTGGTTGAAATCTTTATTTCATCATGCCTATGTCGAGTCGGGTAAAATTCCGCCTCGAAGGATTACAGCTCATTCTACTAGGTCAGTTTCTACTTCCTGGGCGTTTAGGAATGAAGCTTCGGTTGATCAGATTTGCAAAGCAGCAACTTGGTCCTCTTTGCATACTTTTACTAAATTCTACCATTTTGATGTGTTTTCTTCTTCTGAAGCAGTTTTTGGTAGAAAAGTACTTCAGGCAGTGGTTTCAGTTTGAATCTTCTGTTTATGTTTTTCATTAAACTTTATTTTGGGTGTGGATTATTTTCAGCAGGAATTGGCTGTCTTTATTTTATGCCTCCCTCTCTAGTGACTCTTGCGTGGAAAGATCCACATCTTGGGTAGTCATTATCCCATACGTCACTTGCTCATGGACTCTTGCTAATTACATGAAAGAAAACATAATTTATGTAAGAACTTACCTGATAAATTCATTTCTTTCATATTAGCAAGAGTCCATGAGGCCCGCCCTTTTTTGTGGTGGTTATGATTTTTTTGTATAAAGCACAATTATTCCAATTCCTTATTTTATATGCTTTCGCACTTTTTTCTTATCACCCCACTTCTTGGCTATTCGTTAAACTGAATTGTGGGTGTGGTGAGGGGTGTATTTATAGGCATTTTAAGGTTTGGGAAACTTTGCCCCTCCTGGTAGGAATGTATATCCCATACGTCACTAGCTCATGGACTCTTGCTAATATGAAAGAAATGAATTTATCAGGTAAGTTCTTACATAAATTATGTTTTTTATTATGTGATTTAACCTGCTTATGTGTAGTGTTTTTTCTGGCTCTTGGCTTGGAACATATAGGCTTTTGTTTTTTGGACTGTACGGTTCACCTGGTGACCGGGCATTTTTACGTCCGTATCTCCCATTTCCGCATTCCGTTCTGTGTGGCGTCTGAGTAATAGTCTTCTGCGGACTGGTTATTAGGAGGTGGTGAGTGCCCCAGTCATTGGGGGTGTCTGGTGCCGTTTTTTATTTTAATTTTATAAGCCCACTTAAGTATCCAACTATAGAGGATACTGATGTTGAATCGGGTAAACTTTCGGGGTCAGACTCCTCGTCCTGTGATAAGTGTGAATTGGACCCTTGGACACAGGTTTATCAGTTATGTTCCACGGGCCGTTCTAGAGCTCCTTGTTCCTCGAGCTCAGGGATTTAAGAGACTGCTGAGCCTTCTGCCTCGGGTGGCCCTGTCCTCCGGGAGGCGAGTTCCCTATCGCTCCCTTCTAATACTACACATGCGGGTAACCCAAGTTATGTCTTTCCCTCCTCAGATGGGAGTCTGTTCCCCCTGGAGGTGGTGGCGCGTTTTCGTTTCTACATCCTTTTGATGCTGGCTAGACTGCAGAGTCCGGATGTTTGTTCGCGATTGTGTTCGTGCCCGATTAGCCCTGGGAGAACATATGCAGCTCCCTGAGGGAGTAACCTTTCTAGAGTGCTGTGTTTTTCGTTACAGGCGGGCTTGCCTTAGTGTCTTCCTCAGACACGTTTTTGGGTTACTGGGGGTACCTACCTTTATGGGTTATGGAACTCGGTAGCTTTTTCTTCGAACGATGCCTTGTTAGACATGGGGGGGGATGGTATAATCTCCTCTACGTCTTGTTATCAAGATCCTTCCCAGTTTTTATAGAACAGGTTTCCATTAGGCGGGTCCTCTGTTAATTTTTTGGGGCTTTAACCTTCGGGTTGCCGTTTGCTTTATTTTGTCCGGTAGGACGATTTTTTTTATTTTAATTCTATTAGTTCCTGTGGGAACTTTTTTTTCTGGGATCGATGTTCGTGGTTTTGCTTCTATTGAAGTTGTTAGGAACACGTTAGTTCCATCTTACTCTGTTACATATTTTCTGCCTCTTTCTGAGAGTAGAATAGTCGGCTTGGCAGTGGTAACCCTGTTGCGGGCTGGCCCTGCTTGGATTCAGTTCTGCTGTCAAGTGACTTTTTCAGACACGTGGCGACTATCGGCCTTCCTGGTCTGGTAGGGGCGCCGATTTCTCTCAATCATGTTTGTGGTATTTTGCTTCTAGTTAAGCATTTACCAGGACTCTCGGGTCCGAGTGGTTCTTGGGAGTGTTTCGTTTTTTTATAACTATCTCTTGGGGGATAGGTCAGCGAAAATGCTGCGTCGACCGGTCAGTGAAAATGCTGCGTCTCTCTCTGTTTCCGCTTTTTGGGGAGCTGGTGTATTCCTTCCACGTGGTGCGAAGGATAGAGGCCCTAGCGCCTTTTTTGTCCGCCCGTTAGGGTGGGATTTGGCCTTTTGGAGACTTGGGAATTTTTGCGTCCTTCTGGACTATCTCTGTTTCTCCTTGAGGACGGGTCACCTTCGGGGATCTGGTTCCCTTCTGGAGATATTTTGTTCCTCTTAAGGACATCTGACAGTGTAGTCTGGTGATCTATGGGTCCTAATGGCCTTTCTCATGTGGTTTAAGGATTGCTGCTTATGTGGCACCCACAACCACGTATTTTTCCCCTATGGTTTATCCTGAGGGGTATAGAATCCTGCAGTGTTCTGTGGGTAGCTTGTCCTCACTGTCCTCTTGTTTCTGTGGTTTGTTTCTAGCTGGAAGATTAGATTAGACGGCTATACTCTGAAGGTGCTCGGCATCGTGGTAACCTGATGGGTTACAGTTTCGATCCCGGGGAGGTGTGTTCAGCCTCCCCTTCTTCGGGTAGTTTTACACTCGTGTTCATGACGCTTGGTTGAATAATTATCAAGCGTCTTGGTACGTCCTTGAGAGTCCTTGGTACCTTTAGAACATTGGTATTCTGTGAGAGGGGTCTCTTCCCTTTGAATTGGAATTTGCAGAGCTCTTGCTCTTGTTATCTGGCTTCGTTCAGATGTTCCCTGGGAGGTCTATCGGTCTCTCGTACCAGGGATTTCTGTTCCTGCATGATGGTTTAGTTTAACCTTTTTTTAGGACACATGGGACTTATCCTGATCTTTCGGTTGTCGATGAGTTGTTCTTGGCTCCTTTTGGATCCCGCCATGGGATGTTACTGGATGTAAGATTCTAGGTCAGACCTGGGAGTTCAGCGTTCCGGGTTCCTCGGCCTTCGTCCTTGTTCTGGCTTTTTCCTTGGGCCAGCTCTTCTAGGAGCTGGGTACCTGCGGTTCCCTGGGGTCAGCCGCCTGTTGTCACTTGTCGGTGGCGGTTCCGGCTTCACAGGGGGATGGTTGCAAGGGCAAGGTTTTTTTATCCCTCGTCTGATGGGCGCGTTGACTCATTGGGGTTTCACTGAGGGACTCTTCTGTGATACAGTGGAGTGACCTTATTTTCTCCCAGGGGTTCTTCCTTGACACTCCTGTTCCTTGGGTAGGTTTCTGGGAGTTCACTATGTCTTCTCTCCTCTCTTCCGAGGGTAGTTTCTTTGTGGGAGCTCCGGTGGGTGGGAGGTTAAAGCAAGTTTTTTCTTCGGTTCGAACAATGGTCAACTTCTGTTGTTCTTTCCTAACTGGGCTCTTGGCCGACATTGAGACTTTAATTGGTTGGCTCACGAGTTCTCTTTGGATCTCATGCCTTCTTGAGTGTCTCTAGATGGAGTAGCTGTGTCTACTCTTTTGTTTTCGTTGGTTAGTCCTCAGTTACCTTGTTTCCCTGCTCAGATCTGCCATTGCTTGGGCTGGTCCAGCTGGGTGTACAATCTGAAATCGGTTGTTTGTTCGCAGGTCTTTGTCCAGTGGACTTTTGGTTATTCTGGCCTTATTTGCCTGGTTGGTGCCCTCTGTCTGGTGGACAATTTGGTATTTGCCTTGTTGTCAGTTTTCTTTGCTGATGTCTCGGAATTGTACCAAGGACGGTGAGTTTCTGGACTCAGGCATTTTTTTATTGGGTTCCTACCGTATTTTCATTACTCAGTTTTTTTCTGAGTTCCGATGTCGAGGACTTTCTTTTCTTCTGTCATTTTTTATTCTTCTGTACGATCCTTGGGCTCGTATTGTCTACAGGAGATGGTTCTTTTAGAGAATGTTTATACATTTAGGGTACACTGTTGGCTTCCCTTATCCTTTTCTTTTTGGGGGATTTGGGTATTACTACTAG